>NC_135478.1:2878540-3196835 GCF_052094955.1 Ictidomys tridecemlineatus
TGGGGAGGCGCGGATTCTCCCCATCTAGGTTTTGGGGTGTCCTGGGGAGAAGGGCTACTCTCCATCCCTGCTTCTCAGGGTCAGAGGGCAGGGTCACAGCGCTGGGGAGGGCGGGGTGGGTCTCAGGGTGAGATGAGGCAGCGCACCCCGGGGTGCTGTGTCCCCCGCCCCAGTGTGAGCAGCCATTGCTGCCATGGCGACCCGCTCCGCTGCGGCTCCCACTCCCTCGGAGCTGAGCGCACGCGCACAGGCACTCACGCACTCAGGCACACACAGCCCCTGCACACAGCACCCTGCGGGAGACCAGGCTGCAGGGCAGAGATGGCGTGCACAGGGCTGGGGTCTAGGTGAGAGGAGAGATGGGAGAGGGGAGCGAGCCTCCTCATCCCCTGCCCTTCCGCCTCTGTCTCCTGAGTATTCCGGTTGGGAGTTCTGAGGGGGTCCTCAGGCATCCATTGGGTCCCTGGGGAGGCGGCTCACCCTGCAGGAGCTGGGGGAGGAACCCCAACCAGAGCCCAGAAAGCCCAAGTGGGGGGGCAGGGCTCCCACCGCCTTTGATGCCACTGGCCACAGTGACATGAAGACCTTCCCCACCTCCTGAAGGTCCCCACTTCCCGAATGCACCACCCTGGGGTCCAGTCTTGAACACGCGGCCGCTGGCGCTCAGGTCAGACACCCACAGTCAGGGTCACCGGGAAGCACCCACAGGTGCCCACCCCAGGGCGCATCCCTGCGGCTGTGCCTCGCGCTCTGCAGTCTGTGAGCAGCACCCACGCAGCAGCCCGGCCGCCTGCCTGAGTGCTTCCTTCCTCCTCCCTGACTGTCCACCCCTGACAGTCCCTTCCCTGAGTCCCTGGCCCTGGGCCCCGGGGACACCGGAGCTTCAGAGCATCAGGTGAAGGTCAGGCAGACAGAGCTTGGAGGGGGGAGGTGTTTGCCAGGAACCAGGGTGTCAGCAGCCCCAGGAGCAGGAGAGGCAGGGCCAGCCGCCAGCCCAGGGGAGGAGCCCTCTCACTTCACTGGGGCATTTCCTGGTTGCTAAACTGCAGAACGGGTGGTGGGCTTGGGCTTGTGTTTGTGTTTGTTTTTGTTTTTAATATCTCTATTTAAGGCTGGGACTGTGGCTCAGTGGTAGAGCGCTCACCTAGCACCAGCGGGACCTGGGTTCGATCCTCAGCACCACATAAAAATAAAGGCATTGTGTTGTGTCCATCTACACCTAAAAAATAAAATATTAAAAAAAATATCTTGGGGGGCTGGGGATGTGGCTCAAGCGGTAGCGCGCTGGCCTGGCATGCGTGCGGCCCGGGTTCGATCCTCAGCACCACATACCAACAAAGATGTTGTGTCCGCCAAGAACTAAAAAATAAATATTAATATATATATATATATATATATATATATATATATATCTTTATTTATTTTTATGTGGTGCTGAGGATGGAACCCACTACCTCACACATGCTGGGCAAGGGCTCTACCACTGGGCTACAGTCCCAGCCCCTGGTGGTAGGTGTTTTAAGCCACAGGAGTGTGACATGGATACTGCAGCCCTGGGAAGCCAGTGCACGCTGCACCGTTTTGTCCCCCAGATTGTTGGTGTCTGTTGTAAAGTCCTTAGGAAGCTTGGATTCAGCAGGGAATAACAGTCCACCTGAGCTCGGAGCTGCGCCACCTGTAGTTGGCGGGTGCTCCTGGGCAAGTCACATGTCCTCCAGGCCCGGTCTCCTCATCTGTGCAGTGGACAGTCGAGCTCACCCCTGGGCCAAGTGGCATCAGCTAAACGGTGCAGAGGGCTTCATGCCAGGACACAGCTCATGCTCACGGACCTGTCAAAGTCGGAAGTTCACAGGTGACAAACAGTGACCAGTGTAGACCTATGACATTCACTTTTAAAAATAAGTCTTAACTGTCACTTTACCTCTGAGAGCCAGAATCAAACATCAGCAGCTCAAAACTCCACCCCCGAGCGTCCGACCAAGAGCCCCGGGAGGACGGCGCCTGCGGCTGGCACTGCCCGGGGCGGGAGGTCCACACTCCTTTTCCTTTTCTTCCCCTTTTAAAAAAATGTTGAGTGGTTTCCCCTAAACACCCCAATGATCAGCTTTCCTGGGAAAGCCCTGGCCCACCTGACGGTGCAGGACCCCCTCCTCCTTGGGGACAGGTGGCCATGTGGAGGCCGGGTGGGCCGAGGTGGCCGACCGTGGCCACGTGGTCTATGCGTCTGAGTCTGGGTGTGATCCTTCTGGGTGTGGGACGTGTACCTACGCACACACGTGTGGTGCCAGGGAAGCGCGGCTGTCTCTGCGGGCCACACGTGTGCGCGTGGCCATGCGGGCCACCGCTAACCCTTGTGGCTTGGGCTTGCTCTCCTTGCTGTGCCCCTGCGCGGTGAGCAGCCCAGGGGGCTGGGACGCTCTCAGGCTGTTTGCAGCTGGACTCTTCACGTGTGCCAAGTGGCCGTGTGGGGGGCGCTGGTGCCGTGGGCACGTGGACACGCAACCACAAGTCTGTGGCCCTGTGTGTATTCATGGGCATGTGGACGTGTGTCTGTCCCCATGTGTGGCCGTTTGAGGACAGTGAGTCTGTGCCAGGAGTACGTGCTGGGCTGAGCTCGAGTGGCAGGTGCGGGGTCCTGCCTGAAGCTCTGGGGTGTGCCCTCGGGTGTCCGTGGCCATGTTTGTGAATCTGGGCACAAACCTGCATGTCCCCCAGGACAGGGTCCCAGGGGTGGGGAGGCTTGGAGCAGGGGGAGGGGTGGGCAGCCTGCCCAGCAAGGGACACAGACCTGAGGTGAGACTCTGGGGACAGACAGTGCAGGGAAGCATGTGATTGGCTCAGACCAGCCCCCTGCCCCTGAACCAACCACTGGTGGGTGGCCAGGTGGGTGGCGCGCTCTGATTGGCCAGGCCGTGTCACATGTCTGCTCTTGGGGGAGGGGGCCAGGGAGAAGAAGCACCCTAGTGACAGCCAGTCCCACTGAGAAATAAAGAAAATAGCAGGGGGCAGAGGCCAGGCCTGTGTCTCCAGGGACTCCCCAGGTGGAGGCAGGAGCTGGGCAGCTGAGCGGAGGCCTGCCGGAGACAGAAGGCTGGGCTGGGGCTCGGTGCCCGGGTTCAATCCCCAGTAGAGAAGGAAGGGAAAGAGAGAGAAAGAAAATCAACCCTGGTCACCTCCCGATGCTGCTAATGATCACACCTGCCCTGCTGCCCTGGGTGTGCAAAAACCATGGCTCACAAGAAATAAGTGTCCCCACTGTGCAGGCGAGAAAATGGCTGCACAGAGAGGGTAAGTTACTTGCCTTCGGTCACACAGCCAGGAGACAGAAGCCCGAGTTCCAGCCTGGTCGTGTGATCCAGAGCCCCTGCTCTAACCACCAGGCTCTCGGCCCCACGGTCACAGCACTCCTGGCTGTGGCTTCTGTGCCACCACCTCTCGCATCTCAGACAAGCCCAGGACTCCTTCTCCCCCACCCCGGTGACGCTGGGAGGCTCCCCTGTGCTGCGTGGGACTTTGCAGGGTCTTGAAGGCTCTGAGTGGCTCAGCGGGGTTCATTCTGAGAGTCCTTGGGACTGCTGACGGACTCCTGCAGCTACTGGAGTTTCTCAGGCTCTTTCTCCGAAGCTGCTCTGGGTCTGAAGTGTTGTCATGCAGTGTTGAGATGCACCAGCTTTGAAAACACACTGTCTTTGTTCAATCCCCCTTATGCTGCTGTGGCTCCTTGGAAAATGTACTAACCCTCTCTGTGCTCAGTTTCTTCATCACTTGGATGGAGTGGTCATGAGGACATGGGTTAATTCATCTCCAAGCGTGGAGTGGAGTTTATTTCCGCTAGCATCAGGGATAATTGACTTTGGCTAGTGTCTTAGTTCTTTTTTTTTTTTTTTTTGGTACCAGGAATTAAACCCAGCGATGTTTAGCCACTGAGCCACATCCCCAGCCTATTTTATTTTATTTTTATTTTGAGACAGGGTCTTGCTAATTTGCTTAGGGCCTCCTGGCTAAGTTGCTGAGGCTGGCTTTGAACTTGTCATCCTCCTGCCTCATCCTCCCAAGCTGCTGGGATTATAGGTGTATGCCTCGGCACCCAGCTCTTAGTTCATTTTCTGTTGCTGTAATTGAATGCCACAGATTGACTAAGTTACAAAGAAGAAAGGTTTGTTTCATTCACAGTTCCAGAGGCTTGGAAGGTCGAGCTCCAGTGGCCATGTCTGATGAGGGCCTTCTGGTGGCACTGGGTGCCGCATGTTGAGATGGACATCCCCTGTCTGGGCTCTTCTCCTCTTTCTTTCTCTGAGGCTGGGGATGGAACCCCCGGCCCTGCTGACTAGTGCTCTACCCCTGAGCCACATGCCAGCCTCTCTTCCTCCCCTGAGGAGACCAGGTGCCACTGGGTTAGGCCCCACCATGAGAGCCACGAGACAGGCATTGACCCATCCAACGTGAGGCGAAGTGACCGTGGCCCTTCTGGGTGGAGACTCGGGAGGCCACTTGTCCTGTTCTGTCCTTCCTTTAGCTACAGCAGCTGGCAACATCGGTGGGGCAGGTGAAGACAGCAACCAGACCCTGGGGGCATCCACCGCAGAGAGGCAGAACAGCAAGAGGCACACGGGGGAGCCAGGTGTGGTGGCCCTTGCCTGTCACCCTAGCTGCTTGGGAGGCCGAGGTAGGAGGATCTTAAGTTCCAGGCCAGCCTGGGTGACTTAGTGAGGCCCTGTCTCATACTAATGGGGTGTAGCTCGTAGCAGAGCACCTCCCCAGGATGCACAGGGCCCTCTGTTGTATCCTCAGCACCAAAAATAAACGAATATCTGCGAGTGTGAGCGACTGAGAGATCTTGAGGCTGTTTGTTTCTGCAGCGTTTCCCTGACTGATACACCCTGGCTTTCCGAGACCTCAGACACCATCAGAGACGTCACATCATCTGATCCAATGTGCCATGCCATAACTTCCAGTTATTGTCTGCACCTGGGACAACAGGGGTGACTGTCCCTCTGGGGGCCTTCAGGGGACAGTCAGCTTCCAAACTGCCACACGGCCTTCCTGAGCTGGGTCCACATCCTGACCCCCTGAAGCCAGATCACAGGCAACACTAAGGGGGGTGGAGGGACCCGGGAGGCCACAAACGTGGCCTGGACTGAAAGAGGGAGGATGTGGGAGCAGGGGGTGAGGCCAGGAGGCCAGAAAGGCCTCCCAGGCTGGCCTCTGAATTCCTGCGATGTCCCACATCCAGACAGCTCTTTGGGGACATTCGGGTTGTCAGTGCAGCCACTGTCCCTTGCCCCTGGGACACTGAGGGTCCCTTGTTGGGATGGGTGTTTGGAGCATCTGGCTGCAGCTCCCAGACCCTCCCCCACTGCCCAGCACCTGACCCTCCTCTGTCCCCTGCTTGTCCCCCCCAATCTCTGGCTGTTTCTTGAGGCTCCTGCCTCCGGGGGTGGGTGCTCACTGGGGTCTGGGGTCTCCGCCTGAGGGTCCGGCCCTCTGCCTGGGTCTCTCCCTGTCTCTGCCACGTGACCCTCGGTGCCCCGGGTGCCGTGCCATGTGGGGGTCTCGCCCACTCTGACCCTCTCTGCCTCTGCTGCTGTTTGCCTGCTGGGTCCCTGGTCCCTGGGTTTGGGGAGGGCCCCAGGTGGCAGGTGTCACCTGGCCAGACACCTGGGATCAGTGGCCCTGCCAGGGATTTGCTGCTCCGTCTTCAGGGACCTTGAATTAAATGTCCCCCTCCAGCAGCGGAGCCCCCAGCTCCGCCGGCCGCCACCCCTCCCGGGTCACCAGGCGGCCACAGGCGTGACAATGCCCCCTGCACCTGCCAGGCTGAGCCTCGCCCCCCCACGCCCAACGCAGGCTGGACGGCCACCTCCACCCGACGGGCACTGGCCCAGGTCCTCAGCTGGACACGCTCGGGTGTGCGTCTCCGTTTCCTTCGGCTTGTTTTGAGGAGACACCAAAAATGTGAGAAATTCGTTTTCTTTTTCTCATCCCCAGATTAAAAAAAAAAAAAAACTCTTTATTTTAAAAACAATGACGGGCAGCACAGCCAGCCACAGGCACCCGCTGTCCCCTCCCCAGCACCTCGCATCATTCCCACACACTCCTGAAGCAGGACGTTGGCTGCTGCCGCGGCCACCCAGGCCCGAGGTCCTCGCTCTGGGTCCCTTTTCTCCTGGGCGCCCGGCCTCCGCCCGCAGGGCTAGGACCACACGTGCAGGCCACCACTCTCCGCCAGAGACAAGTGGCTTTGGAGGTCTCCGCACACACCCGTGAGCATGTGCACTCGCTTCTGCAGGGATTCCAGCGGCACACACACACACACACGCACACACAACAGTCACCCACACGGCTACCTACAAGTGCCGGCAGAGTCGATGCCACCCAAATGCCCACGCGGCCACCTGCCCACGGCTGGTCACAAGGGCGTGCGAGTACACACTGCTCGAAGCTCTGAACGTCTACATGAAAGTGCCCACGCACACACTCACACCATGCCTGACACACACAGCCACACGCACGTGCCCAGATTGAAGCACCTACACCAACACGCAGACACGCGTGACCCCCAGGAGCGCACGTGCACAAGCAGGTTGGAGAACCTCCTCCCCGTGCACCTGCACACTCAGTCCCACAGTCACACGGCTGAGACCTGCACACTCGCGTCTAAAGACGTGCACCTCAGAAGCCTTGTCCCTGGCTCCCGCCTACGCAGTTCTCCTCCTCCCACCCACTTCCACTATGAGAGAGCAGTGCACACGTACACACGCGCACACATGCACATACACGAGCACACATGCACACACAACACGCATGCACACATGCACACATGCACACACATGCACACACGCGCGCACACATGCACACACAACACGCATGCACACATGCACACATGCACACACATGCACACACAACACGCACACACATGCACAGAACACGCATGCACACCCGCACACACACACACACGCACGCACGCACTGTCACACATGCTGGAAAAACCCTCGGAGGAGCGCTCTCCGTGTCATCGCCCCGCCCCCAGACACTGGTCGCCATGGTTTCGGGAGGATGTCCTCTATATTTGCCGGTTTCTTTTTCTCCCTCTGAAGAGGCTGCGGCCTCCGAGCACGTTTTCTGGCTTTGGATTGAGTGGGCCTGGACACGACGAGCCGGGCCCTAGAAGGGGACATTGCTGGGCTGCCGCCGCCAAAACCCTCACGGACCCCTCCCCAACCCCGTCCTCAGGCTGGCCCTGGGGGGGTGCAGGTGGGGGAGGGGAGCCCAGAACAGGCCCCCCAGGCCCCAGAGCAGGCAGGTGGGCCGTGAGGCCACTTGTCCCCAGCCCTGCCTGTCCCTCTGCAGAACCTTGGGTACCACAAGTCCCCAGCCTGGCCTCTTGTCCACTCCCCGCCCCGCGTCCTCAGGAGCAGGTCCTTGGTGCACCCAAACCCAAACCCACCACCTGCCTATGGCCCTGCCCTCCTTCAGCCTGGCCACTGTCCATCCAGCTTCACAGGCCAGAACCGGGTCCTTCCAGCACCTCCTCATTCCCAGCCCCAATCCCCCTGGGCTCGTGGGACCGTCCCAAGAAGCGGGGACCGTGGCACAGGCCGCTACAGCCCGGGCAGTTCAGAGGTCCTTCCAGAGGAGCAGAGGCGCGTGGACCCGCCAACGCTTCAGCCCAGAAGCTGGGACAGTGCCTCAGCCCTGCCTGGGCGTCCAGGAGCTCCACCGCAGGCCCGTGTCCCCTCACCTGACCAGGAGGGGACGGAGGAGAGAGTTTCCAGACACAACCTCGGGGACACGGTGCGGGGGCTTTGTTTCTGTGACACTGGGGACTGAAGGGTGCTCTGCCCCGAGCGCCACCCCCAGCCCTTTGGATGACTCTGAGACGGGCGCACTGCGCTGCCCAGGCTGGCCTCGAGCTGCCCGCCTGCCTCGGCCCCCTGAGGGGCGGCAGCAGGTGCCCAGGGGTTTCTCTCTCTAGATTTAAGAATGAGACCAAGGGGGATCCCAGGGCCAAACATGGACGCCTGAGGCACTTCCGGATCCGGTGCCTAAACATGGACGTGTCCCTGGAACTTCTGGGTCCTTGTGCCTATGAAGGGCAGGGCGTGACTCTCAGAAGGGACGTGGCCCATGAAGGGGAGCCGAGTGTGGGGCCTGTTGGGGGCAGACTGAGCTGTCGCACTCTGAACTTGAATGTGACGGTGGCCTCACTTCCCGCCTTCCCCTGGGTGTCACTTCCTCCCCTCCCAGAAACGTGGATTGGGGGAGAAGAGCCCTTCTCAGCTGGCGAAGCAGTGAGGTCCCTTGTCCCTATTTTGTGTAAGGAGAGCGGTCTGATGTGAACTCCTCCCATCACTTTTGATGAGTGCTCGGCTCACAGGAAACGGTTCTGTTTTGCGGAAGGAAGTGTTCCCCGGTTTTAAAATTAAAAATGAAGCCAATTAGGATTGTTCAATCACTCTGTCATAATCCTGTTCTCTGACGGCAGAAAAAAACCTTTAAAAAAAAAAAAACAAGAACGAGACCAAGGTGCTGGGGGAGTCGGGGAGAACACAGAGCCTCCAGAGCTGTCAGCGCTCCCGCACACGGGACAGGGCGCGGCAGGTGGGGACGTGTGGGGACGGGCCAGGGTGGGGCGTGAGCGGCCTTCCCCCTGGGTGGTCTTCCTCTAAGTTTGCACCATGCACAGGGGACGTGGACTCGCGGGATCAGAAAGAGACAAGGACTGAATGTCTCTTGAAAAGATGCCGAGAAGGCGGTGGCCTGGGGGAGGGGACGCCTGCCCACTGTCCATCCAGCTTCACGGGCCAGAACCTGCCAGCCCCCTGCCTCCACCCTCCAGGTCCTGCCCTCCCCATGGTCTGACAGAACTAGAAGGCCTGGGCAGAAGCCCTCGCCTGTCCTGTTTGCTCCCCGCATGTAGCAGGCGCTCAATAAGTGCTTATTGAGTGGACAAAAATGAATCAGGAAGAAAATCAGAGAAACCCAAGCCAAAAGTCCACCTGCAAGCCCCGTCTCTGGACATGGCCAGCTGTCGCCTGGGGGCACCACTGTGGCTGTTCTGGTGCGGACCCCTCAGAGTCTCCCTGCTTCCCAGGCCCTGGACGGAGCCTCTGAGGTGACCTGGGAACTGCAAGGGACAGAGGGTCACAGGGATCACGGGCTCTTCCTCACCAGCCAGGACCCCTTCTGGGCTCCTCACCTGCCTGGGCCTCGCGGCTGCTGGGGGGACCTGAAACCTGGGCCGTCCTCACAGAGGCACCTGGAGGAGCCCCGGCCCGGGGACAACCCCTGCAGGTCCAGCAGAGGCTGACCACACCCAGCCACAGTCTTGAGGGACCAGAGAGCCTGAGCGCAGAGAGGCTGAGACTGCACCCGGGACACAGGGCCACTCGGCTCCGTCAGAGGTCTGGACTGTTTCATGTGCCTGCAAATCGCTGCCACATTGTCACCCTGCAAGGTGACGTGCCATGGATCAGTGGTCCTCAGCCAGTGATTCTGCCCCAGGGGACACTGGGTCACGTCTGGGGACATGTGTGGCTGTCACGACTCTGGCATGGGTGGGTGGGGGCAGGGATGCTGCTCCGCCCCAGGACGGGCCTCGCAACCACAACCATCTGGCCTAAACGGCGTCGGGCGGGGCCCAGACTGAGAGATTCCGGGCTGGTTCGTGGGATAACGATTCTCCTGAGACTTCACCTGCGGTCAGCATTTCTAGGACCACCCAACGATGTCCCACCAGATTCTTATGTCACTGAGGCCTGGGTGAAGTCCAGCAGCTGAGTGCTGGTCCAGCACACACGAGGCCCTGCATTTGACCCCAGCACTGGGGGAAGAACAGACCATTATTGGCCACTTTTTCCAGACGAGGAAACGGAGGCCCAGAGAGGGAGAGTGTCCCAGGCAAGGTCACAGAGCGAGGGCCAGGTTGAGCTGGGACAGAAACCGTGAGGCATCTCTAAAACTCCATTTGTTCTCAGGCCACCCACGGGGAAGACGGGCAGGGTCCTCTCCTGCCCATCGGCTGCTGTGACACCCGCGCCTGCTGTAGAGTAGCCTCCAGGAACGTCCCCTCAGTAAGGGACTGAATGAGAGACGGCCGAAGAGACCAACCAAAGACCACCCCAAAACATCCGCAAAACCCCGCGCCCCGCAGGTTTGGTGGCCACGACCCCCCCACGCAGGAGGCTTCGAGGTAGAGGCTGACGTCCTGGAGGACAAAGGTGGGGGGCGGTTCAGATGGAAAGCCTCAGGAATGGGACCTTGGGGGACCCCAGAGCCAGAGGAGGCTGGAACAAGCCCCCCCTTGGGGCTCACTGCGATCGCAAGGCGCAGGGGGTGGCCAGGTGGCAAAGCAGGGCCAGGCCCCAGGGTCAGGCTGCGGTGCTCAAGACCCTGGATTCCCTTCAAAATAAGAACCTAAAGGCCGGTTCCGGGAACCACTCCCCAGTGAGAGGAATCCGTCCCCTCCGGGTCGCTTGGCACAACCTGACCGAATCCTTCTGTCTGACACTTTTCTTTTGGTGCCAGGGATGGGACCCACGGAGCCACATCCCCAGCCTTTTTTATTTTGCACTTGGAGCCAGGGTCTTGCTGAGCCGCTCAGGGCCTCACTAAATTGCTGAGGCTGGCCTCGAACTTGCGATCCTCCTGCCTCAGCCTCCGGAGCTGCTGGGACCACAGGCGTGGCCCCTGCAGCCAGCTCCGGGGAACATTCTTGAAACGACAGAATTGCAGACGGGGAGGATGGATTGGTCTCCAGGGGCAGGAGAGGGGTGGGAGGGAAGCAAGGTGGTTATAAAGGACAGAGGAGGCATGGGGGCGGTCTGTGTCGGTGCCAGGGCCCTAGGGGACCCTGTGACCGCAGGAACGGCCCCGTGCAGGGCATGTCTCTGCATTACTCCTGACAACTCCATGTGAATTTGTAATCCTCTCCCGCTGAACACGTTTAATAAGAGAGACGACGTGGTTGACCCTCCGTGTCCCTGAGCCCTGCATCTGCCAGCTCCGCCAGGGGAGCTTGGGGAAGGCGCTGCGTCTGAGGACCGCCAGGGGCCCTTCCCGGTCCCTGTTGCCGAGCCACGTGGTGCGCCAGCGGTGGATGCAGCCTGTGAGCTGCGTCAGGTAGGAAAGACATCTCCAGATGACTCACGGGCCTCAGGGCGCGTGGGCAGGTTCTGTGAAAATTCTGCGTCATTTTGTAAGGGACTTGAGCATCGTGGGATTTTGGTATCCTTGGGGGTCCTGGAACCCGTTCTCCCCGGACCCCTAAGGCGTAGCCAGGGGTGCCCTGTGTTGCCACTGTGTGACATTTTAAGACCTGGACAGGACCCAGGAGGCTCTGGACGCCCTTCCCTTCTCCTGTGGCCTTCCTGTGGTCACTCCTGAGGGATTCGGCCACCCCTCACGCCTGTGGTGTGACCCCGTGGCTCCCGTTCCCTGGCCCACGGAGAGCTCCTTGACCTTCAAGGAGTCACCTGACGGGGTCCGGGGACAAAGGGCAGCCCCCCCACCATCAGAAGGCCCCCATCCAAACGGCTGGAGAGAGGCGCAGGGTGACATGAGGACCCAGTGTGCTGTGGCGGGGGCTGAATGCACCCTGCCCTGGGAAGGTCCCCAGAGAGCTGAAAGAGGGACTGCACAGCCAGGTGCCAGCAACTGGGAGCCCGGGGCAGAAGGGCCAGGCTCAGGGTACCCCAAATCGAAATAAAGGAGGATAAGAGTCTAGGGGAGAGAGGTAAAGCACCAGAAGACAGACAGACAGACAGACAGACAGACAGTAACCCAGTGCCCACCGCAGAGAGATGAGGAAACAAAGTGTGACACACACAAAATATGGGAGGGATCCTGTCACATGCCGCCTGGGGTGGACTGTGGAGCACAGGCCAAGTGACAGGACCAGGAAGACACTTCCTCTCTGTGAGCCCCCCCCCCAGTCGCGCTGCAGAGGGGTGGCTCCTGGGGGGCGCTCGGGCTCAGCGGGGACCTTCTCAGATCTGCGAGATGGAGCCGCAGGAAGCCACCCACACCACCTGGATCTCCAGAGCCATCACTCAGAACCACCCGCGGGACCCTGCGCGGGAGGCAGAGCAGGACGGCAGCGCGTGTCCAGCAGCAGGGCCCGCTGACCCCACAACCTGGGACTCAGGGAGGTGCAGGGATGGCCGCACAACGCCTGGCCGCCCCTCTGTGTCTCTGGGGGCCGCCCCCTGCCACACAGCCACACGGGCACTCTGTCCCCACGTCCGCTGGCGAAGGGACAGGCCTCGGGCTTGCTGGGAAGGGCCCCAGCACGGAGCTCTCCTCCTGGGCGCTCTCTGGTTTTCATTCTGAGATGGCTGGCCTGAACTGGCCATCCCCCTGCCTCAGCCTCCAGAGTCGCAGGGAGGACAGGTGTGTCACCGGGCTGTGCCTGCGCTTTTCTCCTGTTGCCCTCTGCGACCTCCAGCGACATCTCACTCCCTCGTCCTCCCAGGACCCAGCTCCCTCCTCAGAGGCTCGCCCCACCCTGGAGGGACGTGTGCAGGAACAGGATGCCGCTCAGTGAGGCGCTGGCAGGAGACCGTCCACACAGAGTGGACGCAGCGGGAAGAGGCCATGCCAAGAGAAGGAATCCAGACACAGAACCACAGCCGTCGCCAGACGCCACCTGTGCGAGGCGCCCACAACAGCACCTTCGTGGACGTGGACCTTCATTTGAAGTCACCGGCAGCTGGGGGTGGGGGAGTCTGGCTTCATGAGTGTCGAGTTTTGCTTGGAAAGATGAGGGAAAGTTCTGGAAGCCCGCGGTGGTGATGGCTGCACGGTGCTGCTGCGGATGAGCCCAACGCCACTGAGCTTAAGGTGTCGAACTTCACGTCACACGTCTCCTGTCACCAGGGCTAGGCCCACTGTGGCTCCTCCTCCCAGCCGGCGCTGTCTGGGGGCGCAGGCTCCTGTGACGAAATCCCCCCGTGGAAGAGACTCACCTGGCCCAGAAGCAGCCCCAGGGACGCCAGCCCTGTCCACGGCCATGTGGGATCGGCAGCCAGCCTTTCCCCAATCTGGCCATCAAATGAGCCCCAGCCCTGAGTGACCACAAGGTGACAGAAGTGAAGGCCCTGAGGCAGCCCAGCCAGAGTCCTCACGGGGGCTGATGTGGGGTGCGCTGTTGCCGAGAGCCGCCCCGTACATCCCCAGTGACTTGTGACCCAGCCAGAGATGCTGAAACACTGTTCTGATTAGAAGAGACCTTTCAGAGTGGCAGGTAAGTGGCCTCAGTAGACGCCTGCAGAGTGAGTCCCTACCTCCTCCCTGGGTGCCGGCTGCCCGCGCTGGCCCTGGGCTTTCTCATTTGTAAAATAGGAAAAATATCAGGGTCTGCCTCCCTGGGGTGTGGGGACGCTGAAACGCAGATCAGGTGCCTCACTGGGGCTGGGCTCTGCACCAAAGGTGTGGTCAGGGACAGGGACTGTGGTGACTAGGAGGAAGGCTTTGGGGACAGAGACTTATCTGGGGCCTCCCGTCTGACTGCAGGCCCTGAGCCTGCAGGGGTTGGGGGGTGTCCAGCAGCTGTTTGTGAACCTGAGAGCTGTCAGTCTGTCTGTCTGTCCTTGGTTAGCTCTGTGCACCCCCTCTGTCTGTGCGTGTCTGTGAATGTTGTCACACCCTGCGTGTCCCCTGTCCCTGTTCCTGCCTCTGAGCTTGCTGTGTCCACCCACGCGGGTGTCGTGTCACGGCCGTGGGCGTGGGGGCTGCGGGGCTGCGGGGCCGGGGGAGGGAGGGCGGCTGCCTCGCCTGGCCCTCGCGGTCCCCCCTTCTCGCCTCCCGCGCTCTCGAGACCCTCGGCAGCCACTTCTCCCCTGCACTCGGCGCCGAGCGCGCGCGGCAGGCGTTGCCCTGGCAACGCCGGGATGCCCAGCAACAAGTCCGCGGCGCGCATCACGTGCCCGGCACCGGCCAATCCCGGGATCCGCGGGGAAGCAGGTCAGCCTGGGCCAAAGTCCGCCTCCTGCCTGCTCCTCCCTCCCCCGCGGCCTGGGAGCCGCATCGAGCTAATTACCGTAATTGCGGTAAGAAAGCTCCGTCCGCGGCGCGGTGCGCCGGGGGCTGGGCGGGGGGCTGGGTCGGACCCAGGGGCTGAGCGAGGAGGGCATCAGCCTGTCCTGCAGCCAGCAGCCTGTCCTCCTGCCAGCAGCCTCGCCACTGCCTCCAAGACAGCCATCAAGCATTAGGCGCCTACTGTGTGCACCCACTGGGGGTGGAGGGATCACAGTGTTTGTGATGAAGGTGGGGGACCCCAGCGTCCAGCTTGGCTTCAGGGCAGAGACACTGGTGACTCTCAGAACTCAGGGTCTCACAGGAACCCTCCCATCGCCACTGGATTGAATAAATCTCCCCATTCCCCTGGGCCTGGTTTCTTCTATACACCAACATGGAAGATTTCACTCTTGAAGGGGGGTAAAGACACTCAGACCTGTGCAGACGGGTTGGGGTCTCCTCTCTGTCCTCCTCCCACAGTGGCCCTAGGTGAGCATCTTCACCGAGTCCCTGATTACTCATCGGTTAAAAAGTAGAGAGGACATTTCTTTCCGGGGCGGTGGTATTTATCGAGAGGATATATGCAAAGCATACAGTAGGCATCCAACAAGCAGCCGCTCGTCATTGTCACGCGGTTGGCTCCTCATGAGCTGAGACCTTGCAAACCTCGTGCAGCGCAGGGATTGGACTAGAGGCCTCTGCAGTTCTGTAGAGTGTGTTTCCTTTCAAATGAGCCCAAATTGGGGGCTTTCGGGTGAGAGGCCCCTGTGGGCTCTTGGGTTTGATTCCTGGAGTGGACTTCTCAAGTCCCTTCCAGCTCTGGGCTCCGTTCCTTGTTACCATCAGCCATCAGCCGTAGAGTTTCCTAGAGCTTCCTGTGTCCTGAGCCCTACTGTGCGTCTCACTTGTCAGCCTCACCCTGAACGAGGCTTAAGAAGGAGCCCTGTGGGTGGGTGACCACAGACAGGGCCTGGCTCTCAGCGCCCAGGGGGCACATCTGGTCCTCTCTCAGCGTCCCCCATGCTGATCCTGCCCACTGGCCTCGCACATGCTGTCCCACTGCCCGGAAGCCCCGTCCCCACCCTCTTCCCTCTCACTGTCCACACACAGCCCCGCCCCAAGGCCTCCCTGGGACCCACATCCGACCCTCGGCCTCAGCTGTGGATATGCCCTTCCACCCTCCCTTTCCCCTCTCGTGGGTGAGTGGTTAGGGGAAGGGCAGGTGCAGGGGAGGTCACGCTTGGAATTGTGTCCATCCCTGTTCCCGCTGTTCCCAAATCAAACCTTGGCCAGGAGCGACAGAGCCTTCCCTGGAGGGACTCTGAGCTGGAAGGAAAACCAGCCTGCAGACCTTGGCTTTCCTCCTGGACTCTGCAGCCAAGAATCACCTTTTGGAGACTCCAGGCTGGTCCCACTCAGAGCACAGAATACAGCCACCGGATGTGGCTGGAGGGGGGTTCCAAAAGGCAGTTGTCTTCCTTCCTGCTGTGTGAGCTTGAGGAAGTGTCTCAACCTGTCTGAGTGCTGCTTTATCTGGGAAATGGGGCTAACAGCACTGAACTTGGTAAGTTAATGTGAGATGAAATAGAAGGAGCTAGCCCCCAGCGTCTTTAAGAAATGGTGGCTGGTGTTGTTTTGGCAGAAGGGAGTAAATTGAAGGGATGTTGTGGGTGTCACAGAACCAATAGGAAAGCTGGGACATTGGCTTTGGGAGCAGGCAGGTGTCCAGAGAGGAGCATGATGGCACTACCCTCTGCACATGTCCTTTCCCATCTTTTGAACAGGAGCAGAACTCCAAGTCCTGGCTCCTTGGAGGGTGCTGGCATGAGATTTTGCAGATAACCTGAGTAGGGTTCTGGAAGGTTCTGGAAGATCTAATTCCTGTACTCACAGTATCAAGTGTCTGTGGGGGCCGGGCGCAGTGGCTCACGCCTGTAATCCCAGAGCTCAGGAGGCTGAGGCAGGAGCATTGCTTCAAAGCCAACCTCAGCCAAAAGCAAGGCACTAAGCAACTCAGTGAGACCCTGTCTCTAAATACAAAATAGGGCTGGGGGTGGGGACCAAGTGCCCCTGAGTTCAGTCCTTGGCGCAGGTAGAGGGCAGAGCTTTGAAGAGAGGACAAGGAAAGCCAGGCTCTGCTCACGGCTGAGCCCCTACATGCTGCGTGCGCCGGAGAACTTCACTGTCCCTCTCTGAGCCTCAGTGAAACCAGGGATGGGGGCTCAGTACGAGGAGCACCTCCTTTCAGATCCCTTCTTAGCCTGTTTGCTGGGTGCCCTTGGGGGGCTGTCTTCACCACTCTGAGCCTCAGTCCATCTCTGAGGACGGGGTTAGGTCCTCATGCTGTCGGCTAGCTGTGAGGGCTTGGATACCCCCGCCTCCCGCCTCCAGGGGTGATGGCTTCTGGGTGTTGGGAAATACAGGGGTGATCCAAGTGGGTGAGATCCTCGCCCTTATCTGTTGCTCTCCGCAGCGGCGGCGAGTGACAGGTAAGTGTCACCGTCTGTCACCGTCTGCACGGGTCAGCACTGCTCTTTTCTTCCAGGGCACACCTTGCCAGCCTCCTGGCCCCCCCACGGGGCGAGGTCCCTCAGGGCTCTGGACAGAGACCTTCCTTAGGGATTCCCTGGGGACCCGGTGGGGGTGGGGACCTGCGTGTGGTCCTGTTTGCGCTCCTGAACGCCTCCATTAATCCCCCCTGCCTGGGCTCGGGTCGGGTTTCGGGGCCCCAGGCAGGTGTTGTCCAGAGCAGCCCAGTTTCCCTAATCCTCAGGCTCCAGAAGATGCTGTTGGTGGGGAGAAGAACAGGCCGGCTGAGGCCACCATCTGTGCAGCTCGGAGGGTAGGAGAGAGGTCTCTATAGTAACGGCTGGGGAAGGGGCTGCGTGGGCCTGTCTGTGCGCCTGCGTGGGCCCAGCCTGTACCAGGCAGGGCACAGGGAGGAAGAGACCCTCCTCCTGCCTGATGAGCTATCGGCGAGTGCTCCGGGCTGGCCTGGGGCTGGCCTGGCGGCTGTCCCCGGGGTAATTAGCTAGTGTTCCTCAGGAGTCCCAGGGCACACTTTCTAAAGAGAGTCATCACTGCTCCCTGCAGGCACCGTCCTTCTCCCGGGACACGGGCCAGTGTGGCAGAACTTGGGGTCCCAAAGGGGGGAAAGCCGGATGAATAAGGAGCCTCTCCTTGAAGCTGAGGCCCCCAAGGAGGTGACAAGGGGCTGCCAGAATTAGCGAGGGACCCCACACAGTGAGTGATGTGAACAGCCAGCGGTGACTGTTCCAGAGGGTGGAAGAGCCTCCTGGGGAGGCGGCATGTCCTGGGGAAGTGGCTCCTGGTGAGGAGCCAGTCAGACCCACAGTGGGCAGGATGGCTGGCGGAGGGGGAGGGGATCTGCAGCCTGGCCCTGCCTGCCAGGGATGCCCGGTCCAGAGCGCCCTCCTGGCCTTGGCACACCACCTGCCGCTCCCCAGCTCACTCCTCCTCATCCCGGGTCTCAGTTGAACTGGTGGCGATTCCTCCAGGAAGCCCACCATGCTCTACCCCTGGTCCTTGCACCTGGGCTGGGTCAGGTGACCTCTCTGGCTTCCCACCAGCCCCTGTGCCTCCTCCATCGGTTTGTCCCTTGTTTTTGAGCTGTCCCTGTCTGGGAGTGTGAGCCTTTCTCTTGGAGGAAGGATCGGGACATTTCCTGCTAGAGCACTTTCACATGGTGCGTGGGGGGGGTGGTGCTGCTTTTGTGTTAAAAAGACAGAGAGGAAGCAATCTGTTTATTGGGGGCTAAAGAAGACGCCAAGGAGACCAGCTGCTGGCCAGGCCTGGGGCCCCGGGAAAGCTTGCCCCCCGCCAGGGAGCGGCCAGGGAAGGCTTGACCACTTCTGACACAGTGACACCCACTCTGACCACGCGACCCAGCCACCCACCCCTAGACATTCACCCCGTGAGAGCAGCCCCTGCCAAGGCCTGTGCGCATCCACGGCAGCGTCAGCAGCATCTCCAAACGGGAGGTGCCCCAGAACCCCACGTGCCTGGGAAATGGCTGCCCGAACCTTGAGCGCCACTCCCTGAGGAAAAGGTACTGATTCCAGGTCCTGAGACAGACAGCAGGCGGTCTCCAGCACCCCAGGGAGCCAGAGAGGCCGGACCCAAGGCCCACTGTGCAACTCCACTTAGACCACTTAGACGTCATTTGGGGACCGGAGACCCGGGGATGCAGACCAGAGCAGGGCTGGGTGGGGGAGGGGATGGCCTGCAAGGGCCAAGAGGACTCTGGGGTGAGCAGTGGCTCTGCTCTGGATCCCCGCGGTCCCGCACGGAACTGCGCACCGAGAATGTGGACGGCACGTGCGGAGACTGTACCTCCCCCTCCGCCCACCTGATTGTTAAAGAGTAATTATCTTTCTTTTCTTTCTTGGGGTGGGATGGATCCCAGGGCCTCCTGCCTGCTAGGTTTAAAAAAAAAAAAAAAAAAAAAGAGCTGGCATGTGGCAGGGGTGGAGCAGCAGCCCCCACCCCAACCCCCATTCCTTAGCCCCAGGCATGAAGTACCTCCGCAAAGGACCCTGGGCTAGCGCTCAGGCCTTGCGGGGGACACTCTGGGTCCCCACCCCATCTCCTGCAACGCCCCCGTCCCTGCCTGTGTGTGGCCTCGCCTCGGCTGCAGCAGCTATAAAGCGGGACTGCCCAGAGTCGGGGTGAGTTGGCAGGGGGTCCCCAGAATCCTGAGCTTGGAGGCTCCACTCTCCTGGAGGACAGAGGCCCTGGGGGAAGCTGAGAGGACAGGGGGCAGGGCGGGCGCCACAGCAGGACACTGAAGCTGTGGGCAGTGGGCTCTGGGGCTTGCTCACCAGGTGGCCTGGTGCCCTTACCGGGCCCCTCGGTGCCTCAGTCTACCCACTTTAAAATGGGAATGATGGCAGCTGTCTGCTACTCGGGCCTCAGGCACACTTGGCCCGTGGAGGTGCAGAGCCCGGCATGAAATGCAACTCAGGACAGGGTGGTGGTGTGGCTCAGGGGTGGCCTGCTCACCTGGCACGTGGAGGACCCTGAGTTCCATTCCTTGCACTGAAGGAGGAAAAACCTCAAGACGAGAGAAAAACAGGGATGGTGGGATTGCCATGGGCCCTGAGGAGCTGCCTGTTGGCACTGGCCTAAATGCCACCTTCCCTGACTGACCCCCGGTCCTCTCCACACCTGCCCACCCGCCAGCAAACAGCAGGGCCTCTCCTTTTTAAAAAAGTTTTCACTTTTTTTTAAAAAAAACAAAGGAGCCAAGCCCCATGTCCAGTGCCCTCCCATCCCTTTCTCTTTCTTCTGCAGCGCGCTCTCTAGTGACCGCGCTGGCCTTGGAGCACCAGGCACAACGGAGGTGGCGGGGTGTTCCAGAGGCACTCCCTTGGGTTGTGCCCTCCACAGTGACTTCACTGAGTACCCACCATGTGTCGGGATTGCTCGTGGCCTCTGCGCCTGCTCCAGGGTTTTGACGGAACTTTCCCCAGTGAACACAGAGTCCCCTGTGGACGGCCAGCCCTCCGTGACCACAGCCACCACCCAAGACTGTTGACTTACAAGGAGAAATTTTGGAGGATGGCCCTATTTCCTCAGGACAATAGTGAGGCAGCACGTGACGTTGGGGGCACGTGGCAGACCAAAGTCACTGCCCTTATCACAAGGAGGCAAAAAAGAGAGAAAGAGATCAGGATCCCCTGATCCTCCTTGGGGCCACACCCTCATGGACACAAGACATCCAGTGTCACCTCTTAAAGCTTCACCATCTTCACATGGGGCTGCCCCAGAGACGGGCCTCTGACCCTGGATCTTTGGAGGACATTTACCAAGCCATGGCCACGTGGTCTGGGCATCTTTGATGCCAGGTGCTGGGTGGCTTGTTTGAAGCCTCAGGCTCCATGAGTCATCCACGGGGCCTCATTTGGGGGCTCAATTCCATGAAATAAGCGTCCCATTTGGGAGAATTTTAGACTGGGGAGGGCACAAGCAAGACAGGAATCCCTCTATGTCACACACAAAGACATTTGAGTATAGTTCCCTTTTCACATCTTTCCCCTCCCTAAAGATAAGGTGCTGGCTGAGCCCACGTGGGCCCCTGTGCCTGCTGCGATGGGGGGTGCCGAGCGCGAATGCACGGATGTCCCACAAAACCACAGCTGCCACAGTAACAGAGCAGCAGGTCCAGCCAGGTCATGCCCACTGTCCTGGAGCCTAAAAGAAAGGAAAAAGCAAGAAGGAGACTCTGTGTTGAAAAAATTTGATATTCTGCTTACCACGTTTTTTTTTTCATGAACCTGGGTTTCTTAAAACGTGATTTATCATGGTTACTCAGTGCTTCGGTGTCCCCTTAAGTTTTGCACCCAAGGTGGTGCCTCCCGGGTTAGCCTTCGCCCTGCCCAGGCTCTGTGCACATGGAGTCCACACCGGGGAGCTAGTTTCCCAGCACAATGTCCCCAGAAGGTCTTACTGATCCGACCACGTTCACAGTTGAGTACACTGAGATAAAAAGAGGCTCAACTGTGCCACCCCAAAGAGAAAACTCTGCCTTCCCCACCCCCTGGAGTGCTGGATGGGGCCCAGAGCCTCCCCTGGCACCCTTGGGACAAGCACCAGGCCACTGAGTCGCAACCCAGCCCAGAAACCCTGGATCTGTCCCTCTGGTCTGCTTGCTGCCTCGGTGGCTGCCCAGCAGAGCTCCACAGCGCTAGGCTTTGCCTTGAGTTCTGAGACAAAGAGCAGAGATGGGTTCCAGGCCCCGCTCGGCCTCGGCTCCTCTGAGCCGCATCCTGCAGACCGCGGGTTCCCCACGCGGAACTGGACTGCAGTATTCTCAACGGCTCCAGTTTGCGCCCACATAGTTTACCAGTTGGCTCTTTCCTGATCCAGCAATGGCACACCTGGGAGGTCACTGAGCCCCTGGAAGCTCAGAGACACGGGTGGGGGTTGAACTGAGTGTGGGAACGCCGCACGGCACAAGGCACGCTCCTTCCCGATCCAGGAAAGAAAAAAAAAAAAAAAAAAAAAACAGTTTTGGGCAGATGCCAGACTTTTATTCTGAAGCCGAGGCCGCAACCTATGAGGTAATCCTTGGAGCTTCATTCGAGGCGGAGACCCATTGGTTAGCCGCCGAAGCCCCCGCCCAGGGTCCCCGAGGCCCCTCCTCCCCCCAAGCGCTTAAAAGCGCGCGTCCCCCCGCCTCGGCAGCAGCCGGACAGCCACATCTGCCAGCGAGACTGGAAGCAGGTGAGGCTCGCGGGGACTGCGGGGGAGGGATCCCGGGGACCTGGCTGGTTTGCAGGTCAGCGGGACGGGCTGCTTCGGCCAGCACGTGCACCTCCTGGACCTCTTCCCGGAGACGGCGGACGTGGAGGGCTGGCACCTGGGAGGTGAGTGCAGCAGGTAGGAGTCCTCCCGAGCCTCCCCTTGCCCCCCGGAAACTCCCCGAGGAGAGGGCTGGTGGGGGGAGCATGGAGGGGTCCCTAAGAGCCAGAGGAACGCACCCAAGCGGGTGGGGTCGGCGGGGGAGCAAGACACGTTCCTCCGGCCTCGCCGAGGTATCCATGGCTTCAGCACCGGGCTGCGGACAGCGCCTCGCGGTTTCAGCACCGGGCTCCGGACAGCTCCCAGCGGGGCCCGAGCTGATGGCCCCCGAGGGGACAGCCCTGTCGCCTGGTGTGGGGGAGGGGTGCGGGGGGGAAAGGGCGTTCCCAGATGACTGACGTTTCTGTAGACTTTAAAAAACGGATCCCCCCCCCCAGATAAGCAGGTGACAGAGAAGCAGACACAGAAGCCGCAATTCCCAACAGGTGAGACGGCCACCTGCGGAAACCAGCGCCTGCCTAGTGGACCCGAGCCTTTTCCAGACGTCCGTGGGGAGCACCGTGTCACACACTGCACTTACACCACATCATGCCATTTCCAGCCCTAGAACACGGGTGTCATTACACCCAGGTTACACTTGAAGGAAAGGCAGTCCCAAAGGGGCAGGAAAATCGCCCCAGGGCTCTCCCAAGCTGCAAATGACCCCACACCCATCCACCTCCAAGCCCCTGGCTCTGGTGTGCCCGGGCTGAGTGCGAAGAGCGTGGTCTGGTGCTGTGTGGAAGACTAGTGATTTTGTTGTTCTATGTACTATGACAACAAGTCACAGCCGGCCTCACAGCGCAGACTCCTGTCGGCCTTCGCCAGAAACGGAGAAGCACACGGAGCCGGGGAGGGCCAGAAGGGTCGCTGCCACCCCAGGAGGGCACTCCATGGGCGGGTGGGAGCTGGACACTGGCACACACTTCTGAGCACACAGCTCTGAGCCCCACACCGTGTCCCCCGCCACCGACAAAAACTCCTGCCTTCACACCCAGGGCCCTCGGCCACGTCCCGACACATTCCAGGGGAATCGGGGCCGGAGGGCGTGGCCTCCCGCGGGCTTTCCAGCCCAAGTCGCAGCAAGCATTCTCCTCCTCCATGCCCCGCCCATCAGTGTCGCCCCGCCCATCAGTGTCACGGACCAATCACAGGACGAGCCTAAACCGAAGCCTGGGCGAGTCCCCAGGGCCCGCCCCACCCTCTGCGACAACCCAATCACGTCACTGACACCACAGTCTGCAAGCCTACGCTTTGCTGCCCCCTCCGCTTGGAATGCACTGTCCCCCTCCAACAGAGCTCCCCTGAGGACGCGCCCTGTCCAAGCTTCGTGTCCTCCAGGGAGACGCCCTGTGGCCCCGGCACCGGCGCCAGGTCTACCTAGACCTGGGACAGGGGGCCTCTGGCGCGCGCACGGTAGTCCAGTTCACAGCGGTTACCCTGCTCCCTCCCAGGCACCAGCCCAAGGCTGGGCATGCAGCAGGCACTCAATAAATGTTTCTTGAATCAATAAAGGCATCGAAGAACAAACCAATACACCAATCAATAAATGATTCGATGGCTCTGCGACACACATGAAGACCCCCCACGGGGAGAGTGCGGGGTGATGGTGGTGGCAGGTGTTTATTGAGGGACTGTAATTAAATTTGTGGACACTCAGGGGCCGGCGGGACCACTAATAGCCCCAGGAGAGGACCAGGCTCGTTTAATTAGCAATTAGGAGGCATTGATTCTTCATTAGCTCGGGCAACCCCCCAGTTCCCTTCTCAGCCCCAGAAAAATGAAATCTCTCTCTCTCCCAGGAGGGCTGCCTCAGTGGGTCCATTAACAAGCGGGAAGAAATGGGATTACAGGACACTAAATGCCGGCGGTGACCGGGACGGGCGAGCGGGCGGGCTAGTGCGGGGGAGCCTCACCGCGAGGCGTCCCGGCGGGTCTGGAAGCGTCCGCTGGCGGGGGGGGGGGGAAGGGGTCCCGCGGGAGGGGAGAGGCCGCGCGGTGAGGGGCCATCACCCCAAATCAGTCACCGCCCACCCCCAGCCTTCCCGCCGGCCTCCGTCCTCCACTGCCCTCCGCACTCGCTGCGGGTCCACCGCACCCGCCCGCCCTCGGCCGCCCGCGCCCCCTCCCCAGGCTCCCGCCCCGCGGTTCCTTCTAGAACACCAGCCCCGCCCTTTCCTTAAGGCTCCGGAGACCCCCGCTGACTGCGGTGGAATTCAAATACCCCCAAGCCCCCGCCCCCGCCAGTCCCCGCCCCCCAGACGCCTGCGGCTGCCTCCCGCTGCCCGCGCAGCCTCCCGCCCGCACCTGTGGCTGGCTCCCCTCCTCCCTGCGGGACGGTTCCCGCCCAGAGGCCAGGACCCTCGGGCTCCCGCGGAAGGAGCCGGGTGACCCCGACGCCGCGTTTTGCAAATGCTGGATTCTGTTAAAGCGCCGCTGGGGCAGGGGGCTCAGCTCGCCCCATCTCGAACCTCCATGTTGGCTTAGTGTGGCATCCAGTGGACATTCCCTAGGGACATGAAAGCACCCTCCTCAGACAGTCGTGCAGGTCACACACACCCGTGCAGACCTGCCCACCCCTCAGGCCGGCCAGCCTGCCGCCCCCCTGGCCACCCCCAAGAGCCCCCTGGCAGCTGCAGGGGCGGCGGTAACTGATGCGACTTCCCCGTGCCCTCCTGGCTTTGCTGCTATGGCTCCTGGGGAACTAGTTACACCGTTTCCTGCGGACATGTTGGGAAGGAGCAGAGCAGTCCCCTCCTGCCCACCCACAGTGCCCAAGAGTCAGCCCGGAGTCAGTGTGCATCCCCACAGGCCAAAGGCACGGCCTGCAACAGCCTGCCCTCGCTTCAAACCCACTGGCAAGTTCTGGGGTCCTCAGGCCACCCAACTTCTGGTCAACTGGCCATAAATTCAAGGGTTCCCACAGCTTCCTCAGGCTTGATAACCTCCTAGGAATGATGCTAAGGACTCAGGAAACTGCTGTACTTACAATCAGTTTTATTATAAGATACAAATCAGGACGAGTCAACTGAAGGGATGTACAAGACAACATTTAGGAGGGTATTAAATGTAAACTACCTCTGTCCTCGCCCCGTGGAGTTGGGGCACACCTATTAGTTTATTCTGTTACTATAACAAAGTAACTGAGGTTGGATAACTTCATTAAGACAAGAGGTTTATTTTGGTTCATGGTTCTGGAGGGTCAAGGTTGAGGGCCTCAATGGTGGACTTCTGGCTGGCAGAGTCCTATGGCATGCATGAGTGTATGTGTTAGTTCCCTGTTGCTGTGACAGAGTACCTGAGAAAATCACCTATGAGGAGGAAAGATCCATTTTATTCCATGGTTTCAGAGGTTTTTAGTCCGTGGACACTGTGGGCCTGTGGTGAGGAGGGAGATCATGGCTGGACCCCATGGCAGAGGACAGCTGCTCACTTCCTATAGCCCATTAAATTAGGAGTCCATCAGTGGACGCGTCCCTGGTGAGGTCAAAGCCTTGTGACCCTTCCCTTCCCCAGGCATGTGACAAGTCCAGGGCCAGCGTGGCCAGTGTGAGGGACCTTGGGCGGTGTCCCCATCACCCTGTCAACCATGCTGGCTGAAGGGGGGTCTAGTGGTGAGAGGGACGGGGGAGCAGCCACTGGACACCGACTCGCACAGAGACCCTCGGGAGCTGTCCCCAGCTGGACATTTCAAAATGACGATGTGAGGTCCCAAAGAGTGGGGAGAGTAGATGGAGGCAGGTGGAGGGGAGCTGCCCTCGCAGGGACGTGGACCTGGTCCCCTGGTTCCCCTCTCTTGCCTGGCTGTGACATGAGCAGTGTGCCCCACCCTGAGCCAGAAGAACCTTTTGTCTTCACAAGCTGACTGGCTCCGAGGTCTGTTACAGTAATGGAAAGCTGACTCACACGACCAGTGTCCTTGGGCTGCTTTAAGGTCCTAGAGAGAGTGACAAGGACAAAGGAAATGGAGGCTGGAAGGAAGATGCTGGTCACACTATGGGGTGCCACGGGGACTCACCCAGAGTGGAGATCCCGTTCCTAAGAACCAGGTGGGGCGGAAGTTAAAACTGGCCAGGCTGGTGCCCGGCTGCAAGCTGCTGAGGTAACCAGAGCCAGAGACTGGGGTGCCCCCTGCCAGAGCCGCAGAGAAAGCAGGGAGACAGGAGGCACTGAAGACCATCACCATCATCCTGATGTGTTCTGGACCTGCCCTGAAGCCAGGATCATCACCCACGTCTTACGATGGGGACACGGGGTTGATAGCCCTTCCCACGGGCACATGGGGCCCAAGAGTGAGGACGGGCTGGCTCCAGAGTCATGCAGACAGTGCCCGGTGGACGCGGCAGCTGCAGCCCTGTGACGTCTCCTGTGTCCACCAGACCACGGGCGGGAGAGGAAACTCCTGCCTTAGCGGCACCACTGTGCCGGGAATCCTGGCAGGGACAGCTGGACTCCCAAGTCCCCTGCTTCCTCCCAGAAGAGGGGAGGCAAATAATTCTTGAAAGAATGTAAGGAATTGAGAGCAGGTGCTGGGCACAGTGGTGCACGCCCTGATCCTAGCAGCTCAGGAGGCTGACGCAGGAGGATCATGATTTCAAAGCCAGCCTCAGCAATTTAGTCTCCAAATAAAATATTTAAAAATGGGGGCTGGGAATGTAGCTCAGTGGTTAGGTGCCCTGGGTTCAATCCCTGGTATCAAAAGAGAGAGAGAGAGAGAGAGAGAGAGAGAGAGAGAGAAAGAAAGAGAAAGCTGGGAATACAACACTTTGCTAATGTCTGTTGAACCCTTGCTCTCTGCCAGACCCTGGTTTTTATTGTTTGGTTTAACTTGTTTTTATTCTCTTATTGTGACAAAATTCAATGGTTCCACCTTGTCCACAGTTTGGTTCCTCTTTGGTTTCTGTTGCCTGTGGTCTAGCATGTTCTGAAAATGTTAAATGAAGTATCCAGAAATAAATAATTTATAAGTGTTGATTTGTGCTGTTTCCTCCTTCATCCTGCTCCAAACAGAAATCATTCCTTTGTCCAGGGGGTCCACGCTGTATGTGCTACCCTCCCATTAGTGACTCAGTTATCAGATTGACTGTTGATGCAGGAAATACTTATGTTCAGGTGATTCTTATTTTACTTTTAATGTCCCAAAGCGTAAGAGAGTGGTGCTGACAGTTCATATAAGCCAGAGAGAAGCTGTGAAGTGCTGACTTTAATTGAAAAGGTGGAAGTCTTCAACTAATGAGGGAAAAAAATTGTATGCTGAGGTTGCTAAAATCAGCAACTAAGATCTCGACTAAGGTACGGATGAGGTTGTGAAAAAGGAAAAAGAAATGTATGCTAGTTTTGCAGGTGTACCTTGCCCAGCAGGTGTGGGCACTGGGTCTGGTTCTCAGCACCATGTGAAAATAAATAAATACATACATAAATAAATTAAAGGTATTGCATCCATCTACAACTAAAAATAATAATAATAATAATTTAAAAACAGATGGCGGGGTACTGTACTACAGCCTGCAGTCTGGGACACACAGCAGGGGCCCTGGGGACTTCTGCAGGGGTGGGGGTTAGCAGGCTGTAATACAATCTTTGGGCTTTTTTTTTTTTTTTTTTTTTTTTGTACCAAGGATTGAGCTCAGGGGCCCTCGGCCACTGACACACACCCTATTTTGTGTTTTATTTAGAGACAGGGTCTCACTGAGTTGCTTAGCGCCTCGCCACTGCTGAGGCTGGCTTTGAACCTGCGATCCTGCTCTCTCAGCCTCTGGAACCACGGGCGCCGGCCGGGCTTATTCTTGAAGCTGCCGTGGTCCATGCTGGATCGGCAGGTGACTAGTTCCACACAGGGTCACCACCCCTGTGGGCTGTCGCTCTGACCCTGTGCACTCGCCCTGGTGACTCTGGGGTCAGCTCCCAGGCACTACAGACAGACCTTGTCCCCCGGGGGGCCGGACGCCACTCCAGGTAGGGGCTGGCGCTTGGGGATCGGCCCTGCACTGGGGCATTCTCCTGTGCCAGGCCCAGGACAGGGGGTTCCCCTCCCACCTCCCCAGAACGGCTCTTTTGTGTTCTCCAAACTCCTTAAATCCTCAAACTGTGCGGATCATAAAGCCGGCCATCCCAGGCGTCTGAAGGTGACTGAGCACATTCAGTGTTCTGCAGCCCTCCACGGGGTGTGTTTCTAGAATATTCCACCCCTCTAAAAAGAAGCCTGTCCCTCTGGGCAGGCCCCTTCCCTCCCAGCCCTGCACCTGCGGATCCATTCCCTGTCCCTCTGTGGCCTTTGTGTCTGGTTCTCCCCGGGCAGGGTGCCCTCCAGGCCCGTCCACGCTGCGCTAGGTGGAGGCCCACGCCTGCTCAAGGCTGCGGCACACAGATGCACCCTGTGTTCTCTACTCAGCGTCTTAAGACAAGCTATGTCCTCTGAGGTGGGTGCCACATAGACCCCTATTTACCGAAGAGGGAGCCGAGGCCCAGCAAGGGAAAGCAGGGAGCTCAAGGTGGCACCGCTGGTGGGTGGCAGAGCCAGGATTAGAAGCCGGCAGCGTGGGCCGGGGTCTGCACGTCACACCAGCTCTGCACCCTGCACCCCTCCACGGGTTTGGTGCTCCAGGGCCTCATGACATGACCCTGTGTCCCTCTGTTATTTTCCCAAGCGAAGACGTCAGGGCTGAGCCGTGGGCTGGCGGTCGTCACCCTGGGCCCCATCCCCAGCTGGGGCTGACCCCAGGGGGCAGTGAGGACAGCAGCAGGAGCCCCAGCCCCCAGCCTCAGGGCCCCCGTGAGGCCGCCTCCCCGCAGCCTCAGCGTGACTCAGACGGCCGTGTCTGGGCGGAGGCGGGGACGACGTGGTCCCTGCATCTCTCCAGGCTGCGCCCTCCTCCCCGCCTCCCACCAGGGAGGGCGGGGGTCGCCAGAGCCTTGATGATTTCCTGCCCCTCCGTGGGCCCTTCCTGAGAGAGTGGCCGGGCTTCCATGGCAACAGCAGCCGAGGCTCCTCCCACGCCCACACCTGGCTCGGGAGCCCCCCTCTGTCTGCAGATCCGGAACTGGGCGGCCACGTCCAGAGGCCCCTGGGGTGGAAGGGAGAAGTGGAGACCACAGAGGCCCACAGCAGGCACAAGGGATGGCTGCGAGGGTCCTGGGGCCGCCACCCCACCCCAAGCTCCCCCAGCCCCTCTACCCAGCCAAGGCGGGGGTGGGGGAGGTGCTGAGGCCAGCAGCCAAGCTGACCTGACCGGCTGGGGGCAGGGTCCCCTCCTGAGGCAGAGAAGGAGCGTGGACCTCCAGGGTGGGGCCAACCGGCTCAGAGGCAGAGCTTGGTGGTGGCCGACGGCGTCCAGGGTCAGGGGCTGCAGGGGTCACCAGCTGGACTGACCACTGAGCCAGACAGCAGGTCAGGGACAGTGCAGGTCAGGGACAGTGCGGCTCAGAGCTGAAGCTTCTGTAACCCATGCTCTTTGCTCTTGGTCCCGGGTCCAGGAGCCGAGCTCGGTACCCCATGGACTGGCCGCTGTCCTGCCACAGGGTCGAGTGCCAGTCACCAGGAACACCACCTCTACATGGCCACACAGTCATAGCCATCATGTTTTATATGAACTAATAGAACGACCTTCTGTGTGCTGCATCTATTTTTTTTTTTTTTGTACATGGGCTTGAACCCTGTTGCTTAACCACTGAGCCACATCCCAGCCCTTTTTTAAAGTTTATTTAGAGACAGAGTCTCTCACTGAGTTGCTGAGCACCTCGCTAAATTGCTGAGGCTGGCCTTGAACTTGCGGTCCTCCTGCCTCAGCCTCTGGAGCCGCTGGTGTGGCCACCGTGCCCGCCTGTGGGGTGCCTATTATTTGACACGTGAGACACGTGTCCTGTGGCCTTATGGACATGGTTGTATCTCAGCATAAGTCATGACATACAATGCGCTGTTACGTGGACATCCTGCCTGCTCTGTCTACGTACCTCTGTGCTCCACACAGGCACACAGGCGGGTGTGCTGCCCACGTGTGCACCGTGTGTACCGTGGGCATCTGTATTCCCTCTTTTCTTGTTTTCCTTTTGTGGTGCTGCGGACGGAGTCCAGGGCCTTGCCCTGGAAAGCGGGCGAGCGCCACCGAGCCATTGCACAGCCCTGTTATGGCTCAGGTGTCGCCAAAGGCTGGGGAAAGGCTTAGAGGTGAGGTAATGGGTCCAGAGAGCCTTAACCCAGTCGGTGCACTAACCCCTGATGGGATTAGCGGGTGGGCTGCAGGCGCTGGGTGTGGCTCAGGGGCGTCCCCTGGCCACGCCTCCAGGTGATATTTGGTGTCTCCGCATCCTGGTGTCCCGAGCCACTTATACCCTGACGTCTGCCTCACCTCCAGCCTCGAGGATGGAGCCTGCTGTCCGGGGACCGAGGCCTCTGAAACTGTGAGCCCTAAAATAAACATTTCTTTCCCTAAAATTGTTCTTGTCAGGTCTTTCAGTCCCTGCAGCAGACAAGCTGGGAACAACAGCCCCGTGTCCACCACTCGCACAGGCACAGGCACAGGCGCACACGCAGTCAAGACTGGGCACACCCAGCGGCTCCAGAATCTGAGCAGGGACAGGCAGGGATCCTTCTCCCCGTCTCTGGCAGCGTTTCTAGGAGCGTGAAATTCTGTTGGAGTGAAAAGGTTTTTAGAAAACTCCGTGCAAAGCCGGTTGAGTATTTGATAATCAATCAGCACAGTTCCTCGTGGTTCCATTCAGCGTGGTGGCCACGCCTGTCTTCCCAGCGAACTGGGAGGCCGAGGCAGGAGGATGGCAAGTTTGAGGCCAACGCGGGCAACTTAGCCAAGCCCTATCTCAAATTATAAAATCTAACGGGGGCTGGGGATGTGGCTCAGTGGTAAAAGTGCCGTGGATTCGTTTTCCAGTATCGGGGAAAAAAAGAGAGAGAAAAGAAAAAAAAAAAAAAGAAAGAAAGAAAAGACAGATCAGATCAGTACCGTCTCAGAAAACTGAAGGGCATCTTCTCCCCCCAGTACAGGGACCTGGAAAAGTGCGCTGATGACAGACAGCCCGGTTCGGGAGGCGGCCTTCGCTGTAGCGGGGGAGCGACCCGAGCGTCCATTCCCACCGTGAGTCCTCGCACAGAAAGAAGAAAAACCGCCACGGATTCCCGGGTGGCGTGGCGTCCATCTGAGAACCTCAGGAAGTCTGCAAAAGGTCACCAGAACTAACCCAGCTGCAGGATCCGGGATCAGCGCAGATGATATTTCCATACCAGCCACAAAGTGCCGGAAAACGAAATTAGAAAAATAACATTAAAAAGTGTGTGTGTGGGGGGGGGCGCTGGCGCGGGGGCTGGGGCTTAGTGGGTCCAGTGCTGGCCACGCACGCCCTAGCCCACGGGTCAGCCCCCACGCCGCCCAAAGAGAAAGTGTGTCGGGGGCTGGCCTGGGGCTCAGTGGCAGAGCCTCGCTTGGCACGTGTGAAGCGTGGACTCCGATCCTGAAAACAAATAAATGAAATAAAGGTACGTGTCCATCTACAAATAGATATAATTTTTAAAAAAGGTGTGAGGAGGGGCTGGGGATGTGGCTCAAGCGGTAGCGCGCTCGCCTGGCATGCGTGCGGCCCGGGTTCGATCCTCAGCACCACATACCAACAAGGATGTTGTGTCCGCCGAGAACTAAAAAATAAATATTAAAAATTCCCTCTCTCTCTCTCTAAAAAAAAAAAAAAAAAAAGGTGTGGGTGGGCCACACCTGTCATCCCAGCGGCTTGGAGGCTGAGGCAGGAGGAGCTCAAAGCCAGCCTCAGCCACAGCGAGGCACTGGGCAACTCAGTGAGACCCTGTCTCTAAATAAAATACTAAAATAGGGCTGGGGTGTGGCTCAGTGGTCGAGTGCCCCTGGGTTTAATCCGCAACCAAAAAATACAAATAAATAAATGTGTTTTGAAAGCTTAAGGAGAAACCCCACGAAAAATGCGCGAGATCCGCAAACTCTGCCCTGAGCAGCCCTGGGCTTTCCTTAGAGAAGTTAAAGAACCAAGTCAATGAAGGGGCCGTCCGTGGGCTGGCAGGCTCAGTCGGAGCGAGGTGTCGGTTCGCCCCCATCCGTCTGTCTCTCCGGGGTCCTTCCACCCTCACCAGCTGGTGCGGAAGCAGCGCCACGCAGAGCAGCCACGATCCGCTGGGAAAGAACAACGTGGGGAGCAGGAAGAGCGCGGCCCCAGGAGCCCGGGCACCCTGACAGGCCACCGGAAACCCCCGGAGCGCCCTGGAGGCCCACACGGGACACCGGCGGCCCAGCAAGGGTGGCCCATGGATCTGAACTGACACCCACCGGGGGACATCGCCCGCAAGCCGGCGGCACAACGGGGTGAAAATCCCCAACACCCAGGCACCAGATCCCGCGAGGTGTGGAGCCCAGGACCGCTGGTCGTTGCCGGCAGGAGGTGAGCGGGGGCCGCCCAGGAGGACAGGTGGGCACTGCCACAAAACCCAATGTGCCCTTGACGGTGGCCAGCAGCGGCCCTCCTTGGCGTGGCCTGTGGCGGCTGCACACAACCAGGACGCCTCCAGGGAGTGAGCCACGCCGCGCACTGTGGTCCACCAAGGCCATGGCACCCACAGGAAACCTAATGGAAGACGCTCACCGCGAAAGGCAGGACTCAGCTGCTCACCCCCTGAACGCGGAGCCACGGAGGCCACGGTGGGACCGGTCTTTCAGGGACTTTAGGACAGTGACATGCGCCTGCGACGCTGCGTGGTGGAGACGTGTCCCTGTACCTCTGTCCGACTGCCGTGGGCAGGTCGCGGACCCTGCGGGTGTGGCTGGCTGAAAGCGGGTGCAGGTTTCCACTGGGGACCGTCTGAGATGCTGCCTAGGTGAGCTGTGACGGCGCCCCAACACGGTGACTTTGGTGCCGTGTGAATTGCACTTCAGTCTCCAACACCAAAACACGCACGCAGCAGCGGGCGCAGTGGCCACGCCGGTCATCGCAGGGCTGAGGCAGGAGGAGGGCAGGTGCAGGGCCAGCCTCAGCCACTCAGCGAGGGCCTGAGCCACCGCGAGACTCGGACTCAAAATGAAATTCAGTCCGGGTCTGGGGTGTGGCTCTGTGGTCAGCACCCAGAGCTCAATCCCTGGTGCCCAAACAAACCAAAAAAAGAAAAAGAAAGAAAGAAATACAACAAAAAGCACATGCAAAGAAGTTCCCTCCCTCCAAGAGAGCCCTGGCCCTGTGGCGGGAGGAGGGTCCCCGTGAAGGGAGACAGAAAACATCGCCGGGGGCCACGGCTGCGGGAGCGTGTCAAGGCCGCCACGTCGCTCTGCCACGGAGACCCGTCCTGTTCCCTGAACATCGCTGCGTGGTCCGCACTGTCCACATCGGCCCACTGACTGCGGGCAGCCGAGGGGCCGGGGTCGTTTCCCCTTAGCTGTGCCTTGTCCTCGATCTCGCTGAAAGGTCCCCTCACAGCGCTGTGCGAGGGGCCATCCCGCCATGGATCTGGGACCTCCAAAGGGAAGGGAGTGTCCCCCGTTCTGATGGAGCAGTGGACACCATCTTACAGATGGGGGCGAGTCGGTGCGAGTCGGTGACCCGTGGAAGGACCATTCCTGCCAGCGTGTTTGTCCTGAGCATCTGTGGCCCTCCCACCCGGTGACGGTGACGGTGACAGCTCTGGAACCCGCCCTAAGCCCCTGTGCCCTGCCTTGAGAGCGGCCCACTCTCCCCCGGCCTCAGTTGGACCCAGCGGCTTCCCTCCAGCCTGCAGGAGGCCACGGCAGGGCAGGGCTGCCACCTGAGCTCCAGAGCTGCGTGCCAGGAGGCCACGTCGCTGCCCTCTGTCCCCCCAGGACCCGTGTCCGCCCCAGGAACCCCGAGCCTGCTGTGAGGACACCCTAGGACTCCCCTCAGGACAACTCCAGCCCCTGCTCCCTCAGACAGGAGCCACGCAGGGAGGACCGCCCAGCGGAGTCCACGCTCAGACCACGGCAGGTGACAGCAATGGCCACTGTCCACGTGGACGCGAGAGGAGCGCACCCCACACACAGCAACCTGGAGCACTCCCACCGCGCCCCCAAAAGCTCGGGCCTCGCCCCAGGGGCTGGGTGCACCTTCCTCCTCCCCCCACCCGGGGCCATTTCAGTCCTGAGCCTTGGCCATGACCATGGTCTCCCCGGGCTGCCCCCCCGCCCTCCAGCCCCGGTTCCGGGAAGCGCGTCCGCCCCGTGCTCAACAGCAGCCCGCACCACCCGGCTCGCTGCGGGCGCTGCGGGTACCAGGAACGTGGCCGGACAGATAATTAACAGAGATGCGGCCCCTCGTCCCCGGTCCCCTGGCCCCTCGGGCTGCGGACATCAGCTCCATCCGGCCCGGGGGAGGGGCGCCGTGTTCAGACGTTTCTTAGAAACTGAGCCGAGGCTTGTTTTCCAGCGAACAGGCAGTTCCCGGGAGAGGACGGGAGAGGACGGGAGAGGACGCGGTCAGTAAACAGAGCGGGGGCCGCGGGCGGCTTGGTGATGGGGGCACCTCGGACCAGCCTGCGCCGGCAGGGCCCCACCGCCACAGAGGCCCCGTGGCCCCGTGGGACAGACCGGCCACCCCTCCACGATGCCCTGGGCCAGGAAAGGGGGCCGAGCTCCCCGGGGCTTCTCCTGTTGGTGGACGGCCAGTCTGCAAGGTCCAGGGTGGCCTCTAGGTCTTCCGAAGCCCCAAGGGGACGCCAGCAAAAGAGGCCCGCCGTGGCCCCTCAGCTCGGTGGCTGGGTTGGCGGCGCAGCTCCTCCCACGGTGGCAGGTGTCCCTCGACAGGAGAATGTCCAGACCTCTGAGAGGTGGCGGTGCCTCCTGGCCGCCCGGCCTCGGCGCTGGTCCCTCTCCCTGCCTCCCCGCGAGTCTCCCGGCTCTGCCCAGCCACGCAGGCTCCTCGAGGCCTGCAGATGCCAGGCCCGTCCTGCCCCAGGGCCGTGGCAGGGACGGCGCCTCTTTCCCGTCACCACAGGATTCTCCCCTTTTTGTCAAGAGACTCCTCCGGGCTGGGGTGTGGCTGGGGCTGGCGCGCGCCGGGCCTGGGAAGGGCCAGCAAGGACTCGCCGTTCCCAGCTCCCTTTCCCAGGTAATGCCCTCCCCCCGGCACTTCCTGGGCCCGGGGACTTGACCCTTTCCCAGCTCGGTGACGGTGACGGCCTGAGCTCCCCTCCTCATGCAGTCGCTGTGCCCTCAACGGTGCCCCCACCTGCACCCGAGACCGCGACGGGCGCTGGGCCCCGGTGTCTGGGAGGCTCTGGCTCGGGATCCCTGCGGAGGCCAAGACCCTTGGTGCCCGCGTCCCCGTGCACAGTGGCCCGTGGTTGCAGACTGAACCCGCGTCCTCCGAACACTGAGGACCTCTCAACGACTCAGTGGCCCCCGGGACGCGAGTGTCCTGGGAACACCCGGCCTCGTTGGAGACGGCCACGAGGCGAAGGCCGCCCACGTCCAGCGCCCACGTCCAGCGCGCACGTCCAGCGCCGGCGCAGGTTCAACAGGTGGGCGTCCTCTGGGGTCGGCCCGGCTCTCCGTATCTGGCGAGGAGTCTTGCCCGCGGCAGTTCGGGCAGCACAGGCCACGTGGCCTGGGTCCCAGGGGACCGAGGTCTTCACCGGAAGAGCCAGAGCCAGGGACGCGTGTCCTCAGGAGAAGCCACGTGAGGACGTGGGTACAGGGAGGCGGCCACGTCCACGAGGAGGACGGAGGCCTCGGGAGAAGCCAGCAGGGCCTCGCCCTCATCCTCGCCCGCAGCCTCGGGTCTGCCAAAGCCCGCCCGCGGCCCCCCAGGCTGTGGGACATGTGAGGGACCCAGCGGCCAGGGCTCTGGGCTCCCGGCCTCCCTTGCAGCCCAGGGTCCAGCGTGGGCGTGGAGTCTGCGGCGTCTGCGGGGCTCCTGCCTCCTCCATCTAAGCTGAGGGCAGCGATCGCGGGACGTGACCACGGAGGGGCCGCTCCGTCCGTGGCGAGGCTGGGCCGGCCGGAGCCCCCTTTCCTCGTGCCCTCCACGGTGCCCCCACCTGCAGCCAAGACCGCGACGGGCGCTGGGCCCCGGGGGGCATCTTGGGCTCTATTCTAACCATTTCTCTATTCTTGGAAGATTTCAAATACTTTTTCATTTAAAAAAAACAAACATCATAGGGGGCGGGGACAGTGGCTCAGTGACGGACGCTCGCCCAGCACGACGGGCGGGAGGGGTTCCATCCTCAGCACCACACGAAAATGAAGGGATTGCGTGTGTCCACCTACACCCAAAGTTAAATAAATAGATAAAATAAAAACAAAACCAAAAAACCATCATAAGACCCGGTAGGACCTGGCATCTCCCCAGCTGTCCCTGTGGCCTCCCTGAGGCACGCCGATGGCCCTGGCACAGCTCTGCGTGGCTGCAGTGTTGAGGAGCACGGGAGGCTGGCTGTGCCTGTACTGGCGACACCCAAGGCTGGCGGTGGCTGGCGTGTGCCTGCGCAAGGCGGGTGAGCCTGGTGGGGGGACTTTCGTGGCCTGGGAGCCACAGAATAGCACCCAGGCGGCCGAGAGCCTGGGATGGGGACAGTCACCCGGCACAGCCCAAGGTCATGGCCAAATAGCGGCCCCCAACGTGTGTCCCCGCGGCTGCCTCCCCGGAGGCCTGGGGCTGCAGAAAGGAATCGGAATGAAGGAAGAGCCGGTGGAGAGACCCGGGGAGCTGGGGCCCTTCCATTAGAAAGTGTCCCCGGGGCAGGACGCGAGCGCAGACGCCTGTGAGCCCAGCAGCTCAGGAGGCTGAGGCAGGAGGATGAGGAATCCAAAGCCAGCCTCAGCACTGAGCAAGACCCTGCGGTGTGGCTCCGTGGGCAAGCACCTGGCTCCATCCCCAGGGCCAAAAGGAGAAAAAGAGAAAACCCGGGGTTGTGGTCACTCAGCGGGGGACAGTGGTCGCTCAGCGGGGGACTGTGCTCAGCCCTGGGAGGCTCTGGGCACAACCTGGACCCGGAGGAAGGGAGGGAGGACCAGCGGCCAGTTGGAACCGGTCCATCTGTGCCCCAGGGGCACAGACCCCACCTCTGCCCTCTTAGAGCTGCATGGTAGGGGGCCAGACAAGGACGTCCTACACAAGGCCCCAGCAGGTGTGGCTGGAGAGGGGCCCAAGCTGTGGGAAAATTGGGCGGGGTGCAGTGTGGACGGCGTGGCCGAGGCAGCGCGTGGCCACTGCCCTGGTGGACAGGTTCCTGCCAGGCACCACGCGCCTGCAGCCAGGAGCGGCCACGGGATTGGGAGGGAGGCAGGACCTTCCCCTACAGGCTGGGGGAACACAAAACACACCACCGTGGTCCCCAGAGACCAAAATGGAGCTGGAAGTCCCTCCTGACCTGGGTTTGTGCGGGGCCCTCGCTGTGTTCCCGTGTGGGGTACACAGCTCTCCTCCCTGGTACGGTCAGTCGCCCACGCGGGCAGGACAGGCAGGACTGTAGGTGCCTCAGGGTCCTGCCTGCAGCCCGGGCTCCGCGTCCATCCTGCCCAGGCAGTGCCAGAACTGGCTGCTGCTGCCCGGTTCAGATCTGAAACCCAGGTCTGGCTACAGGGGACAGCAGCGCCTGTCCCCAACTGGCACACGCAAGGGATATAAATAGTTTAATGGTGAGTCCTAGTAAAAATTCCCGCACGCCTGTCACCCCAGCAGCTCTGGAGGCTGAGGCAGGAGGGTCGCGAGTTCAAAGCCAACCTCAGCCATGGTGCGGCCCTCAGCAGCTCAGGGAGACCCTGTCTCTATACAAAGTATTTTAAAAGGGCTGGGGGTGGCTGGACCGCACACCCAGGCCGAGGTGACCCCTTCCTGCTCATGGCAGTTCTGCTGGGGACTGTGGCCCGGCTTCCAGTCCGGCCAAGATGAACGAGGTGGTGAGAGCCTGGAATTTTAAGAGGTGGCTGTTGTCCGCGGAAGCCGCTGGCTCCGCCGGGAGGGGACAATCTGAGGAAGGTCAGGCCCTCGGCAGGCGGCACGGAGACCAGGGGAACCGCAGCTGTCACCACGCAGGCGCGCGCTGCGGCAGCACTGCGGAGGGGACCGGCTGGCGGTCCCCAGACCGCCTCCCCCCGCCCTCCTGGCGGCTGTCTCCTCTGCAGGGTGTGGGAGTCCAGGGCCAGCCGGCCATTTTGCAGACCTGTGCAGACGCCCATCTGCCTGCCCAGTGACCGCCACCGCGGCAAGCCCAGCCCCCTCCCTCCCCGAGCCCCTCCCGGGTCGCAGCAGGAGCACCCAGGTCCGGAAGCCCTGGGGAGGCGAGGCCCGCACAGGGGGCAAAGACTCCACCAGGGAGGGGACCCAGGAGAGGGGCTGCTGGGCTGGGGACAGGATGACCCAGGACTGGGCAAGGTGGCTGCCGCTCTGTGAATAGATCAAAAGTCGCCAAACTGCGCTCTTTCCCCTGATTTACATGGTGACTGTTAATCTGACTTAAATCTAAAAGAAAAAAGATTAGAGCTGGGTGCGGTGACGCCTGCCTGTCATCCCAGCGGCTGGGGAGGCTGAGGCCGGAGGATCGTGAGTTCAAAGCCAGCCTCCGCAAAAGGCGAGGAGGTGCCGAGCAAACCAGTGAGACCCTGTCTCTAAATAAAACACAAACTAGTTTAGGGCTGGGGATGTGCTCAGTGGCCGAGTGCCCCTGGGTTCAATCCCCAAGACCCCCTCAAAAAATTTATAAAAATGAGAGGAGGCTGCGCTGGGGCTCAGCGGCAGAGCGCTTCTCTTGCCCACGTGGGGCCCTGGGATCCATCCTCAGCGCCACATAAATCAATAAAATGAAATAAAATGAAGATGTTGAGACTATCTACAACTATATATATTTAAAGGCAGCAGCTGACTTCACTGTGGTAAAGTTGACACTCATCCAAGACTCGTGACCTGCCCTCCCGGCCGCCCTGGACTACCCCACCCGTGGCCACGAATCTCCCGCTGTGCCCACGTGGCCACCGCGACCCTGCTGCCCCTGGCTGGGCGCTGGCTCGGCCCCTGGGGGCCACGGAACGGCTGCTCACTGCTTTGGAACCAGGGATGGAACCCAGGGGCGCTTAACTGCGAGCCCCGTCCCCAGCTATTTAGAACATTTAGCTGCTGAGGCTGGCTTTGAACTTGCGATCCTCCGGCCCCAATCTCTGGGGCTGCTGGAATTGCAGGCGTGGCCACCGCTGGGCGGCGGCTCACCTCTCATTGGCTGGGCTCTGTCAGGTCACCTCCAGCTGAGGCGGGAAGCTGAGAGTGGCCATTTTACTCTGAGCAGCCCCGCGACCCAGCCGATAGGAGGCAGGGAGATGGCGATGACAGGCAGCAGCACACGTGCCCCATCCCGACGTGGATCTGCCACCCCTGGCCCCCACGCCCCCACCCCTCCCTAGCCGAGGCCTCCACCGGGAGGCTGCCCCTCTGCCTCCCCTGAGGCCCCGCCCCTCCCTGCTCGGCCTCCGGCCGCTCTCTCGACCCCTGGACCAGCCCTGGTCTTCAGTCTCCATCCTCCACGCATGACCCTCGGGGCCCGTTGCGTCCTAGTGTCCAGCCTGTTTCTGAGTCTCCCCAGCAACCCCCTCAGGTGTCCAGCACATGTCCCCACCCTGGTCCTCAGGCCAAAGCCACTGCCACCAGAAACAGGGACACGTTTCCGGTTGAGCACGGAGTGAGACGGAGAGGACAGTTTGTTATTAAGACTTTGCTCCGTCCTCCTGGGGGCTGCCCGGTGTGCTCTGGGGAACGCATCACTGGGGGGCTTTGTGACCACGCGGGATGAACAGCGCACAGCGCCACACCGGGCAGCCCCAGGTGCCTGACCGCTGTGCCGCGCTCCTACCTATGGTGAGGGATATAGGATCATGGTGGTGATGGCGGCGCTGAGGGGGTGGTGATGATAATGATGGTGGCGACGTGGTGGGATGTGGGTGGTGTTGTGCTGGCTCAGACTGCACCAGGTGGTCACCAGGAGGAACAGGTCTCCTTCCAGATCCTTGGCTGAGGCCCTACCTCCCCCTGTGCATGTGTGGCAGGCTTAGATGGTCACCTGCCAGCCAAGGAGAGGGCCCAGGAGAAACCAAGCCCGCCCACATCCTGACCTTGGGCCAGTTAATCTCCGTGGTGGTGGAAGTGGCCCCTGCAGGTGATGGGGCGCTGGTGGAGAGGCCCAGGGCGCCAGGGGCCCCTCCCAGGCTCACCTACCTGCCCGACACCCTGCACACCTGCTCTACAGAGCCCTCCCAGACCCGGCTCCCCCCTCAAGCCACACAGATGAGAAAGCCAGGTTCACTGTGGTCAGCAGCTTGTGCAGACCACGCAGCTGCTTGGCCCCGGGAATGACCTCAAACCCTGGAATCTGGGGTCCAGAATTAATCTCTTGGCTCCGGCTACGTTGAGAAGCCAATGGTCAGTGAAGCACTGGAACTCTGAACAGACTTCCTCCATGCAGAATGCTACAGGAGGCACCAAGAAATGGCCTAGGGGTTGACCACTGGCCACCCGGCTGGAACCTACCATGTCCCCAGAAGTCTTTTGAGGCTCCACACTCAGCCTGGAAACTGCTGTCCTACCCAGGACCTACTCCACCTGCTACATTAATTAATTACAGACTAATTAGTGCTGCAGACTGAACCTAAGGGCACCTTGCCACTGAGCCACAGCCCAGCCCTTTCATTTTTAACTTTGAGACGGGGTCTCAGGACGTTGCCCAGGCTGGTCTTGAATTTGGGATTCTCCTGCCTCGGCCTCCGCAGTGGTGCTATTAGTGAATTAACTTTTAAAACAGATCCTGTAACTGCCTGGTTGAGGGCACAGTTCACTGCAGGGTGCTGCCATCTGCCGAGGGGCATTTAAAACTTAATGAAGCCTTTGTTTGGTAAACACCCATGGGACCTTCAAACCCCGGTTCAGGATTCTGTGTTAGAAGTTTCAGAGTCTTCATTTCACTGTGGAAATTTTCAGCTCCATCAAAAACAAAACAACAACAAAATGTTTCTATGCTTTCTGTGTGAAGAAAATCAATAACCTCGGGATGTATTTGTGATTTAAATGGTTAAACCTGTTAATGAGGAAGATTTAGAATATGCCACAAAATCCTACGTGGCAGCATCTCCCCAAGTTGTCATGTACAGGAAGCTAGGGACAAACACAAGCCACCAGGGGCTTGGGCCTTCTCAACTCCAGAGGGGTGGCCCAGCTTCCTAGACCAAGGGGCAGCAGGGAAATCCTGAGAAGTCTACAGCATCTCACCGGGCCAAGCGGCGAAGGCCTGGGAGGCTGAGGCCGGAGGACCGCGAGTTTAAGGCCAGCCTCAGCAACTCAGCGAGCCCAGCGCTGCAAGAAGGTCACGCAAGAGGCTGCCAGCAGCAGGCTTTCCTATTATATTATTCAAGAGGCAGAACTACAGGGACAGAACAGATCAGCTGTGGCTATGGCGAGAGGGGAGGTTTGACCAAAAAGAGATCTAAGAACTTTCTGGATTGTTCTGGTATTGGGTGAATGAATGGATGAATGAATGAATGAGAAGTACGCGAGTGATGAAGATTAACCCTGATCGCCACCCGTCCTCGGGCTACGCCAAGCTCCTCGCCCCCACTCAACTTTTCACAGCCTCTCCCGCGCGCCCCCTGCCGGTTAGCGGCTCCGGCACATTAAGACTAACTCGGACCCGCCTGGCCAGCTAAGCCTTCTGGGGAATGTAGTCTTTGGGAGGCTTAGCCTGCCTGCCCTTCCGGTCGACCCGGCCAAAGTGACAGCAAAAGGAAAAACGTCACTGAGTTTTCCCGGCGTCGCACCAGACAAAGTATGTCGCATGGCATGCCGGGAGTCGAGGTCCTTCGATCGCTTTTTTTTGCCCGGCAATCCGCTGATGGGAACGGCAATTCCCATCATGCACCGTACTGACAGGTTTCAGAGGCTGCCCCGCGGCCTTCTGGGAAATGTAGTCTTGAGCCTTCAACGTCCCTCAGCGTCTTACGGAGCTGTCCCGCGCAGAAGACTGCATTTCCCGGCATGCCCCCAAAGGCCGAAGGCGCAAGGTCGCCGCAGCCATTTTGTTCCGCCCGCCGAGGCCCTGAGATGGCGGCGGGGGAGACGGTGAAGGTTGCCGCCTGCCCATCAGGGCTGTAGCCGCCGTCTCCCTGTCCCCCGCGGCCGTCCCATGGGCTGACGGAGGCCGAGACCATGGACCTCCACACCGCCGTGTACAATGCCGCCCACGACGGCAAGCTGCAGCTACTGCAGAAGCTGCTCAGCGGCCGGAGCCGGGAGGAGCTGGATGAGCTGATGGGCGAGGTGGCCTGCGGAGGGACGCCGCTGCTCATCGCCGCCCGCTACGGCCACCTGGACGTGGTGGAGTACCTGGTGGACCGGTGCGGCGCCAGCGTGGAGGCCGGCGGCTCGGTGCACTTCGACGGCGAGACCATCGAGGGCGCGCCGCCGCTGTGGGCCGCCTCGGCCGCCGGGCACCTGGACGTGGTGCGCAGCCTGCTGCGCCGCGGCGCCTCGGTGAACCGCACCACGCGCACCAACTCCACGCCGCTGCGCGCCGCCTGCTTCGACGGCCACCTGGAGGTGGTGCGCTACCTGGTGGGCGAGCACCAGGCCGACCTGGAGGTGGCCAACCGGCACGGGCACACGTGCCTCATGATCTCCTGCTACAAGGGCCACCGCGAGATCGCGCGCTACCTGCTGGAGCAGGGCGCCCAGGTGAACCGGCGCAGCGCCAAAGGCAACACGGCGCTGCACGACTGCGCCGAGTCCGGCAGCCTGGAGATCCTGCAGCTGCTGCTGGGCTGCAACGCGCGCATGGAGCGCGACGGCTACGGCATGACCCCGCTGCTGGCGGCCAGCGTGACGGGCCACACCAACATCGTGGAGTACCTCATCCAGAAGCAGCCGGGCCAGCCGCAGGCGGCCGGCGCAGGGCCGCCCCAGGAGGGCTCCGCCCCAGAGGAGCCCCTCACCTACGAGAGCTGCTGCCCCACCAGCCGGGAAGCTGCCATAGAAGCCCTGGAGCTGCTGGGAGCCACGTATGTGGATAAGAAGCGAGATCTGCTGGGGGCCCTTAAGCACTGGAGACGCGCCATGGAGCTGCGGCACCAGGGAGGCGAGTATTTGCCCAAACCCGAGCCCCAGCAGCCGGTCTTGGCCTACGACTATTCCAGGGAGGTGAACAGCGCCCAGGAACTGGAAGCGCTGATCACGGACCCGGATGAGATGCGCATGCAGGCGCTGTTGATCCGGGAGCGCATCCTGGGCCCCTCACACCCCGACACCTCCTACTACATCCGGTACCGGGGCGCCGTGTACGCCGACTCAGGCAACTTCGAGCGCTGCATCCGCCTCTGGAAGTATGCCCTGGACATGCAGCAGAGCAACCTGGAGCCCCTGAGCCCCATGACGGCCAGCAGCTTCCTCTCCTTTGCCGAACTCTTCTCCTATGTGCTGCAGGACCGCGCCGCCAAGGGCAGCCTGGGCACGCAGATCGGCTTCACAGACCTCATGGGCGTGCTCAGCAAAGGCGTCCGGGAAGTGGAGCGGGCCCTGCAGCAGCCCAGGGAGCCCGGGGACTCAGCGCAGTTCACCAAGGCGCTGGCCATCATCCTGCACCTGCTCTACCTGATGGGCAAGGTGGAGACCAGCCCCAGCCAGGAGCACCTGAAGCACCAGACGGTCTACCGGCTGCTCCGGTGCGCTCCCCGCGGCAGGAACGGCTTCACGCCCCTGCACATGGCCGCCGACAAGGACACCACCAACGTGGGCCGCTACCGCGTGGGCACCTTCCCCTCCCTGCACGTGGTCAAAGTGCTGCTGGACTGTGGGGCCGACCCGGACAGCAGGGACTTTGACAACAACACCCCGCTGCACATCGCGGCCCAGAACAACTGCCCGGCCATCATGAACGCCCTGGTGGAAGCCGGGGCCCACATGGACGCCACCAACGCCTTCAAGAAAACCGCCTGCGAGCTGCTGGACGAGGGGCTGCTGGCCAAGAGCACCATGCAGCCCTTCAACTACGTGACCCTGCAGTGCCTCGCCGCCCGCGCCCTGGACAAGAACAAGATCCCCTACAAGGGCTTCATCCCCGAGGAGCTGGAGGCCTTCATCCAGCTGCACTGAGCCGGGGAGGCCACGGCCTCGCCAGCACCCAAGGGCCCTCTGCCTCCGGCCCCTCCCCTGGACCAGGGAGCAGTTAGTGCGCCTGCGCGCTGGCGGCTTGCAGGGTCACAAGCTGGGAGGGACTGGGGGCCTCCTGCACCCCGAGGTCCTGGTGCCCGGTCACCCACAGTGTTAGGAGCGGCTCCCAGTGGGGCGTTGGCGAGTGCAGAAGCAGGATTCCCGGCTACCCCGCGGCCCTGCGCAGCTGCGGGCTTGGTGGGTGTAGGGGTGGACCCAGCTGTGCCCAGGGTCTGACATTTTGCTGCAGTTCTTTATTTTATTTTATTTAGGCTTTTTGTTTGCTGGACCCCGCGAGCTGCCTCCAGGCGGTCAGGGGTTTGGTGCCTGTGGCCACCCATCCCAGTGAGCTGTGCTGGGGAGCGAGCCCCAGGCCCTGTGTCCGCCCCGAGGTGGCCCTAGGTGTGTATGGGACCCCTCTCGGCCTTGCACAGGCCTCCCAGCCTCCCATTCTCCTTAGAGAACCGTGTCCCCTGACTTTGACCGAAGATCAGGTCAAGCACCAAAGAAGCCACACGATTGCCTCCCAGGGCAGCGGGTGTGGGTCCGGCGCCACTGTTTACGGATTAAAAGGACAGGCAGACCACTTCAGCCTAGGGACGCCTGTGCGGCCTTCCCCGTCAGGGGCATGCCCACAGCAGCCCGGGCCTTGACCTGCTGCAGGACCTGAGTCCAGGCCTCCCCCGGGAGGGCCCAGCTCTGCAGTAACGCAGGTCTGCCCAGGTCTGCCATCTCCATGGAGCAGGTCGCCAGCACTTGCCCCGCCCCCTGGGCCCTGGGTCCCCGCACAGTTGCCAGCAGGTTAGCAGAAGGCATCCTTCTGCCCAGGTGACACTGCAGCCCTGCAGGAGCAGATCCCAGCTCCATCGCAGCGGGTAGCACCACCGCTGGCCGCCTGGCCCTTGAGGCGGGTTTGGGTTTGCAGTGTTAGGTAGGAAGTTTATTTATTTACAAGACAAGCTTTGACTTAACTCAGGAGGACAGTCCTGGCCCTCCCGAAGCACAGCAGGAGCAGGTGTTTCTGTTGCAGCCCGAGGGCATTAAAAAGCAGGTGTTTGAAGAGAATTGTGCTTCCTTGGGTGGCTGCATGGCATGACGGAGGGAGGGCCTGGCCGGGCTGGGGCAGGGCTGCTCGCTGGGCACCAAACACAGGCCCTGCTTCCACCTCTGCCCTCCGACAGAATCCGCTGAGTCCAGGGCCTGCTCTGGGGTTGGGCTGCCGCACAAAATGGGCACAGAAGAGGGAGGGCACGCCCCCCCCTGCCTCCCAGAGCAGGGAGGGGCTCTCCTGCCCACAGGCCTTGAACCTGCATTCGGGGGTGCCCAGTCCCAGCCCTCGGGGTGTCTGGATATAGAGGCCACGCTGTGGGGCTGCCCAGGGGTCCGTGGAGTGCCCTCCTCCCCACCTCCTGCTTCGCCGCAGCTGCCGCCCAGCCCGTTTCCTCTGGGGTGATGTCTGTCCAGCTCTGACCACGTCCCTGCTCTAGAAGGTCTGGGCACAGTGGCTGCCGCCCAGCAGCTGGGAGGCCAGGCAAGAGGGGCAAGTTCAAGGCCAGCCTCCGCAGTGTCCTGAAGAAAAGGCGGGATGTGGCTGGGGACAGTGCTCCTGGTGGGAGGGGCCCTCACAGCAGCCTCCTGAGGACAGGAGGTGGCCGCGTTGGCCTCTGTGTGCTGGCACTGCGGGTTGTGCGTAAGCGGGCCGACGGGACCAGGGCAGCTGTGGAGAAGCGCAGGGCCCACACCACGCAGCCTGGGCACCTGCAGGGCGTCCACCCCACAGTGCTCGGCCCTGGCCTCTCCTTGAGGGTCAGCGCCGCTGGCACCTGACCTGTGCTGGACTTGGTGGGGGAATGGTGACCAATGCTCCCAAAAACCTCAGGCTCCAGGTTGGGGGTTGAGCCCCGGTTTTGGTGCCCAAGCTCATCCCAAAGGCCAGGCAGGTTTCAGGTGGGGTGGACTGGGCAGACACAGACTGACCCTGTCCCCGGGCTGGATCCTGGCGTGGGACACACAGCAGCCCTCGCGGCAGGTCAGTGGCCCTCCAGAGCCCGCACAGCACCCAGGCTGGAGAGCGGAGGGCAGGGCTGGGGCAGCCCCTCCCCTGGTCCCAAGTTAAAGATAGCTCTGCGCAGAGCGACAGGGACTGCTGGCACCCGGGCACAGGACATCAGTTCCCGTCCAGGAGAAAGGCTGGGGGCAGGGCGGCACCCCAACAGGTGCTGCGGGCAGTGTCCTCGCTCCACAGTCCGCACTGCCGCCTCTGGCTGCAGGAATGGGCTTGAGCTTTGGCCCTGAGCTGGACACTTGAGATCCCCAGTGCCACCCACTCACCCTCCTCCTTCAAATGGACTGGATGAAGCGGCCTCCTCCAGGAGGCCCTCCAGGATCATCTACCACCCAGCCTCACCGGGTCATTTCTCCCTTGACCCTTGAACCCTGACCTTGAGTTTTTATTCTTTGTTCCTGTGTGTCTAGTCCTTTGTCCCTACCCCTGTGGCATCAGTGACAGGCTCAGGCACCTGAAGAGGACCTAGATTGCTCCCAGGGCTTCTGCCAAGGCGTCCCGCCTTAGCCAGCAAGAGGACTGGGCGCTGACCCCGTGCTGTGGCACAGGGAAGGGTGGGAGGAAAGAGGGACAGGGTGTGCAGATGGCCGGCCAGTGCTGGAGGGGGCCGCTGAGGGAGCCGGGCGGCGCCTGTGCTGGGCAGCGGCCGTGGTCAAGGTTGCTCCTGCCGCCTGCCTGCCTCTCCTGCCCTGCCAGAGCAGCACCCTCCGTTGGCCCTGAGCTCAGCTGGACCTGCTGTCCAGCTTCGCATGTCCTGGGCAGCCTGCCCTCTGCCAGCGTCCTGGGGCCGAGCACAGGCAGACCCTGGCTCCCCCGCCCCAAGATGAGGGACCGGCGCTGAGCCTCTTAGGGTGAGGGCCACTTCAGCCTGCCCACATTAGGGCCCTGTGGGGTCATGAGGCCGCACATGGTGAACGGCCCTCAGTTTTTGTTTTTTATTTTTAAAGAGAGAATTTTAATATTTATTTTTAGTTCTCGGCAGACACAACATCTTTGTTGGTATGTGGTGCTGAGGATCGAACCCGGGCCGCACGCATGCCAGGCGAGCGCGCTACCGCTTGAGCCACACCCCAGCCCGGCCCTCAGTTTTTAAAAGGGTTGATTTTTTAAACCTAAAGAAAAACATCCAGTGCCTCAAGTAGGAGGGATAAATGGAGCTTCCAAGAGCGCAGCCCAGGGAGAGGGCACGGGGGCCCAGCAAGGGGGCCCCAGGAGCCCGGGCAAGAGGGCAGCAGGGCTCCCTGGCAGCCCTCTGGGAGAGATGAGGACTTCAGCCTTGGCGGCCTCCCAGAGCTATAATAAGGCTGCGATGGCCACAGAAGAGGTTAAAAATAGGATCCCCCAGGGCCACCTGGGGTCAGCCTCTGAGCCAGGAAGCCCAGGTCTTGGGTCGGAGGTGACCTGGGCAGGGCTGGGAGGGCAAGCTCAGCCTCCGTGGGCGCTGCCCTGCCGTCTGGCCTGGCCACCTGCAAACCAATGCCCCCGCCCGCTTCGGTGTCCCCATCTGCAGTGTGGCAGGGAGCACTGGGGTGGCCTAAGGTGAGAACACCACCTGGCTGAGTGCATGGCTGCTTCCGCGCCCTGCTGTCATACGGCGCCATCTAGTGGCCCTGTCTGGCTCCCCAAGGTAAGCTGTGTCCCTAAGTCGTCCCTTTCCAGGCTGGACAGACAGTCCGTGCCCGGGTTCACATGGCCATGCTTCTCCCCCCCCACCAGAGGACCCTCCCTTCCTTCAGCACCCCTCCCGGATGGCCTGGCAGTGCCCTCTGTGTCCCCTTCACACCCAGGCACACTCTGTGCAGGTGCTCAGTCCCGGGAAGTGGAGGGAAGGACCAGGCTGTGGTGGAGAGGAGAAGCAGGGCCGGGTGTGTTCATCAAAGCCAAACACTTATTGAGCACCTGCTGTGTGCTGGGCCCTGGGGTCCAGCAGCGGAGTGGACAGAAGGCCCGTCCTGATGGAGAAGGCAGGTGGCCTGGATGAGCGCAGCCTGTTGGTTCAGAATCGCCCAGTGCGGGCGTGGCGCTGCCTGGGGATGGGGGGGGGGGCCCAGAGAAGCCCCTGAGGAGGGCCAGCGGGGAGCCAGGGCGAGATGGAGCAGCACCTGCCTGGCAGGTGGGAGGCAGAGGGTGAGGAGCGTGGAGGAGTGGCCACTGGACTTGGCAGGGCAAGGTCACTGACCCCAGGGGACATCCTGGATGCCTTCCCTAAATTCCATTTGGGGAAAACACTGCAGGGAACCCCACTTGCCCCTTGGCCGGCCCCGCCTCCAGACAGCCCAGGCAGGAGGCCTGGTCTCCACCTGACTTTCACTTCCCCAGGTGGGGCCAGCTGGAGGCTGGTCACACCAACCTCTGGCTCCAGGGTCAGGGTGACCCAGAACAGGCAGGGCCCTTTCCTCCTCCACCCAGCTGGGGGCAGCTCCGCCCTTGGCCAGCCCGGCGCTGCTGCAGCCCCCGCGTACGGCCAGGGCCGCCCAAGGAGCGTCATCAAGAAGGAAAGTGGGTGCCGCGGTCACAGCTCAGGGGCAGAGCCCTCGCCGAACTGCGCCAGGCCGGGTTCGCCCCAAAACAGAGGCAGGGAGTCGAACACGTCGCGCACGCGCACACTCGCCTTCCCGCTCCCGGCAGGGCCGGGCCGCCCCCGGGCAGCGCTAACACGTGCCTCCAGGAGAGGGAGCCAGCGGGACTTCCCGGCGCACGGGGTGGGCCCTGCAGAACCCGGGGCTGAGGCAGGACAGGAAGCCAGGTGCAGGCCCCGTGTGCCTCCGTAGGCAGGAAGTGTCCGGAACAGCCAGTCCCCAGACGGGACGTGGCTGCGGGGCGGGGATCCCGCGGAGCTCACTGCCAAGGGCTGCTGCCCCCTTCTCTCTCGTGCTGCTGGGCTTGGAGCCCGGGCCTCGCGGGTGCCACACGGAGCCCTGCCACCGAGCCGCACCCAGCCCTTTTAAACTTTTTATTTGAGACAGTCTCACTGGGTTGCCCATCGGACCTCAGGCTTGAATCCTCCTGTCGTTGCTGGGACGAGAAGTTTGGCCGCTGGTCCCAGCAAAAACGACGAGACACGCCTGTCCCTGTGAGCAGGGCCACACTGTCACATGTTCCAGTCACGAGACAACCGAGCCGTGAAGTGCCAAGCCCAGGCCACCAAGGGCTGTTTCCCAAAGGCCCTCTGGGAAACCCTAACAGGGCCAGGAGAGTTTCCCAAGCAGGGACACAGCTGCAGGCCACCCTGGGCATACTGACCTCAAAAAGAGTCACACAGGCTTTAAAGAAGGAGACTTTAAAGTTTGTTTCTTCCTCTTTTTGTTGTTTCTTCCTATTTTTCTTCAAGGCTGCGTGACTCACAGGGGACTTCCCCTGGAACAACCCAGCCTGAAGGCAGGCCCCAGCCTTGGGTGCAGGAGTGGACAGAGCCCTGGCTGGGGACTGTCCCATCTCCACTTAGTCAAGGCTCACCCTCTGCTCTCAGCCACTTCCTCCTTCCAGCAGCTCCCTTCGATCCCCCAGTGCCTGTCTCCTGTACACAGCAGGTGCTCAATAAATGTTGGCTGGATAAAGGGAACCATGACTCAATAGCTCCCCACTCACTGTCCAGTGAACTAGCCAAGACGGGTCAGCTCAGCATCCCCAGTGCCCAGAACAGGCCTGCACACAGCAAGTGCTCAATAATGGTTCGTCAAGTGAATTCACTTACTGAACACTGTGTGCCCTGTGTTCTGGAAAAAGCCTCCGCGATGGGCTGGGGATACAGCGCAGTTGCTGGGGAGCTTGCCTTGCATGCACAAGGCCCTGGGTTCAGTCCCCAGCACCACCACCAAAAAAAGCCTCCAGGACCAAGACAGGTCCATGACCCCGGTTCCGGAGGCTGAGGAAGGAGGACCGTGAGTTCAAGACCTCAGCAACTTAGCAAGACCCTATCCCAAAATAAAATATAAAAAAGTCTGGGGAAAAGAAACGGGGTGGGGGTGGGGGTGGGGTGTCCCACCCGCCCTGGGGCAGCCTGGGAGTCACTAGGATCAACCATCAAGGAGCAGACAGGAAGAGGCTGCGTAGGCTCATTGGGGGAGCGCGGGCCCAGGTGGCCTGGGCTACAGCCCTCCTGCAAAAATCAGAAAAGGGCGATGGATGCGTGGGAAAGCTGACGCAGGAGATGCACTGGCGGCTTGCGGTCTCTGGGCCTCTCTCTTGCCCAAGTGGCTGTGTGCTCTTGGACAAGTGACTTCACCTTTCTGGGCCTCCGTTTCCCACCTGTAAACCGGGCACAGTGATGCCGTCTCTGGGCAGGCCCTCAGGTCCTTGCCACGGGTCCTCCGTGTGCTGGGGTTCTGAGGGGACAGGCAGGAGCGAGCATCCTGAGGTCGCTGGGTCCATTTTATGGCCAGGGAAGAGGAAGCGCCCAAGCAGACCACGACTGCTGTGGATGCCACAGTACCTCGGAGGCGGAGTGGGGTCGGGAGCCATGGGCTGATCTGTGATGGTGACGCTGCCCAGGCAGGATTCTTGTCCAGCGGCCTTAGGAATGGGAAAGGGCTCCCCACTTCCTCTGCTGCCATCTGGACCACAGCAGGTCCCCAGCTCCTGCCCTGGACACCCCTAGCCTGTCCTCTCCGAAGCAGCCACCAGAGGGCGCCCGCGAGCACCAGGGTCGGACCCCGCCCTCCGCTCGTGGTTCCCGCCCCCTCGGGGTCCAGACCCGAGTCCTCCCGCAGCGCAGAGGCCCTGCCCAGCTGTCCCAGCCCTGACGACCCCTGCCCCAGCCGCTCCGGCTCTTCTCTGCCTTCAGCCTCCACCACGCCCTGCTGGGTCCTGCCCCAGGGCCTTTACTCGGCTGTGCCCTCTGCCAGGACCTCTGTTTTTCCCCCCCAGCTCTGGGCCCCACGCCACCTCCTGGGCCCCTTAAGGCCCTCCCTCTTGGACACCCGATGTCACCTCACCCTGCTTCCTCCTCCTCCAGTCCCTTCCGGTGTCTGACATTCTCCTGCTTATCGTTCCCTCCCAGGACCCCTTCTGTTCTCACCCCGCCACGCCCTGGGGCCTGCGCAGGAGGTCTCCCCCGTTGGCCATGCCCCAGCCGGTGGACAGAGCAGTTTCCAGGAGCCCCCTGCCCGGCTCCAGAATCGGCTCCTGGGTGTCACTCCAGGCCACCGTGGGGAGCCGGCTGTGACGAAGCCTGAGTCAGCAACGAAAATAGCAGGGGTGCGTGGCTGGGGGGTGACTCAGCCAGCCCCACCTGGCCTGGCCCCAACCCTGCCTCGGCCTACGCTGCTGGGGAGGGGGCCTCCGCTGTCCGGTCCCGGGACCTGGCTTCTGCCGTGGTGGCGACCTCTCCCTAACCGGGCCATGTTTGGGGCCACAGTTCGCTCCCTGGGCCTGTTTCCCCACCTGTTAAATGGGCCTTCAGAACCACTCCCGTCGGGGTCCCCTGGAGGTCCCTCAGTGTGCTGGCCACCCTGTAATCCCAGTTGATTGGGAGGCTGCGGCAGGAGGGTGGCAAGTTCCAAACCAGCCTCAGCACTTTAGTGAGACTCCAAGCAACTCAGTGAGACCCGGCCTCCAAAGGTCTGTCAGTGTGAAGACTTCAGCCGGGGTCTGGCCTTTCTTATTTTCCAGGGGTGGGGGTGGGGGGACTCCGGGGCACGCGTTAAAGAGCACTGTGAAGCCTGAAGTGGGTGGTCCCAGAAGTTCTCCCAAGTAACAGCGCAGTGTACCGAGGACCGAGCTCAGGACGCGGGACCACGGAGCCCCATCCCCAGCCCTGTTTGATATTTTATTCTTAGAGACAGGGTCTCACTGAGTTGCTAAGTGCCTCGCTGGTGCTGAGGCTGGCTTTGAACCCTCGATGCTCCTGCCTCAGGCTCACAGAGCTGGGATTACAGGCGCAGGCCACCAAGCCCGGCTTCCAACATCTTTTGTCTCCACCTTCTTTGCTATTAGAGCCCAGCCTTTCTGAAAGGCACGTGGCCGCCCCCCCAGGACTACACTTCCCAGGGTCCTTTGCAACCGTGACAGAAGTCATGTGACCCATCCATGACCAATGGGGGGAGAGCAGGTGACGCAACGTCCTGCTCTACCCTCGGAGACGCCCGCGTGGTCGCGGCTTCCGCCTCCCGTCGTTGGGGCGCGTGGCCGCGTGCTCTCAGCGGGTCGCCGGGCAGACGGCGGCTCCGAGGAACCTTCAATAAATATTTATTACCGTCAAACGCCCCATCTCCCGTGTCCCTCCTCGACCCCAGGCCCACGAAGCCCTCTGCCCGCGTGGGGACGGCTCCTGGGCAGCGACCCGAAGGGAGCGCGCCGGTGGGGTCCACGGGCCCTGCCCGGCCGAGCTGGGGTCCTGGGCGGCCCCGTGGCCCGGCTGGTCACCGCCCTTCTTCCTGCGTCTTGTCCTCGGGCGCCTGGGCCCCTCTCTGGTTCCACATGTGGTTGCTGAGCCCCAGCTGCACCATCTGCGCGTGGTGGATGATGAGGGGCTGCAACCCCGGGGCCGGCGCGGCCACGGGCGGCGGCGGGAAGGCGGGTGCGGGGCTGCCCGCTGGCCACGGCGGCGGCTGGGGGTATCCCGGCCAGGTGGGGAGGGGGGACGGCCCCCCCCAGGGCACCTGGCCCCCCAGGGGCACCTGAGACGGGTGAGGCACCTGAGTCCCGAAGGACAAGTGGCTGCCGAAGGCTGCCTGGAGCCTGTCCACCTGCGACTGCCAGGCCTGGTAGCTCTGCAGGCTGTCCCAGTACGCGGCGCCCATGGCGGCCGCCTGCCTCCGCTCGCCCTCCAGGCGCTGGCTGTGCTCCCGCAGGGCGCGGACGTCCTGCTCCTTCCTCCAGTGGGCCTTGCGCGCCCGCAGCTTCTGCGGCTTGAAGGTGTTGGCCACCTTCCTGGTGAAGACCTTGGAGTTCTCGTCCAGCCACACGAGGCCCGTGAGCAGGCTGGCCGTGTCGGGGCCAAGCTGCTCCAGGGAGCTCTCCAGGGGCAGGAAGGGCACGACGCAGTCCTCCCTCCCGTGCTGCGTGAAGCTGCTCATGAGGGCCTGGCTGACCTGATGCAGGCTCAGGCGGCAGTTGAAGTTGGAGGTGAGCAGCAGGATGGTGAAGCCCGAATGGTCAATGGCGTCCTGCAAGCAGCGCAGCTCCCCGCGCCCCGGCACCTGGAAGTCCTCGCAGAAGGTGGCCCCATCTGGCACCCCCAGGGCCTCCAGCTTCTCCCGCACTCGCAGGGCCACCTGCTCGTCAGCCCTGGCGTGGAGGACCACAAAGTTATAGAACTTCTGCTCTGATGACACTGACTCAAAGGAGGAGGGACAGGGGGACACAGAGGCTGGGGTCGGAGGCAGGGGAGAAGACAGGGAGGCCGTGGGGGCCGGGGCTGAGGCCGTGGGTGGGCTTGGCTTGCTCTTCTGGGGTGCGGTCTCTTCCCCCGAGAGTTGGGGTGGTGTCCTCTCCTTGACGAGGCCAGGACTCTCAGTGGCCTCCACAGTAGGCAGGGGCAGAGGTCCGGGGCCCGCAGACCCCTCTGTGCACTCCACTGGGCCTTGGCTGCTGGTCTCTGGAGCCTCCGGGGGCTCAGGGGGGTGGGCAGGGGCAGGGGCCGCCGCAGGAAGCCTGGGGACCGGGCCGTCTGTCAGCTCCAGGGAGCAGGCCGCGTCCACAGAGGGGGGCCAGCTCATCTCCTCTGGCTCTTGGCAGCCCGTGGGGACAGGCTCAGGCCCCGGGCTGGCCTGGGGCTCCTGGGAGAGCTTGCTGGGCCCCGGGGCGCTGCGCTGCGGGCTCGCGAGGGGCATGGTGGGGGACTGGCTGATGGCCAAGCTGCGGGCCAGGGAGACGGGGCTGCTGGTGGACCGCAGGGAGCGCCCCTGGCTCCAGTCCCGCTGGCTGTCAGTGGGGCGCGGGAGGCTCCTGGCCCCAGAGGGTGACGCCGAGGACGCTGGGAGGCCACCCAGATCGGAACAGAGGGGCTGGAAGCCACTCAGGTCCCGGACGACGTCCCACCCGCACCGGTCCCGGGCCTCGTCCTGCAGCTCGGCCAGCCGGCGGTCGCCCCGGGACCCGTGGGCGCGGAGGGCGGCCTGGTAGGCCGAGTCCCGCAGCGAGGCTGGGCACAGCTGCTCCTGGGCCAGCAGGTGGTAGACACGGGCCACGGCCCAGGACACGTCGGGGGGCTCCTCGAGGGCCTCGGCGCTGTCCACGCCGGCCCACTGGCGGGCCACCAGCCGGGCCACCGCGTCCTCCTTCTGGGCCTCCAGGGAGATCCTGGCCTCGGTTTCCTGGCCCAGCGTGAGGAGCACCATGGCGTGCAGCAGGCCGGCCCCCCGGCAGCCCGGGCGCAGTGTCTTGAGCTTGTGCTTCAGGTAGAGCAGCTTGTCCTGGCCAGCCGCGCCCAGGAGGTCGAAGGCGCCGGGCAGTGACGGGCCCGGGCAGGCCATGGGCACGGGTGGGTGCGGCTGCAGGCAGGAGAAGCTGGGGAGCGGGGAGGCATGTTCCGGATGCCGGCGAGCCTTCCCCGTGCCTCGGGCCAGGTTCCTGGAGGGCTGCTGGGGCGGAGCTGGGGGCGACGGGAGAGGGCCAGGGTCACCACCCGGGAGCAGCAGCTCAGGGAGGCCACCCGGTGCCTCACCTCCCTCCCCTGGGGTGCCACCATGCTGGGGCAGCCAACCTGGGTCACCTCCCTCTGACATCCACTTTCTCCTGTGCAAGACACAGCAGGTGAGTTACGTGGCGGCGCAGACGGACGTGGCTCTTGCCAAGGACAAGACGTGAAGCACAGAGAGGCCAAATTAGTTGCCCAAAGCCACACAGCTGGGGAGTGAACGCAGGCTTAGAACCGGGCCGCTGGGGGCTTGTTCCGGGAACCAGGTGGCCTTAACATATGGCAGGTTCTGACCACAGCCTGGACCAGCAGGTGTTTGGGTCGCCTGCCGCTGTGTCCGTGGGGCTGCCAGGCCTCCTGGGAGCCGTGCCCTGCGCTCCGATTGGCTGAGAGGCCAGCTGGGGTCCCGCCCAGCTCTGTGCACCGCGGGCTCGGCCTGGCGCCTGTTCTTTCCCTGTCACCTGCCGGGTCTCCTCACCCAGGTCTCAGCCTCCGCGGGGGCTCTGCAGCCACCGGGCCGTTCCCTCCCTGTCCCCCCTCCTGCGTGGACGGGGCCTGCAGGGAGCAGCTTGTGCCCCGACCCCCCTCCACACTGGCGGGCGTGGAGGCGCTCAGGCTGTGGGTGAGGAGAGCCAGGCCAGCGCCTGCCCCGGGCACACACCCTGGGGACGGCATCCCAAGCCCGGCACTAGGCCACCAGGTCCCCGTCCAGGCCTGGGGAACAGCCTTGGCGCCATCCCGGGCCTGGGAACACTTCCCCTGGGCCGCGAGGGACCTCCTGCCACCCTCGTGGGAGGCGCAGCTGACCCCCGCAGCCCGGAGCCTGCCTCTCAACCCAGGCTGCCCGGGGCCAGGCTGGTGGCTGGACGCCCACACCAGAGAGTGACCGGCCCCGGCCCACAGTGCCCGGGGGCCTGGCGTCCATCAGCTTCCGCTCCGGTGGCCCAGTGGAGCCCAGGTCATGATGCAGGGTTTCAGAAAGGTCACCCTGAGCAGGTCCACGGGCCCCGGGGCAGGAGTCCAGGAAGGACCGAGGGAAGCCGAGGGGGCGGAGAATGGCTCCGGGGGGGACCCGGGAAGAATGGGAGCTGACTGCCCAGTGGGGCCCAAACAGATGGCCCCCTTCCCAGAGCCTGCCGGGGAGCAGGGCAGACAGTGCCCGGCGTGGAGCTGGGGCTCGAGTCGCACAGTGTGGCCCAGGGTGGCCTCGAAGGGAGCAGGAGCCTAACGAGACGTGACACGGGGTCCCTGGGCGGCGGGCACAGCAGTGCAAAGGCCCTGGGGCAGGAGGAGCCTGGCCCGTGGAGGCACCCAGAAGCAGCCAGGGGACGGGGAGAGGAGACTGCGGCAGGGAGGACAGGGCCTGGGGGTCACAGGGAGGATGGGGACTTTGACCCCAAGGGAGGTGGGAGTCAGGGGGGGCTGTGGGGGGCAGAGGAGAAAGGGACTTGAAAACGGGGAGCCACTTAGACCTCAGGTCGGTCAGTGGCTGCGACTCACCTCAGGCCAGTTCACCAAGAGGACGCTGCCCGGCACATCTGTGAGTTCCCAGGAGCCAGAGCCGTCCCTGTCCTTTGTGTGTGGCCATAAGGAGCGCGGCCCGCTGGGTCGTGAGGAGCAGAGCGAGTGTTCTGGGAGGTCTGAGGTCCCGGACTGTGGCCCCTGGGACAGGGCCTTCTTCCTGTGGCGGAAGGTTGAGGGCAAAAGGAGCCGGGGTCACACCTCGGGCCCCCTATTCAGGGGACGGAACCCGGGGCCCCGCGGGAGCTGCAGCACCGAGCCACCCCAGCCAGCCCTTCTTGACTTAGTCTGAGATGGGCTCTTGCTAAGTTGATGAGGCTGGCCTCACCCTGGCCATCCTCCTGCCTCGGCCTCCACCGCCCCTGGGATGGCAGGCGTGGGCAGCGGCGCCCGGTTTGAATCTCTGCTTGGAGCTCAGCTGCCCCAGGCCTCCCCACGACACGGCCCCGCCCTCCTCCAGGCCACCTGATCACATCGCATTGATGGGCAACGCAGTCCCCAGTGTGTCCTGTCGATGGAGCCACGCTCCCGCCCACACGTGGCCAAGGCTGCCTCCTCACTGCACTGCAGCAGGCGCCATCTGGCCCTGGACAGAGGACGCTTGCCACACTGGGGTGGGGGCCGGCAGGCCGTGTCTTTCCACGGCAGGCAGCCACCCGGTGCCCATGTCTGTGACCACAGGCCGAGCGCCTCTGTCTGCCACGCGTCATCATTGCCATGAGGTCGCACCGTGTCGTCCCCAAGTCGTGTGCTAAAGGCCGGGCCCTCGGCACCTTACAGGGGACCTCACTGAGGTCAGCCTTATGGGGCAGTTGAGTGGAAGTGGGGCCTTCGGGGACCCTGACCCACAGGACAGGTCCTCCTGAGAAGCACCCGACACAGCGGCCACACTGTTGTCCCAGGAGGATGGAGGCTGTGGCGGGAGGATGGCAAGTTTGAGGCCACCCTGGGCTGCTTAGCGAGACCTGATTCAAAATACAAAACACAGAGGGCTGGGGTGCGGCCCCCCGAGAGAAGTGGAGGGTGGAAGATGTTTCTCCCCAGGAACCGCAGAGTGCCGAGGAGGCAGGACCCGCGCTCCCCCTCCCTGACCTCAACTCAGCACTCAGGAGAGAAACGACAAGGATCTTATACTCAGGTGGGACCACAAGCTAGTCTAAAGTTTCTGAAATGACCCAGATGACGACTTAAGCCAGGGACGGATATGTCCCTCCAGAGCTTGGTCCTCAGGTCAAGGGTTCCTGCCACTCCCTGAAGGCTCCCGGAAAGACGGTGCCATAATCAAGACAAACACTGGTGCCACACCCGCCCCAGCAACTCAGGAGGCTGAGGCAGGAGGATGACAAGGTCAAGGCCAGCCTCGGGCAACTTAGTGAGACCCGGTCTCAACATAAAAGTGGCTGGGTCTGGGGTTGTGGCTCAGGGGTGGAGCACCCTGGGTCAACCTCCAGGACAGAAACAAACACCGTGGTGGCCGACTGGCTGACGGTGGTGTGCGGTGCCTGGTGTCCCCACAGCCTCCGCGGGGGAACCCGGGTGACCTCCATGAAATGTGAAAATGTGGAAACAGGTCGGAGCTTCCTGCGGCCGCCCTCGGGCCGCCGGGAAGCAGGTTGGTGACCAAGGCGGTTTGTGTGGAGGCTGGCTCTGGGTCCCGCGGAAGCCCGTCGGCTGACCCGCCCTGGGCGGCCATTCCCGTGGGACGCAGGCGCCAAGGTCCCCAGGGCTGAGGGCTTCCGTTCACCAGGCGCCACCTGAGGAGTCGCCTGAGCGCTGAGCAGAGGGCACAGCAGGCTTGGGGCTGAGCCCCTGGACAGCGCAGTGGCCCACGCGGTCACGGCAGCACTGGGTGGAGGAGGGAGGACGGCGAGTCCAGCCGCCTAACCCACGCGAGGCCCTGTCCGCGGTGCACACGCAGGAGCCTCCGTGCAGCCGGGCGGGTGGCGCCGGCCTGTGATCCGGGGACTTGGAGGCTGAGGCAGGAGGACGGCAAGTTCAGGGCCAGCCTCAGCCACTCAGTGAGGCCCTGACGCTGACAAGGTATCCTAAAAAGGGCTGCAGGTGGCTCAGGGGTTGAGGCCCTGGGTTCAATCCCCGGTCCCCCCAAAAGCCTCAGCCTTCCTGTCTGTGGAAAGGGTCCACAGTCCCGCTGTCCCTGCGGGGGACAGCGCAGGGGCCCCAGGCCGCGGTGGGAGTCAGCACAGCTGCTCCTGAGGCACCGGACCTGGGGACCCCTGACCCCAGAGGCCCGGAGCCCACAAGCTCAGCTGCAGTCCCTGGAGCTGACCCCGTGTCCTGCCCGCTGAGCGCGGGTCATCTGCTGAACCTCCCACGGCCTGGGGACAGAGTCCACCCCCCCAGGGTGGGCACAGACCTCGGGGCGTCTCGGCCTCAGTCCCCGCGACTGGGACCTCACGTCACAGTGGCCCTCAGGGAGGGTGCAGCTTGCAGAGCGCCCCATGCAGGGTCCCTGGGTCCACCCCGCAGGGGACGCTGGCCTGGCCATGCGGCACCGGGGCCAGCGTCACCCTCGGCGCTGGAGGATCTGTTCCCTGTGTCTAGGACGCACTTCCTGGTCCCTGGGTCCCCCGCGTGCCCCACGTGTCCTCCACAGAAGGAGCATTTGCTGAGCACCTACTGTGCGCACGCGGCTCAGTGCTCTGCAGGCAGGGACGGGCACCTCCTCCGCCCCGTGTGGCACACTTCACTCCAGGGAGACCAACAGGAAATGAGAAAAGAGCCAGATCATCTCAGAATGGAAAGCGCCTGCAGGAAGCCAGCGGGTGCCGCGCAGAGTGGGGGCGGGGGGCGGGAGGGGGCCTGAAGGAAGGGGGGGGCGAGTCAGATGGAGACCAGGCCCAGGGGCTCAGGCAGAGGCACCGCTGTGCACAGGCCCTGGGGCAGGTTGGGCCTGGCCTGTGGGGGCCGCGGCTGAAGCAGAGGAGGGGGCAGGGGGCCGTCGGGTGGCGCAGGGATTGGGCTCTGACCAGGAGGCAGGTGGGAGCGGCGGAGGGCCGTGGGCACTGGGAGGAGGGATCCGCTCACAGCACTCTCTGGCCACTGCAGGGCCGACAGGCTGTGGGGCACGGGCAGAAGCTGGGACCAGGTGCAGGCTGGTGGCAGTGGGGGTCATTGCCCACAGGACAAGCGGATGGACGGGATGGAGGGTGTGAGGAGCTGGCTTGGGGCCGGAAGGAGACTCGGGCAGTTGGGTTAGGCACGACTGCTCCTCCGAGACAACCCCGCGTCTTCCCTGAGGACAAGCGTCTCCTGCTCCTTGCTCTCTGTTCTGGTGCACTGTCCCAGGCTTGGCTCTGCCTCAGGACCTTTGCACAGGCCATGCCTCAGCACTTTCCCTAGTACCCACTTGACCAGCACCACCCCACCCCTCCCTGCCTCATTTTCCTCATGTCCACTTCTCACCAGGGGACACTACAGACTTCGCTTATTTACGCTGGGGAGAGCCTTTCCTACTGGAGACAGCCTCCCCAGGCAGCCTCCAGGCACAGGCTAGGGATGTTGCTGGGCCTTGTTCCTGCTGTATCCAGAGTGCTGTATTGGCGCTCAGTAGATGCTGGCCAGATAATCAGTGGAAGAACCACACAGTGCCTGGTACACAGTAGGTGCTTACTAAACGCTGAGTGAATGAATCAATACTGACGGAGTACTCAATGATCCAATCAGCTGACTGGGCAGAGGGCGTCCGGTATACAGTAAGCACTCCATGCGTGCTTCCTGCCTCTGGATCCTCTCTCCCTAACAAGATGGTGAGTCTCACCTGCTCCCTCAGGACTGGCCCACAGTGGTGCCGTCCCTCCTGGCTAATAAAACAATGTCCAGGAGGCCAGGTGTGTGGGCAGGGCCCGCCCCTGGGGGGGGGCGGAGACAGGAGCTTCTTGAGCCCAGGTTCCTGGCAGCCTGGGTGACACAGTGAGACCCCATCTCAGAAATTTAAAAATAAATACAAGTGTCGCTGAAAAACTCTGTTATGAGGAGCCGGGCTGAAGGACAAGGCCCGGTCACTGGGCTGCGTCGACGGCTGCGTCTGTCCAACAGGAGTTCACTGAGCACCTACTACACGCCAGGCCCTGTGCCAGCAAGCGACACTGGAGCTGGGCTCTTTGAATGGCCCCTTACGGAGGGGAACGGAGGACGAGGGGCGAAGCCGGTGGCCAGCCTCTGCCAGGAGCAAGGTGGCTGGGCGGCTGCTCCAGGGCCTGCATTTCTTGCCTGTGCCAAGCTTGGGTGTCCCCCGTGCTGCGTCCAGGCCTCCTCAGGCCCGGCCCGCGGGGAGGCTGGGGACACCCACCCCTCAGAGGTGGCCTGGACACCTTCGCTGTCTTAACCATGGTCCCCTGCGGGCACATGACCGTCCCTACGGTGTGTGGTGTGCCCAGTGTCCCCGCTGGCGTCGCGGCTCCTCCTCCAGGTGGGGCAGGGACAGGTCCCCGCTCCCCCTGGGCTCCCACCGCGGTGGCCTCCTCAAGTCCCGCTTTAGCCACCACCAGGAAAAGCCATGACGCGGCCTCTGCTGGGCTGGGCGCCTAGAGCCACCGTGCTGGGGCAGGCGCTGCAGGTGGGCGGGTCCTCGGGGTCCTGGGGGAAGTGGCAGCCGGGCGCGGTGCAGGCGGCCACCAGACCTGTGTCCCAGGAGGGGTCAAGAGGGACACAGGTGGCGCCCAGGGACAGGAGGAGTCACTCCCAGCCGCGCGCCCACCCGTCCCGTCCCCACCTACCCGGGCCGCGGCGCTGGCGCTGGTCCTTGGTCCACGGGGTGGCGACGGTGGTGGCCCTAGGTCCTGGGGGTGGCCGCGGTGGCCTCTCGGGAGAGGCGCCGCCCCTTCTGCGTCTGGGCAGGGTGCGCTCCGCCTCCGCGCCCTCGGGGGAAAGTCCCCGGCGCGCACCGCCACGTGGTCCCGCCCCGCGGGGGACGGAGGGCAGGGGACGAGGACAGGAGGACAGGGGGCCGAGGAGACCTGCTCCCCCTGCGACCCTGGACCCAGGGCCGCCCCGCGGGCACCGACCTCCCCGGCGCCCGGCCGGGAGCCACCCCAGGTCCCCGCCGCGGCCTCCAGGGAGGAAGCAGCAGGGCCGCCAGGGCGGGGCGGGGCGGGGCTCCTGGGTTTCGTTTGGGCGGGAACAGTTCTGGAGGTGGCCGGCGGGACGGGACGCTGCGCAGAGGCGCTGGGGCGTCGCTCAGTGGCGGGACCCCAGAAGTTAGGGGGGTGGTGTCCCAGCCGCCAGGGCAAAGGGAGCGCGGTCACCCTAACCCCCGCTGGGCCACCGCCTCTTGGTCTGGGTGTCTTCTTGCCGTCCTGGGGGTGGCGCCCGGGCCTGCGTGCCTGCCCTGGTCACCAGGCCACCCGGCCAGCCCCAACACAGCGTGACACAGTTGAACCTAAGATGCCTCGGGTGTACTTTGCATCTACCCCGTGAAATGACCAGCTCCCGCAGCCACTCGACCTGCATAATGAGGAGTGACGCGTATGTGCCTTGGCCTGTGGTGACGAGGTCTGTGGCAAGACACTGGACGATCCTTGGGGACTGTGCCAGATCTCAGCCACCTCGTTGGTGGCTGAGGGGGTGGCGGGTCAGCTGGAGTGACCACACCCCGACTCCATCAGGATCCCTGGGGGCCCTGGGGCAGGTGTGGGGAAGCAGGGCCGCTCTCCAGGGGGAGAGACCGACCTGGGCACCTACTGTGTGCCGGGCGCTCTGGCCTCCCAGGCGGTGGGTGGGAGACAGATGTCCTCCTGCCACTGTGAGCAGGCGCAGGTCCACCCCAGGACGGAGACGCGGAGCCCTGATCCGGCTCTGGAGAGGGGGCTCATCGTGGAGGGACGTGGGGTGCCATCAGCCACCGCCCGAGCAGAGCAGGAGGCAGAGGCCAGAGCTCGGCCTGGGGACCCTTTGCCAGAGAAGTGACACCCTGCAGGTGTGGGAGAGGGGCGTGGGCCTTGGGGTCCTGCCACACCAGTGCCCCCAAGGCACCTGCTCCACCCCAGGGGGACGGGGAGCTGACCCCAGCTGACCCCAGTGTGTGGGGCGGGCGGCCACCCTGGCCTGCTCAGCCGCCAGAGACACGGCGGACAGCACCAGGGAGCAGGGCCAGTGTCGGGACCCACCACCCCACGGAGAGGCCCAAGGGGCAGCGGTTCCAGGAAGCCCTGAGGTCAGGGGGCCTCTTCTCATGGCCAGGACCTTACTGCAGCTGGACCCAGCAAGAGGACTCAGCAGGAGCCTCCCGCGGGCCACCCCAGCACTCGGGAGGCTGAGGAGGCAGGTGGCTAGTTCAAGGCCAGCCTCGGCGACTCGCAAGGCCTCAAGCCACAGAGGGGACCCCGATCTCAAACGAAAGCCAAAAAGGGCTGGGGACGTGGCTGGGGTGGGGCACCCGGGTTCAATCCCTGGAGCCAAAAACGAAACAGACCGACCCCAAACCAGCAGGAAGGCCTCCCCAGGAGACCGGCCTCCAGGAGCAGGAGCGGGCCCAGCCGGGGCGGGAGTGGAGGCTCAGCGGGCAGCGCTCGCCTGGCACGTGTGGGTGCCCCTCACCAACGTGAAACAGATAAAGGCGCGTGTCCCCCGAGGACGGAGGGCAGACCAAAGGGCTGGGGACAGCTCGGGCAGAGCAGCTGCCCAGCACGGGCCCCGGGCTCCATCCCAGCTGCGCAGAGATGACAGACAGACAGCAGAGGAGCAGGGAAGGCACGTGGCCCCAGGCCTTCGCGGGGCAGAGGAACACGCGTTTATTAAGGCCACGGCGCAGCTGCCTCAGCCCCTCCTGGCCCACAGCAGGCGGGGGCCGGGGGCCAGCTCTCAGACCAAGCCCAAGGCCACTTAGGAGCGCCCGGGACGGGGCCTCGGTGGAGGAAAGGACGACCCGTGACAGCTAAGGTGACGATCGATTCTTACTGAAGGAAAAAGAAATTTTTTGGAAATTTCTAGAAATTTTTTTGGCTGGAAACGTCACCTGTGGCGTGAGGCCTGAGCAGGCCTCAGTGGCCAGGGGCCGGCTCCTCGCTGCGGGGCCCCTCGGGTGGGGGGGCAGCGCCAGCCTCGCTCCCTCCCGGGCCGCCCTCCGGGGCCTTCTCCGTGATCCCGGGGGCGAAGGGCCCCACCAGCCACGTGACGGGGGTGCTCCGGGCCACGAACTCCACCGTGCGGTCCAGGGCCTCTCGGGCCTTCGCCACCTGCTCACGGCTCTGCATCAGGATGCTGCTGGACAGGTCCTGGAAGGAGTGGATGCTGGCAAAGGTGGACTGGAGGTCCTCCACCTGGCGGCGGGCCTGCTGCACCTGGTCCTTCACCTGGGAGGGCAGCCCCTGGATGCTGGACGCCAGGGAGGCACAGGTGGTCTGCAACTGCTGGGTGATGCCCCGGAGCATGGTGAGCGCCTGCAACTCCACCTGCTGCGGGGACAGCGAGGACCATCAGGAACGTTCGCTGGCTGGGTACGGTGGCACACACCTGATCCCAGAAACTGGGGAGGCTGGGACAGGAGGATCTTAGGGTGGAGGCCAGCCTCAGCAAGACCTTATCTCAAAATAAAACATTAAAAGTGGGGGGAGGGCTGGAGACGGGTGCCTCGGTGGTTAAGCAGACCTGGGCTTGACTCTTGGTACCAATAAATAAATAAGTAAATAAAAAGGGCTGAGCGTGCAGAGTGCAGGATCACGGCTGGACCCGCCCCAGTGCCAACACAGCACTGGTGCTCTGGGAAGGTGGGCGGCGCTGGGAGCAGAGGACAAGGGCGCTGAGTGGCCGGGCTCGTGGGGGCTGCCAGCGAACCCCAGCCCTGGCCAGCGGAGGTGCTGCATTTCCTGGGGCCACAGCCAGCCTCGAGGGGGCACCCCACCCACAAGAGGTGGGGGCAGGGCCGGAGGGGCCCTCCTGCGGCAGCACTGGCCTGCCACACGCAAGGCCCTGGTCCACCCCAGCCCAAAATAAAAACAGAAAAGAAAAAGGTGACCCAGGAGTCGCCCAGGACGGGCAGCCCGCCTGCACACGCTCGGATGGTACCCGTGAGTTCCACGGCTGCGCATCCGGCCACCTGCAGGACACAACAGCGTCCCAACAGATTTCCTGCACGTGGACAGGCTGTTTACTCTTGTTATCTCCCCCAAATGACACCGTGGTGGCAATCCCTTGTCCAGCAATGACACTGGCCCATCTACCATGAGCCACCTAAAGCCGCCGTGAGCGCGAGGTGGTGGGTGTCTTCTACCAAACACCGCGCCATCCCAGAAGTGCCAGGACCAGCCCCTGGAGACTGAGGGATGACCGTGAGTGACCAGGGAAGTGCCAGAGGGCATCCACACAAGGACACCGCCCACCGCCCACCTCCCACCAGCTGCGGGAGTGGTGGGCACACTTGGCCCCCGCACACCTGGAGCGTCCTCGGCCATGAGCAGGGGCCAGGTGACAGCTCAGTGTGGGGGACGCGAGGACCTGGTGCTCAGCGAGAGCCAGACCAGCAGGCCACAGGGTGGGACTTGTGACTCCACTGGTCGGAGAGTCCAGAGACAGGATGTGGGCTCAGGGGTACAGGGCTGGGCAGGAGGGTCACTGCTCACGGGGACAGGGCTACCTTATGGGGGGATGGAATGTGTAAGAGCAGACAGTGACGGTGGCTGCGGGCTGGGTCACCCGGCAGACACGCGTGCGCTCTGGACGCACATTCAGTGCGCGGCTCAGCCTCAGGCTGCTCGTTACAGACGCCGGGCAGAGTCCTGGGAGGACCTCTGGGCAGGAGCCACCAGGAGAGTCAACCAGGTCACTGAGAACCCATCCAGCAGGGGATAAGAGTGGCCAGGGGGACTGTGCCTGTGGCCTCGGCAGCTAGGGCTCTGGGCCTGGACCTGGGGACGGTGTGACCTTGGGACGGTGTGACCTTGGGACGGTGTGACCTGGGGACAGTGTGACCTGGGAGACAAGATCTGCTTTGCTCGTCGGAGAAACTGTTTTCTGGTTGCCGCGTCCGGCACTGGGGCATGGGGACTGTCCTAGGCAGTCCAGGTCTGGGGCATGGGGACAGTCCTGGGCAGTCCAGGTCTGGGGCATGGGGACAGTCCTGGGCAGTCCAGGTCTGGGGCATGGGGACAGTCCTGGGCGGTCCAGGCCTGCATGACGTGTGCTCTGATCACAAAGCTCGTGGCATCTCAACATGTTCAGTCTTCTCTTTGGTGTCTAAGGACGTCCACCACGTCTCTCCGTCAGGGGGCCACACGCTGCCCTTTAGTCTGTTTGCATGAGGCGCGACCACGGCCTCTAATTCCAGAATATTCTACCTCTCCAAAAGGAAGGCCGTCCCCATGACAGCCCTGTCCCTGCCGGGGTGCTGCCTCTGCACTCTCCTGTCACTGCGGTCACTCTGTGTGGCCTTGTGTATCTCATCCTGAGCACCAGGTCCTCAGGTCCAACCACACTGCAGCATGTCACCTGGCTCCTGCTGGTGGCCGAGGGACAGCTGACAGTGTGGATGGGGCATGTCCCATGGATCTGCCCACGGGCACGGGGCCGGCTCTGCTCCTTGGCACTGTGAGCTGGGCAGGTGTGACCACGCACGCCCGAGCTCAAGCCCGCGACCTGGTCCTACGGAAGGCCCCACGTGCTGGGCCCTGGCACCCAGGCCGCCCGGGTACCTCTGGCTTGGCTGGGTCCCTCTCGGTGCCCTGTGGTCCCTGCTCCTTCTGGCTCCAGCTGAGCCACATCTGGTGCAGCCTCTCCTGGCCCTCCACGAGCTTCTGGTCCACACCCTGCTTCACGGTCTCCATCTGCAGGAGAGAGCCGGTGAGGGGAGGACCTCCGCGCCCCCGCACCGCCCAGCATGGGGGACAAGAGGGTGCCCGGGACCCTCTGCTCCCATCTGACCTATGAGATGGTCTGGAGGCCACAGGGCCTCTGGGGACTTCAAAAACATCAAGCCCCTTGTGTCCCGTGTGGCCAGGGGCAGCAGAGAAAGTGGCCTCACGTGCTCAGTGGTGACTCCAACCCATCTACTCTGTCCCTTGCAGCCAGACATGGCCTTGGCCGCGGACTGGCTTTGGTGGCTGGGGGTGACAGCACGGGAAGCACTGCGTGCAATGCTACTCCGTCGGGAGAAGGGACAGAATGACAGCTGGCCCGAGGTAGAGGGATCTGGAGGACATGATGCTAAAACTACCCACAAAAGGACACACGGGGTCCACCCCCAGGAGGTCCCTGCAGTCCAGAGCCAGAAGCCGCGTGGTGACAGCTGGGCTGGGAGGGACAGGAGCTTTACTGGGGACTGAGAGCCGGGCACCCAGTGGATGGCCAGGCTGCTGGACTGTGCGCCCTGACATGGGGACGGTGGGCTGGGCTGCGGCTCAGGGGTGGCGCTTAGCGTGTGTGTGGCCTCCCATGATTTTGTCCCTCTGTGCTGGGGGTGGCCCCAGGACCGCCCACGTGCTGGGGAAGTGGGGCCCAGCTGGGCTCCACCTGCCGTCGGCCTGACAGCACCTAAAGGCCAGGTCCACTGCGCGTTGCGTCTGGGACCCCAGGCTGGTGCCATGGAAAGCACCTGGGCCACGGGCTGGAGGAGGGTGCGCTGAGGCCCAGAGCCAGCCACCCGGTCAGGCTGCACTGTCCCCCCAAATTCACACGTTGAAGCCCAGAGCCCCAGAACCCACGAAGGGGCTGGGCTTGGAGGTGGGTCTTTACAGAGGGGGTGACGGGAGACAGACATCTGGCGGCCTGGACGCAACAGAACCTCCTAAGAGGGGACTGGGACAGATGCCCACGGAGGGGCAATGAGAGAGGACAGAGAAGATGGCCCTGCCAGCCCTGCGCACCCAGCCCCGCCCGGCCCCGCCCGCAGCCCCGCGCGCTCACCAGGCTGAGCGCCTGCGCCAGCTGCTGCAGCCCGTCCTGAGCCCGCTGCCGGGTGCTGCGCAGCTTGCCCAGGGAGTGCTCGTAGGCGCGTTGCCGCAGCCGCTCCGACAGCGAGCCCAGGCGCACGAAGTAGCTCTGCTCCTGCCGCTGCTGCTGCACCGAGGCCACGTCGAAGCCCTCCAGGGACGTGGCGATGCGCGCTGCGGGCAGAGGGGCCTTGGTGAGGCGGAGGACAACCACCCAGTGCCACAGACCCAGCGCCGGCGCTGGCCAGGCCCTGGGATGCAGGCCTCCGCCTCCACTGCCCCACCGCGCAGGGGAGGAAGGGGCCCCCACACCCGGCCCTCGGGCAGGTCTGCCCGCCTCTGGCTTCATGGACTCGCTAACGCGCGGAGGAGTTCGCCGAAGTACACGGGTCCCCAGGACCCCGGGTATCCAATCCCCGGATGCTCCAGTCCCCTCCTAGTGTGGCGCAGCGTCTGCACAGCCATCTGCACAGCCTCCGCAGAGGTACTCAGGCCGCCTCCGTGGTGCCGACAGGCCGTGTCGTTGGGGCAACAAGGACAAGAATACCTATGCCTGTTGGGCACAGACACAAAGGTGCGCTGCGGTTGGTTCAGTGCACGCACAGGAAAGGAGGGCTGCAGCCGTGCCCTGCGGCTGACACTAGAACGTCCCCCACGCAGCGGCCTCTCCAGCACAGAGGGGACCGGGCTGCAGGAGGGTCATGGCGGCCGCCCCCAGGAGCGGCCAGGGCTTTGCCCCTGACATTTTAACAACCCGGATGGGCTGGAGCCCTCGCTTAGCACGTGAGAGGCCCTGGGGTCGATCCTCAGCACCACATAAAAACACATAAATAAAGGTATTACGTCCACCTACAACTAAAAAATTAATATTTAAAAAACTCAAGGCAGGCCGTCCAACTATTCAAAAAGGGTGGGGGACTTGGGTGCAGCTTGGGGGTACAGGGCCCCTGGGTTTGATCCCGAGTTCTGGAAAAAGAAAGCAATACACCCCCCACATATATGTGGACCTGTGTGGGTATGAAAAACTGAAAACAAGTATGAAACAGAAACAAAGGCGACCAGCACGTGGGCCACCCTGTGTCCCGAGGGAGGGCGGCCCCACCGTGCCACCAAGGCAGGCTGCACACACAAACTCCCCAGTTGTGGCCGGGAGCCCCGCCAGGAGCTGTGCCCTCTGGTGAAAGCAGCTTTGTTTCCTGGGCCTGTGTGCCAGGGAAAGGCAGTGGCCCTGGCACCAGGAGGTGCCCTGGGCTGGGGGGAGGAGATGCAGCTCTCACTGCCACAGCTCAGGCCTTCCCGAGCCATGAGATGGCCTCTGAGCCCCTGAGCAGGACTCAGGAGCCCCCAGGAGAAGAGCCACCCCCTGCTGATTCAGGGGTGGACCTTCCTCCCTCCTGCCCAGGCCACCAGGCAGGGCCTCTGAGCCCCTGCGCTCGCCCCACCCGGCACCCAGGCAGCCGCTCCCTCCTGCCCCCAGGGGCAACCGAGGCCCCTCCCCGCCAGGCCTCTGCTCTGAGCTGACCCCCACTGCGCCCAGCTCCTCCACACCCTGTCCCTCCTCTGCTGCAGAGGTGGGCACTGCATGTCCCCAAGCCCAGATGGGGCCTGGCTCCAGGTGCGGAGACCCGTGAATGAAATCACCCACAGAAGGTGCAGCCCAGGTGGAGGCCTGCCCAAGCCCTGGCCTCCAGCCCCAGCTCCACAGAGAAACAGATCCTGAGAACGTCCCTCCTGTGGCCACACCTGTCCTCCCCGCAGCTCAGGAGGCCGAGGATCCCAAGTCTGAGGCCAGCCTGGGCAATTAATGAGGCTCTCAGCAAGTTAGCGAGACCCTGTCTCAAAAGAGTGCAGAGGGCTGGGATGTGGCTCCTGTGAGCCCCCTGGGCTCAGTCCCTGGTTCCAAACCCCAGACAAACACAACCCCGCTCCGTGGCACTCTGCCCCTCCCGCAGGCGTCCATCCAGGGCTGGGGAGGCCCTGGCTCCGTCCTCAGCACCACGACTGGACCCCAGGCTCTGGGCACCCAGCAGTGTATACAGCAGTGGTCAGAATTCTGCCCGCCCAGAGGGCACGGTCTGGGTCAAAGTTGAAGAGGAAAGATGGGGCGGGGCCGGGCAGGCACACCGGGGGTGGACTTCAGCTGGGGCCAGAGGGACGCAGGGAGCGGCCTGTCAGGGCCACAGAAGCAGGGAACAGCCTGGAGCCAGGCAGGGAGCTCCTGTGGCTGCAGCAGATGGGGCAGGGGCCAGGGAGGGGATGGGAGGCGTCATGCAGGTGCCACAGGGAGGACTTGAGCTTTGACCCCAAGGGAAGTGGGAGCCACAGAGGGCTGTGGGCAGGGGGAGGGCCTGACTCAGGTGCTCACGCTGCCCTCTGGTGGCTGCTTCAGGGAAGGCAGAGGTGAGCCCAGGTGGCAGCAGGTGACAGACTCCAGGAGACGGAGAGGCAGTGCTGAGGGGCCCGGCCACACTCACCCAGCTCCTCATCCGTCATGGGCAGGTGGTTGTCCATCCACTCTTCCGACCTGCAGAGCACCGTGTCCACCCCACTCATTACCATCTGTCCCACGCGGGAGCCCATGACCGAGTGGACACCACTGGTCACCATGGACTTGGTCATGTCCACACCACTCTGCACAGCCCCACGGGTCACGTCCACTGCCCCCGACACTCGGGTGGCCACAGCATCCTTGGCGCTGGACACGGTGTCAGACACCATTTCCCGGGCCCCAGACACCCTGGATTGCACGAGCTCCTTGGTTTCCGCCAGGACCTAGGAGACAGGCCAACATCAGCGTCCCTCCGCCCACACGGCGGTCAAGCGTCTCCACTCCCCGGAGGGCGGGGGACAGGGCACCCAGGGCTCGGAACCCTGTGCTAAGACCCAGCGCCCACAGGAGCCAGGCCACCCAGCCAAGCGGACAGCACAAGGTGCAGGTGGCCCTCCTGCAGGAGCAGAGGCCAGGAGTGGCCAGGCTGCCTGTGCCCAGGGCAGAACTTGGCTGGACCCTGGCGGGGCTCGATAGGCTCAAGGGACAGTAAGGTCAGCCACTCTCCACAGAGGGCTCAGATGGTGCTGCAGGGCCAGGGGTGGCTCTGTCCCCCGGGCAGAGAAAGCAGCTATGGGTGAGTGATGGCTGTGGCCACGTGCCAATAAAACTTTATTGTCCACAGCAGGCCAAGGGCCATGTGGCGCCCAGGGCTCACCTCTGACTAGACACGGGGATGGGGGGACTGCTTCTCAGGGCCTGTTATCACCCTGGGTGCTGGGCGGAACCCAGGGCTGCCACCTGCTAGGCACGTGCTCCACCATGGAGCTGCACGCGGCCCCGTGCCCGCCTCTGGTCACTGCCCCTCACCTGGCCTCCTGGCCTCTGAGAGTCAGGCATTCAGCAGGGACGGCGGATGGAGAGGCCCAGCCTCGGCCGTGCTAACTGAACGCACAGTTCTCAGGGGAGTTCTGTGCCCAGTTCACATGCCAGCACTGGCCACACGCCTGCCCAGGGACCTGGGGAAAGTGACCGCTCCCCAGAGGAAAATCCATCTCAGGGGGCCCACAGCAGGGAGAGGGCCGTCCTCTGGGAGCGGGAGCAGCTGCTCTGTTGAGTGACCTTGGAGAACATGACCCTGTGCTCGTCCCTTCTATAAACAGAAGGAGCACTGTCCCTGAGGAATGGCCAGAGGAATGCTGCTATCAGTGGGAGGGACAGTGCCAGCATCCGCCTGGGACAGGCCCCCAGGCCTGCCACGGTGCTGGGCCTTGGCAGCTCCCACGCTCCCCAAGCCAGGCCTCGCAGGGGCATAAGGTCTGTATACAGCAGGTGCTCAGCAGGGAGCGGACAGATACACTGCATGTATCCACAGGTAGTCACAGTGGAGGGTCTCAGGAAGCTGGGTGGAGGGCTGGCCCCAGGGAGGACGCAGGCCAGGCACGCCAAGGGTGCAAGGGACGGGGACGAGGGCAGCGCCAGGTTTCACGCCATACGAAGTGTTTGGAGTTTTTTTGGCACCGGGTTGAACCCAGAGGCGCCGAACCACTGAGCCACGACCCCAGGGCCTCACCGGGTTGCTTAGCGCCTCGCCCTTGCTGAGGCTGGCCTCGAACTCACGATCCTCCTGCCTCAGCCTCCTGAGCTGCTGGGATTATGAATGTGACTGTACCAAATGTTCACGTGTGTCTAAGAGCCAAGAGGTGACACCCAGGGCTGTCCACAGAAGGATGGCGTCAGCCACAAAGGACACGCTGTCTGACGATGCGGCACTGTGTCCAGTGGGGGGGTCAAGTGGCCTCATCTAGTTGCATCTCAGAAAAGCGGCTGAGCATGAAAAGTCCACAGTGTCGCTGATTGAACCGGGCCACCCTGGGGCCACCAGTAGCCACACGTCACGGAACAGGCAGTTAAAATCAGGAACTGGGGCTGGGGCGGTGGCTCCGTGGCCGAGCGCTTGCCCGGCATGTGTGAGGCCCTGGCTGAGCCTCAGCACCACACGATAAGTCAGGCACTGTGTCCGCCTGCAACTAAACCCGTGACTTAAAAATCAGGAAAGTCACATTCTCAGGGCTCAATGGGCGTGCGGCTGGCGGTTTCCGCGATGGACGGCAGCGGCAGAATGGACGCACCAAGTCTGCTGGCCGCTGGTGACGGGGAGGAGCTCCTCTAAGTGGAAGAGAAGGCCTCTGGGGACCTGAGGCTTGGAAATGTGCCCAGGGGAGCCGGGCGCAGCGGCCGCACCTGTCATCCCTGCAGCTCAGGAGGCTGAGGCAGCAGGATCGCGAGTGGAAGGCCAGCCTCAGCAGAACGCCCCAGGTTCAGTCCTGGTACCCCTCACCACGCAAAAGAAAGAAGACGTGCAAAGATCCCGGGGTAGGGCGCGGGCGGGCGAGTTCGTTCTCTCTGCCTCCCCCATCAAGCTCCCCTCCCCGAGGCCAAGGCTCCGTTTCCATCACTGCGTCCCCCAGTCTCAACTGTGCCCTGTTCCCCCAGGTGTGACAGTCCCGAAGAAGGACAGAGGCCGACGTGGCCGGGGCAAAGCCAGTGACCTGGGTGGCTTTTGCTCTGGGCAAAGTGGGGGCCGTGGGGTCTTGACTCCCGTCTCTGCGAGTGAGGCTGGACCCCGAGGCAGGCCCAGGGCGCGCGCCGCACACACAGCCTCACCTTCTCCGTGGGCTGCTGCAGGACGGGCAGACTGTCCTCCAGCCTGTCCAGGCCCCTGTGTGCGTACTCGCTGGCCGACGCAACTGGAGAAGGACAAAACAGAGTGGGACTGTCACTGCTGCTGGGGGCCTGGTGGTTTGGGGGGACAGGGCCCAGCATGGACAGGAGTGGACATTCTCGGGTGTCACTCACTCTGGGGCTCCAGCTTGGACAGGATGGGCTGGGCCCCGCTGACCGCGGCCGCGGTGAGGGTCTTGATGCCTTTTTCTGCCGCGTCACAGACGGTCTTGACGTGGGGGTGGCTCTCCTTGGTGGAGGCGTAGGCGGCGGACACCAAGTCACAGGTGGAGCTGATGAGGGGCATGCTGGCCACCCGGCCCACCACGCTGGGCTGTGGGGTGAGGGGCCGCTCAGGGCTTGGCGGAGGGAGGCAGGGACAGGACCCAGGACCAGAAGCTGGCCCCGCCCTCCTGCACCCAGCACCCCTCAGCCAGGACCCGGGAGCTTCCGCCAGCTCCTCCTGTGGATTCCTTTAGCGTGACTTCGCCCCCAGCCATGCCCAGGAAGTGACAAGGCAGGAGACCCACTGTCCCTGTCCTGGAGTGGATGCCAACCAGGTGTTCACCCCTGGCGGCCCACCCGTCTCTGTCCCTGAACTTGCTCCTGGGGTGGCTGAAGGCCGAGCACTAAGACGGGTGGCCTTCGTGCGTCGCCCTAGGTGGCCTTACTTGTGGTACAGAGACTGAACGCAGGGCGCCCGCGCGAGGGCCCCGGCCCTTTGGGGTTTTTATTTCGAGACCCAGGCTGGTCCTGCCAGAGCCCCCCAAGAGCTGGGATACAGACGTGGGCCGCTGGGCCCGGCTATTCGTCCTGTCAAGTGCCCAGTCCAGGGACAATAAGCATGGTTACCGTGTGTGCAGCTGTCCCCACTGTCCACCTCCAGGACCTCTGTCTCCCCAAGCGGAGGGTCTGCCCACTCAAGCGGCCTCCCCACTCCCAGCGCGCGCCCCATCCCGCAGCTTCCTATTTCTGGATCTGAGAGTCTGGGGAGCCCTGGGTGGGTGCCGCAGCATGTCCTCGTGTCTGGGGCATGTCCCTGCACCCCGTCCTCAGCCCCATCGAGCAGCACGTGCAGAGCTTCAGGCCCTGAGAGCCCAGTGGCGCCCGGCGGCCTGGCTTCATGGAGTCTCCTTGGCCCACCACCGTGCCGCCCCACCCCAAGGCGCTGCGCTGCGCTGCTCTGGCTACCAGAACAGGGGACCGTGGGGACAATCGCCCAACTCACAGAGCTGTGTTTACTACCTGTCCCTCGACAGAGGGCAGCTGACCTCGGACCAAGCCCTCTTGGGGTGGGCAGGCGACCCGCAGGGGCTTCCTGGGAAGGGGACCTTTAGGCTAGGGCCTGAGCAAGGAAGGTGTCGGGGAAGAATGTCCCACAGCTGCGCTCCAGCAGGGCGGCCACTTGCCACCTGGCTCTGAAACAATCAGGGCCGGGGACAGTGCTTGCTGGCACCTGCGGGGGACCCCATCCTAGAGGGGTGGCGGCAGATCAGGGATCCACTCTCAAGGGAACCCTCCAGGAGGGGGCAGTGTGGCTGGGGGAGGGGCAGAGAGCCTCAAATGGTGCCCCCGGGGTCCCCCCCCCCCCGCCCCGAGTCCCAGGTTCCCTACGGCCCAGGACCCGGGACAGCCCAGCACCCAGAGAGGCAGCACTGACCTCAGGAGCCTGCCCTCGGGGCCCTGCTCACCTGTGGTTCCGGTCCTTCTGCAGGCACCTGGGTGTCAGAGTCCGCCTCTGTCCCCGAGCCCTGGGTAGACATGCTGTCTGCAGCAGGCCCTGTGGTCAGAGCAGACGGTCAGGGACAGCCCCAGCCTCGCCTGCGCCCAGTCCTCATCACTCAGAGCAGGAGGTGGCCTGTGGGCCTCGGTCAGCAGCAGCGGGTCCAAGGTGCCCACCTGACCCTGAATCCCTTTTTTTACTGGGGTGAACCCAGGGCCTCCACATGGGGCAAATGCTGACCACTGAGCCGCACCCCTGACACGTCTGGCAGCTTCCAGGGCCACCTTGAAAAGCAGCCCCTTTGAGGATTGCTGTGTCACCTGTTGTCCAGGGGGGTGGGTCTGGTCCAGAGCCCGTGGCGAGGGCAAACTGCCCGCAGCTGCCAGTCTCCCCTGGACCCAGAAAGCTCACTTGAGGGACGGTCCCGCCCCTGCTCTGCCACTCGGCCGGAGCGTGTGTGCCTGTGCACCTACCCCAGGCAGAGGCTCACGGGTACTGTTAATAGGCTTTGAATAGTGCAAAATGCCCTGCTTGCTTCACAGACGCTAGAGACAGGAAAATCAACCGTGGCTACTTTTCAGGGAAGAGGGAGGATCAGGTGGCTGGGCCGGGTGGAGGTGCCTTCTGATTTGGGGGCCAGACAAATAGTAGCACCTCCAATTAAGGGCTGGGGATGCAGCCCACGGTAGACACTTCGTCCATGCTCAAAGCCCTGGGCTCCATCCCCAGCACCCCCCAAAAAAAACAGATAAGTTTTTTAAAAGTGAAAGGCCATTCCTGGCCCTACTGCAGACCAATCAGGTTGGGGCAGGAGAGGACAGGGTCCCCAGGTGGGTCCAAGCTCACTGTACGGGTGGCACCTGAGCCACAAGTGTCCTTGGTTTTTATGGCCCAGAACCAACCAGATGGCCTCCCCCGGGTGGGCAGGCTCTCAGAGGGCCAGCAAGTAACACCCCGAGGAGACTGGAGACGGCGGGCGGGGGATGTCACAACCTGAATCCCCTGTTCTCCCTCCAAGTCCTGCTGAGGCCTGGGCTGCTTCCTCGCCCCTCTTCCTTCCAGCCCTCCGGGAACTAGTTCCGGCAAGGGTGGCCACCACCCACCGTCCTTGGGGGTCAGTGTCCTGCCCGCCCGGGAGAGAGAGCTGGCTAGAGCTGTTGCAACCCTCAACTCCAAACCCCACTTCCTCATCTTGGAAACTGCCTGAGGTCCACGGCAGAGGAGCTCCTGACCCAGACACAGGGCCGCTGCCTGGGCAGGCTCAAGAGTGGACTAACGAAATTCCAAAGGACCGCGGTGGTCCCAGCCCAGCAGGGTCGCAGCCCCGGGCAGACAAGGCCTGCAGCACCCCGGGACCTCGGCCCGCTCCAGGGGGTCCGGCCGCAGGGGGCAGCACCCTTTGCAAAGCAGGGGTCCTCGCGAGGCCGGGGATGGCCTCCCGGTGCCCGGGCGTCCTGAAGACCCGGGAGGAGGGCGGCGCCCCGCGGTGCCCGCGGCCCGGGCGACTCCGAGACTGGCCCGCACTCCGCGTGGCAAAGTCCGTCCTTCGGAGTCTGAGGGACGGGGGCGGGCGCGGCCTGGCCCCCGCGGCCCCGGGAGCTCTTTCGCCCTCGGGGGTCCGGCGGGGAGAAGCGCTGGGGTCTCAGCCCCGGAGCGAGCGGGTGCTGCCCCCGGCCGCAGCCCCCTCCCGGCCCCGGCAGCTGCTCACCTCGTCCGCGGGGCGTCGGCGCGGCGGCCAGCACTCACTCGGCGGCTCCCTGCTGGACGGCGGGCGGGGCGCGGCTCCACCCACCCGCGGGCGGGCCCCGGGGCCGCGGGGGCCAATCAGGGCGAGGCAGCCGCCCCGCCCCTGTCCCCGCCCCGCCCCCGCGGGGCTCGGCGGCGGCCACTCGTGAGGTCCCCCAGGACCCCGCGCTGCTCCTGGGGCGGGGTGGTGCGCTGGTGCCACGCCGGACCCCGAAAAGGGGCACCCCCCCTCGCCTGGGTCTCGACGAACTCAGCCCAGGAAGGTGCGTGCGACCCACGGCGCCCGCTGGGGTCCCGAGTCCCCAATTTCCCCGGAGGTCCCCAGCGATGGTTTTGTGAGGTCCTCAGCTCGTTGGTGGCCACGCCCTCCTCCTGGGCGCCAGGGTGATGGCCGAGCGCAACTCGGCCGCTGAGCAACTTGAACTTCCGCGGTGAAGAGGCGCCGAGTTTCCTGCCTGCTCAGCCCCAGTGGAGCCTCCCAGTTCTCCCAACGCTGTGTCCTCCCCTCGTCATCCCCGTTTTACAGATAAGGGAGGACCGGAGGCTGTCAGCCGCGGGCAGTGCAGGTCCAGGCCCCAGCCTCTCTGGCTCCTGGATCAACCACTTCCTGAAGCTGTGTCACTTGGATTCCCCCTCCCCCAGCTATTCCCTATCCTCACAGCTAGGCCCCGTGGTGCTCCGCTGAGGCTGGAGCATCTCCCGCCCCCTCCCCCTCCCCCTTCCCCCCCCCCAGCTTCAGCAACCTCACCAGACACTCCACAACTTAGTGACATCCTGTCACAAAATGAAAATTTTTAAAAAGATCTGGGGACGTAGCTCAGTGGCAAAGCAGCTTCACTGGGTCCAGTCCCCTTTACTCTGAACCAAGTCTGTGAACCAGGGCCGGTGGGGGGTCAGCACCCCTGCTGAGGGGAAGGCCCCTGGGGGGTCCGAAGGTCTCTGGGATTTGAGAATGGAGAGGGTCCTGCTCCCTAGAGAAGGACGTGGCGGTGCCAGCTCCTCGTCCAGGCCCTCAGCTGGCCACTCTGCTGCTTTGTGTGGGTCACACGGGGCTTCTGGAGCGTCCAGAAAGAGCAGGGGAAGTGGGGGTGGGAGGCCGAGTGCCTTGTCGGACGGGTCTGTGCAGCATTGTGCAACAGAACGTTCTGGGATGTTGGGTGGAACCTGCTAGGGCTCTGCACCTTGTGACTGCTGCGTTTTCCTGCTTGCTCTGCAGTGCTGGGATGGCACGGCACCCTGGCCTTGAGCACCCCGGGCCAGGGCCACCCCTGAGCCGCACCCAGCCTAGAACCAGAACTTTTCAGTGTAAGTGACCGCCTGCAGCTAGTCCAGGCCAGAGCCTGCGCGCGCGCAGGCCCAGATCCCGGCTCCTTCATTCCTCCAGCCACATTCCTGGGTCGGGGGCACAGTGGGGAAAACAGATTAAGAGCCCAGCCCTGGTGACACTCAGCGCCTCGTGGGAGACAGGACAATAAACCAGATAAGCCTGTGACCTAATCAGGAGTCAGGTGATAGTGAGTCCTATCTGGAAGGCAGGTGCAGGCGTGGGACGGCAGGGGTGGTCAGGGGTGGTCAGGGGTGGTCAGGGGTGGTCAGGGGTGGTCAGGGGAGGCCTTTCCAGTCAAGGAAGTGAGGGGGAACCCTGGAGAGACCCCGGGGAAGAAAGGTGTGCCTGGGAGAGGGCAGTGCAAAGGCCCTGGGGCAGGTGGGGAGCTGAGGGGCAGGAGGAGGGGAGGCAGGGAGGGCTTGTAGAGGTGGAATGGCACCTTGTAGGTCTGGAGGCTCAAAGGTCACTGAGAGGCAGGCCTGGTAGCCTGGGGCTTTCCAGGGACTGAAGACCTCTGGTCTAGGGGACTGTGACCCGTGAAGACTTGGAAAATACAGCCTGGCGATCTTACCCCATCTTAGGATAGCGGCTGGGCCTCGCATGATGGGAAAGGGGTGCAGCAGTGAGCCCCGCGTGGGGCCGATGGTGCAGGGCCAAGGGTGGGCTGGCCCTGGCCAGCAGCCTGGCCCACCTCCTGGTGCTCACACCCCAGCCTCCCCACCAGCTCCTGCCCCCAGGGACTGGTCCAGGGCACCTGCCCCTGGCTTGTTCCAGAGTGGGGAGGGCAGGTCCCTGTCCCCCTCCTGACCCGAGGCCCTGTAGCCCTGCTGCACCTGGGGGCGCGGGAGGCCCACTGCCTCTGAATTCCAGGCGGAGATCAGCGTATTCCGAGGCCTGAGTGTATCCCACAAAATATCGGGGATCTACTGACACTCATTTTCCATCTGAAATTCAGATGTCGCTGGTCACTGTTGTCACGTCTTTTGTTTTTCTTAGTGCCACGTGCGACAGTCCCCCCCCCGTCCTTTCCTCTGCTCAGGCCTACTCTTCTAGGAGGCTCCCTAAGGACACCTCCCATCCTGGAGGCTCCGGCCTCTGCAGTCCCGGTAAGAAACGACCGCTGCGACTTGACGGCACTGTTCTGCAGCTTGATCCTCTAGGATTTTTTGAAGGAGGAAACAGGATCAGAGAGGCAGGTCACTTATGCAGCATCACACAGCGGAGCTCCACAGCCTAGGACTGAACCCGAGTTGTCTGACGGCGAGGTTCTGAGGTCCTCTCCTCTTGTCTCCTCCCCCACCCAACCCATTTCCAAAAGGCGGGCTTTAAGCCCCTCCCAGCTCTCCCCTGGGACTGAGAAGGGACAGGCAGGGGACGCTGTGCCACAAGGTGGCGCCTCTGTCCTGGAGGGTCCCTCCCAGGCCCAGGTGTCCTGTCTGCCCTCTGACCCTGCCATCTGTCCTTCCCAGCACTTCAGGCCCATCCTGAGACCTGCAGGGCAGGCTGTGACTTGCTGGCCAGTCCCTCGCAGTCCTCGGCTCCCAGGAGCCATGACCACACCTGCAGCTCTGGTGGGCCGCTCCGCAGAGGTGCCCGGGTGAAGCTGCCTTCACCAGGACGCGAATCAAATCCATTCTTCCTTCCGAGTTTCCGAGAGGTGGGGAGGCACGCTGTGTGCGGTGGATTGGCCCTGGTGACCAGGGGATCACACAGGGCACCAGACAGGAGGCCCAGGGAGGGCCGGGCAGTGCAGGGCTGGATCCAGAGGCTTCCAGGAGGGGCCACGGCTAGGCTGCGCCTAGGAAGGAGCAGGGCTGGGGCGAGGAGGGGCCCACAGCTCCTGTGAAGGCCCTGAGGCAGGGCTGAGCCTGTGTGGGGAGCAGAGGGGGAGGGGGAGGCCTGCAGGGCCTGGGGCATAAGGAGGACTTGACCTTGGCCTCCAGGGAGGTGGGAGCCCTGGGGAGCTCTGGGCAGAGGAGACCTGACTTGCCTTCAGGTCACTGCGGGCAGGGCCGGGCAGGGAACCTGGAGTCCCTGGGAGTAGTGGGCAGAGCACAGAGGGGCCTCCAGGTTTGGGGCCAGGAGGGGCAGCGGGAGGTGACACCAGGCCTGGTCTGCAGGGGAGGGCCCTTGCAGGGAGCGTGGACAGGCAGGCCGGGGCAGGCAGCAGGGCCGCCCGGGCAGTGACCCCACAGCAGAGCGCGTGTGGAGAGCCAGGTCTGAGCCTGCTTCCTGGGGACGCACTGGGTGACCCGGTGCCGTACCCCTGAGCCACACCCGGCCCGTTTTATTTTGAATGTTGAGACTTAGTCTCCATAGGTCGCAGAGGCCGCCTTGAACCCCTGATCCCCCTGCCTCGGCCTCTGGGGAGCTGGGGTACAGGTGGCCAGGCCTGGCGCACAGTGAGGGCTTTTTACACCAGTAGGTCCTGAGGACTCTGGAACCGCTGTCCTCCTGTCTGGCTGCTTCATCCGGCCGCCCGGCTGGCCCTGGCCCGGACTCTCCACCAGGTGGCTGCAGCTGCAGGGGGCACTTGCCCACTGTGGCCACCTCCGGGCTCCCTGCAGGAAGCCGGGGTCTTTTAACATGCAGGCCCTGGCCCCGCCCGCCTCCGGGCCTCTTGGCGCCAGCTGCCCGCTGCCCTCTGAGAGGCCTCTGTTGGCGGCTTGGGGGATGGGAGCAGCTCTGGGGCTTACTGGCCCCTGCTCCGCCTCTTCCAGGGCAAGAGGGTCGCACTGGCCGGTCTCTGGGCAGCGCTCAGGTCACCCCAGGCTCGGGGAGAGGCCTGGGCAGCAGGAGGGCCTCCCCTGGCCGCTGCCTCCCTCTCCCAGCTCTGAGAGCGTCGCAGGCTCCTGGCCCTCTCTGGTGGCCTGGCCCTCTAGCAGTGGGCACACTTCCTTGAGAGAAGGCGCTGGAAGCTCAGAGGCAGTGACCGGGAAGGAAGCCCCTAGGGCCGCGGCCACCCCCAGCACCCTGGCACCGAGGAGCCTCGTCCACGGTGGCCTGGCCAGCGGCTCGGGGCAGGGCCCTCTAAGTGCCAGCGGCCAGTATGTGCCTGTCACGTTGGCGGGGAGGGAACAGGCCGTTCTTGGCTCACCAGCTGCCCCTTTGTCCCCAGGTGGAGGTGGGGACTGTTGACCGGCAGCCGGCCTCTCCCCGTTATTGAGGTGGAGATGGGGAGATCAGGGGCACCTTGGCCCAGGGGTCTGGCCCCCTCTTGGCAGCCTCCTGGCCTCCTGGGAAGGGCTATTTCTGGACTGTGGGGAGGCGGTCACCCCTTGGGACTGGAATGCCGGAGGTGGCTGTGGCGGGTGGGGGGGACATTCCCAGGGGGCGGGTCCTGTGGTGGCAGCTGCTGGCCCCTGCCTGTCCTGGTCCCTGGGGAGCGGAGGTGCAGCTGCTGCGGGTGGTGTGTGCCCCCAGGGAGGTTATCCTGGGGCGGGGCCAGGGGCCAGCGGCCCTCCTGGGGCAGGAAGTGGGGTGCCCAGCTGCGCTCTCCGTTGGCCCACCTGGTGTGGCGGCCCCCTGCTGCCGCACAGGAAGTGTCCCCAACGCCTAACCCTGCCTGCCCTCCTGGGCCACCGAGTCTCAGGCCTGGAGAGGTGGCCGCGTGGGAAGGGGCAGGGCCTGCTGCTGGGCTGCAGAGCTGGTCAGGACCTTCCAGAAGCCTCTGCCTGGGGCAGCAGCCATTTGTGTGCCTCGGCCATTTCTAGTCAGAGGCTTCCGGAGGCGGCCACTGCTGCCTGGCCTCAGGGACAGGAACTGGCCCAGTCGCCCGGCAGAACCAGGTCCCCTCAGACGCAGGAGCCCCACCAAGGCCTCCGAGCTGGGCCACCCTGCCCCCACCCCCCGGGGACACCTGGCCAGGCCTGGGGACCTCAGGACAGGTGGGAGCCCCTGCCTGGAGTGGGTGGAGGCCAGGAATAGGACCCCAGAGAAGGACCCGCGGGGGTCCAGCCTGAGCCTTGCTCAGGCCAAGACAGTCACTGTCAAACACAGATGGGCGGTGCCAGCCGGGTCCAGCCTCGGCCCAGCAGGCGTCAGCACCCTGTTCCCACTGAGAGCCAGGGACTGTGACTGATGCTCCGCACCATCGCCGTGAGCGTAAGAAGCAAATCTAAAAAGTAAAAATAGAGAGAGATAGAGAGAGAGAGAGAGATGGAATGAGATAATGAGATAAAGGTGCTGTGTCCGTCCACAACCCAAAACAAACAAAAGCCTTGCGTGGCCACCAGGCAGCCTCAGCAACTTTAGTGAGACCCCGTCTTAAAATAGAACAAAGGACCAGGGATGTGGCTCAGTGACAGGGCACCCGGGCTCCAGCCCAGTAGCGTCTTTTTAGACAGTGACCGCATTCGGTGGGACACTGGGTGGGGACGCCCAGGCTGTCTTAGGGTCAGTCTGCGTTGCCCCTCTGCTTGGTACCGTGGTTTATTCACCTGGTGGAGCCGGGGCAGGGCCGGCCTGCTAGGCTGGTGCCCACCACCGGGTGACCCAGCCCCGTGTCATTGTGGGGGGTCGAGCGACCGCCATCTCCCTCTCCTGCCAGCAGCAGGATCAGCTGAGGGGCCGCGGCTGGTCACCACCCATCACGCCAGTGGGGGTGGCTTGCACAGGGGCATGGTGACTGGGCTCTGTGATATTCATGCGGTGACACCTCTCAGGGACACATCCCTCTTGTGCAGGGACATGCCACCACCCTAGTATCATGCCTGGTTTACCTGTGGGCACAGGAGTCAGAGACCCCCAGTGTGGCCCTGGGATTCCTGGGTCCTGTGGCCCTTGGTGGCCTTCCCAGCCGCCCGGTGAGCCCCCAGCAGGGGAAGCGTGGCCCAGGGAGGTGGAAACAGGCTCCCCCACCCCCTGGCTGGCCCCTGAGGGCCTCACCCTAGGAAGGCCACAGCCTGGAGCTGCCGGGTCACCCGCACCCTCAGGCCATGGGAAGGGTTAGGTAAATATTTGGGGGGGCTGGGGCTCAGTGGCAGTGCTCTCCTAGCGCCTCATTAAAAAAGGAAGCAGATAAGATACAGGGCACTGCGTGCTGTCCACCTGCTGTCCACCTGCTGACCAAACGAACCCCAGACAGCGAAAAAGTAAACAAAAGCATTTAGAAACCAACCCAGAGGCCAGGAGGGCGCAGCCTGCGCTGTGGGGAGGGGGACGGCCGGGGGCGCGGGGCAGGGCTGGCAGAGGCTCCCTGAGTGCTGTCCCTGTAGTGACCAGGCCTTCATGAAGGAAGCTACCTACAGGCTCAGGGTGGACGGGTGGCTCTCCGGGAGGCAGTTCTGCCAGCCAGGGGACACGTGGCACTGTCGGGGGACATTCCTGGTGGTCACTGCTGCTGCGTCTAGTGGCTACACACCAGGGGGCTGCTCAACACCCTCCCGTGCCCAGCACTGGCCCCCACCAAGGAGGTGCCCGCTGCTCAAAGGAGGCCGTCCACAGCTGCCTCAGAGCCGGCCCGGGAGGAGGCCCTGGAGTCCTGCTGGAGGACCTCAAAGGTCAATAGTGCTGGGCTGGGGACGCCCTGGGTGGACTGAGGGCCCCAGGAGGGGGTCCCAGGAAGCAGTCCCCTGCCACTGGCTTTGTCATTCATGGAGCTGCATTTGTTTGTGTCTGGGACAGTCCAGTGCAGGCCGGAGTGTGGCCCTAGTGGCTCTCCTCCAAACAGTGACTCAGGGATTGTCTGTCCCCCCTCCCCTCCCCCCTCCCCCTCCTCCCCCTCCCCCTCCTCTGTCTCTCTTTTTTTTTTTTTGGTGCTGAACCCAGGGGCACTTTACCCCTAAACTATATCCCCAGCCATTTTTACTTTTTATTCTGGGACAGGGTCTTCCTAAATCGCCCGGCTGACCTCACACTTCAGATCCTCCTGCCTTGGCCTCCCAATCACTGGCATTCCAGGTGTGTACGGCTGAGGCGGGCCACGCTGACCTCTGGAGTCCTCTCAGAGGCCGGTTTTAATGGACAGGGCAGGGCTGGGCACTGGGGCGCACGCCTGTCATCCCAGCAGCACAGGAGGCCGAGGCAGGAGGATCACAAAGCCAGCCTCAGCAACTCGGAGAGACCCTGTCTCAAAGTAGCAAGAGCCGGCCCAGTGCTTAGCGTCCCTGGGGTCAACCCCCGGTTCCAAAAAAAGAAAGAAACTGCAAACATTTCCACGAACCCTCGGGTCACGTCCAACACGCCTGGCCCCGGTCAAAAGTGGGCAGTGGGCTCTGGGTGTCTGGGAAGTGACCCTGAGGATCGTCCCCAGTTCAGCCCCCACAGCTGGAGGGATTCCCAGAGGGGGACCTTGGCCTTAAGAAAGCACAAGCCCAGATCCAGCACAGGCCGGAGCCTCGGCCGGACCGTGAAGGGAGCAGCCTCCAGGGAGGCCAAGCGCCAGCCTGGGCCGGGCGGGGGGCATCGGAAGCTGGAAGGGGTGGAGGGGTGGGTCCTCCTCCCGCAGGACCCAGAGGGTGGCCCCCACCGAGGGAGTGCTGCATGGGGTTCCGCGAGAAGCGTCTGTGGCTGACACCAAGAGTGGCGATGAGGCGGGCCCCACCTGCCATCCCAGGGAGGCAGGAGGACCCCAAGTTCAAGGCCAGCCGCAGCCACTTGGCCAGAACCTGTGTCAAAATGATCAAAGGCCTGGGTCCTAGCTGGGCGTCCCTGGGTGTGGTCCCCACGGTCCCCCCTTCCCCACAGAAAGAATGACCGTCTGCTGATGACTCCCGATGCCCAGCACCCAGAAACGAGGAGGAAGAGGGGTGCGTGCGGGGAGAAGGGGACAGGCCCAGCCCTCTCCTCCCTCCATCCCTGCGGTACCTGGCCCTCGCAGGCCCAGGCGGCTGTGGGGACCCGCTGGAGACTCTGAGGGCAGGAATGAGGTGGCCGGGCTCGCGCTCTAGGAGGACACTCCAGGTGCCCGGTGAAATCTGGACTTCAAGTTTTAAAGACTCTGCTTTTTCCCCTTTTCTTTTCACTGCTGGGGAAGAAGGCGGAGCCCGCGCTCCCTGGGCTGGGGCCTGAGGATCTTCCTGTTTTCTTTGCGGTGCTGGGGTTGGACCCAGGGTGCCCGTGTGGCCTGCGAGCACGTCACCACCGTCACCACCGAGCACGCCAGCCCTGAGCCAGCCCTGAGCGGCTTCCTTCACTCGTTCTGTTTAGTTATAGGGGACAGCGGGGTGCGTGTGGACAGGTCCCGACAGCGGGGTGCGTCTGGTCCCGACAGCGGGGTGCGTCTGGACAGATCCCGACAGCGGGGTGCGTCTGGTCCCAGGGGCGGGTGCCTCTGGACCACCCTACAGACAGGAGCTTGCGGTTGTACATGGTGTGGAATCTCACTGGTCCTGTGTTCATATAAGAACCCTGGAAAGTGACCTCGTCCCCTGCACGTCTCTGTCAGTGTTATTCCCACCCCAGAACTTCCCCCTCCCCTCCCAGGCTTGCTTCAGCATCTGCATATCAGGGACTACATCCGGCCTTCCCTTCCCGGCCTCCCTTCCCAGCCTCCATAGCCTCAGGCCACTCCTTTACCTGGGAAGTCCTAAACTCATTCTGTTTTTTATGTTTATTTACTTGCTTTTCTAGGTGGTGCTGAGAATCAAACCCACTGCCTCCCGCAGTGCTCCCTATTCCTCCACCCGTTGAAGGTCACCTGGTTCCCTAGGCTCAGCTGCTGTGAGTTGAGCGGCTGTAGAGGCTGACGTGGCCTCACTGTAGAGGCTGAGTTGAAGACCTCGGGGTAGAAGCCCAGCAGTGGGAGAGCTGGTCCGGTGGAGGCTCCGCCCCTGGTTCTGAGGAATCCCCGCCCTGCTTTCCACAGCGGTGGCACCTTGGCAGTCCCACCAGCGGTGTATGAATGTGACCTTGGGGCTGGGGCGGTGGCCCAGGGGTAGAGCCCTTGCCTAGCATGCGCGGGGCCCTGCGTTGGAATCTCAGCACCACGTGAAGATTGTGTCCCTTTACAACTAAAAAATTGTTTTTAAAAAGTGGACCTTTCCCGCACGTCTCGCCACCATTCAATTCACCGTTCCTTGTGTTCTCGATAACTGCCATTCTCACTGGGCCCAGGTGGAATCTGGAGGTGGTTTTAATTTGCATTTTTAATTGCTACAGACGTTCCCAGGATCTTTCTTGAGAGGTGCACGTTCAAACTGCAGGAAGGCAGGCCAAAGGTCGCGTCCCGCCAGGACCCATCAAGGAGTCACCCTGCAGGACAAAGGGCTACTGGTGGCGGCTGGGTGGCCACACCTGTCCTCCCAGGGGCCCGGAGGCTGAGGCTGGAGGATCACGAGTTCAAAGCCAGCCTCAGCAATTCAGTGAGACCTGTTTCTAAATAAAATATGTAAGAAAGGAGGGACTATGGCGCAGAGGTGAGGTGACCCTGGGCTCCGTCCCCAGTACGAAGACAAGGCCAAGGCCTGGTCGAGTCAGAGAAGCTTTAATATCTAGAAGTCTGGGCACCTAATCCGGCGGATCCCGGCTCTCCGCCGAGCGAGAGCTGGCAGCTGGAGGACTTGGCGGGCATGCTGGTGATGACGATGGGCACCTTGGCCTTGACGCTGGCCAGAGACCAGGGCAGGTGCACGGTGACCACCAGCTCGTAGCTGGTCCGCATGATCTGGTCGTCTAGCAGGGCGCTGCTCACGGACAGCACGAGGGGCAGGCTGAAGGTGCTGACCACCGTGGTGCTGCTGAAGGCGGCGATCTGGGTGTTGGCCTCCTGCCGCAGCAGCTCGTGGCTGTCCCCGCGCCACCGCCGCTCGGCCATGGGCGTGAAGCCCTCGTACTGCATGTGGGCGTAGAGGGCCAAGACCACCGTCCGGAGGCACTTGCTGGTCTGGTTGTGGATCTCCGAGGTGAACACCACCTTCTCCCCCGGCATGAAGGTGTTCCTGTCCATGCGAACCTGCAGGCACACCCTGCCCCGCCGGCAGCAGTGGTAGGACACCTTCTTCTCGGCCTGCACAAACAGGGGGTCCTGCAGGGGGAGGGGAACGACAGTGAGGGGCTGTGGCTGGGAGACCCACGGCCTGACCCACATCCGTCCCAAGAGCTCCTTGGTACTTCGGGGCTTTTGCACCCCCAACCCTGCAGTTGTCTCCCAGCTTCCTGACTGATCTGAATATCAATGGCCTTATCTGCAAAACAGTCTTAGGAAATCCACAGAATCCCCCTCCCATGATTCTCTGGCTGTGCGACCTTGGATAAGTGGCTTGACTTCTCTGAGCATTGTTTTTTTTTTTTGGAAGACCGTGTAATAGCTTACAGTCTAAGAGCAAGACCCTGGGCTTAGGCAAATATTTCAATGATATGCATTCACTAGGAACTCCATTTTGAATTTTAAATACGGATCCCGCCCGCCCCCCACCCAAGCAAACATATTTTCTTGTGAGTGAGCTGCAGCTCCCAGGTGAACCCCACAGTTGTGAAGGGGAGCAGCCAACGTTGTGCAGCGTGCCGTGTTGCTAACACGAGGTGCCTGGGTCAGCTGCATCATATGCATTTTACAGTTAAGGATATTTTCACCTGATGACCGGTTTATGGGGACAGGACCCTATCGCAAATGGAAGAACCAAGAACCGTCCATCTTGTCCATTTCCACGACAGCAACTGAGAACCCTGCAAAATGACCTGTCCCTCCATCCCCGACCCCCCTGCATCCCACAGGAGGGCTGTGTGGGCCCCTGCGGGCGCTCGCTGGCTCTGTGGCAGGGGCTGCTGGGAACCTCGCGGGCGCCGCACAGCGCACGCACACGCATGCAGGGTTCACTGTTCATCTTTTCCTTTTCTTTGCTGGGATGGACCTGGTCCTCACTGTCCTGGGCCAGCACTCCGCCGCGGCGCGCACCTGCTGTCTGTGACAGGTCCAAGGGCCTCCCGGGAAAAGCCTGGGACCAGACCTGGCTCCCGTCTGGGAGTGGGGGGATATTTGTATTGAATTTACTTATTGAGTGTCTCTGATCTGAAATGCTCCAAACATCCAAGACTTTTCGAGCACAGACACGGCCTTCTGTTCCGGGTGTTCCAATTCCATTCATCTGCAAAACGTTGGTGGCCATTCTCTGAACTCATTTTCCTGTTATTTTCTATTCTACTTATTCGATGCTATCATTCATTTTCTTTGATTTTTTGGTACCAGGGATTGAACTCAGGGGCGCTTGACCACTGAGCGTCACACCCCAGACCCTTTTATTTTTTTATTTTGAGACAGGGGTCTCCCTAAGTTGCCGAGGCTGGCTCTGAACTCACGACCCTCCTGTCTCAATCGAACCCAGTGCCTCATCCTGTAGGCCAGGGCTCCACCACTGACCCACAGCCCAGCCCTGGATTTCTTAATCATGTTGGTCGCAACCCACCACATTTATATATTCTGACATTTTATTTTATTTTTTATTTTTCAGTTTTCGGCGGACACAACATCTTTGTTGGTATGTGGTGCTGAGGATCGAACCCGGGCCGCACGCATGCCAGGCGAGTGCGCTACCGCCTGAGCCACATCCCCAGCCCATATTCTGACATTTTCTATTATTTTCTTTCATTAGAAAACAGTTAGGGGCTGGGGCTGGGGCTCATGGCAGAGCACTTGTGAGGCCCTGGGTTTGATCCTCAGCACCACATAAAAATAAACAAATAAAAGAAAGGCATGTTGTCCATCCATCCATCCATCCAACAACCACCCACCCATGGGTGGCAGGACTCTGGGTGACTCCCTGGGAGAGCGCCTGCCCAGGCTGCCCAGGCCCCGGCTTCCTGGGGGCTGAGATTCTGGGGGAGATCCATTGCAACACACCAGACTGATTTTTTTTTTTTGTACTGGGGATTGACCTCGGGGCCCTGGGCCACTGAGCCTCACCCCAGCCCTAGTCTCAGTTTTTATTTAGGGACAGGTCTCACGGAGCGCCTCACCCTAGCTGAGGCTGGCTTGGAACTCGCCATCCTCCTGCCTCAGACTCCTGACCCTGGATGACAGGCGTGTGCTACGCGCCCGGGCCTGCCTCAGCCTCTCAAGGACCTGGGAGGACAGGCGTGTGCCACCACCACACTGTCGTGTTCTTTTATTTTATAAAACATGGAGTTGGGGACCCACCCAGTCTCTCTCTGATCTGTCCTGAGTCCAGGCCCAGGTGCCTGCGTGTCACTACAGTGAGACGGCAAAGCGCAACCTCCCGGGGTCCTTCCACGGTTTGAAAAGTGCCGCTCTGGGTCCACTGCTGACCCCTGACCCCTCTGACCTCCCTTCCACCCGGGCCTCAGACCCCTGCCCTGGCCTCCTAAACCCCAGTCTCAGGGAGAGTTTGCGCATGTGCATGCGCCAGGCCCCTGCAGAGCTTAGGAACCCAGGCCCCAGGGGGAGCCTGCAGTACTGACCAGGGCCTGCAGGGGCCTCCTTTCAGTGCCCAGCACCAGAAAAATACAAAATAAAAAACAAAAAAGAAGAAAAAGTAGGAAGGAAGGCCCCGAGGGGAGGAGGGGAGGAGCAGTGCTCAGAGGGGGGCAGCGCAGCGGCCTCCTGCCCCCAGCCCTCCCTGGGTGATGACTTAGCTCTTGGTCTGCTGGCCTCCTCCTGGGCCTGACCCCAAGCCTGCTGCCAGGAGTCCCCGTGGTGGAGGGGGGTGTTTCCGTGGAACTGGGCACTTCCAGCTCCTGGGCGTGCTGTTGCCCTGGGCCTTGTGGCTAATGGAGGGTCCACTGGTCGTGAGGCCCAACTTGTGTCCTCTTAGTTCCCACGGGCACCCAGAGAGGGGGCAAGGCCTGCAGAAGGTCACCCAGGAGCAGGGGCCACACCTGAGCCCAGGCTGCTGGCCCCAGGGCCCTTCCACACCCCTAACACTGGCCCTCCTGGAGGCCCGCCTCCCTGTGGGCTGCTCAGAGGTCGCTTTGTCACTGAGATAATCACACCATCAGGAGGTCCAGTCATCGCCCTTGGATGACCTTGGAGGCAGCAGGGCCAGCCTGTTTTACCCGGAGTGCCCGCAGGGCCGGGCAGCAGGAGGGGCCTGCCACCCACCCCCTCAGAGAATCTCCAGGGCCCAATGCCCTTGATGCTCTGATGACAGGGAAGTCCCTGCGGAGGTACGTGACCTTCACCAATGTCATTCCACTGCCCCAGCTTCCCCTCTGGACCAGGCCTCAAAATGGGATTTGGGACAGCCTGGCGCTCAGGTGACCACAGCTGCACTGTCCTTCCTTGTCCGGGGACTGAAGCGCCTGCATTTGCCTTTTAGGGACACCAGCTCTGTGTCTGAGGACTCAGATGACGGGGGCCACTGAGGGTCCGGCCTCTCTCCCACCCAGAGGGGCTCTGGGGCTTCTGCTTGGTTGAGTCCCCGAGGGTCCCAGCCGCTGTGGCTCTCTCTGGGTGGTGTCCTGGGCACTGCAGGAGGCTGGGCAGCGCCCCTGGCCTCCCCGGGCTCCGTGCTGGGACTCCCCTCACGACACCCACCAGTGGCCCCCAAAGCCCACTGTCCCCTGGCCGGCCACACTGCCCTCTCTCCTCCTTTCCCTTTTTGTAGACGGACGCAACACCTTTATAGGTTTTTACGTGGTGCTGAGGGTCGAACCCAGGGCCTCGCACGTGCCAGGCCAGCACACCACCACTGAGCCACCACGTCCCCGTGAGCCACCACGCCACATGCCACTGCTGAGCCACCACGCCACCGTGAGCCACCACGCCCCCGTGAGCCACCACGCCACACGCCACTGCTGAGCCACCATGCCACCACTGAGCCACCATGCCACATGCCACCGCTGAGCCACCACGCCACCGCTGAGCCACCACGCCACTGCTGAGCCACCACGCCACATGCCACCGCTGAGCCACCTCACCACCGCGAGCCGCCACGCCACTGCTGAGCCACCATGCCACCACTGAGCCACCATGCCACATGCCACCGCTGAGCCACCATGCCAGCCCCTCCTCTCTTCCTTTAAAGGCCACTGTTGACTTCTGGGGTTCGGGGGCCATCCCTGGCCTCTTGTCCCCTGTACTGCCGTGACAGCCCAGTGTGTCTCCGACACCCTCAGTGTCCCGGGGAGGAGAATCACCCTGGCTTAGTCCCTGGCCTGGTTGGTGGCCACCTTTAGTGAGTCCTCTGGGCCGGGCAGCTGCTGGCACCCTGGCAGCCCCCGTGGGCCTGGCTCCCCGCCCCAACGCCCCCTGGGCACCTGGAAGGACTGCTCCGGGTGGAAGTCCGAGGTCCCTTGAATCAACAGGTAGGTCCTCTTCTGGGCCAGCACGCGCTCGCGGCCCAGGCAGGAGGCTTGGATGAAGTAGGAGACGTGGCCGGTTTTGCTGGAGAAGGTGGAGGGGAGCCTGGGAGGTAAGTTGAAATGGAAGTCAAAGGTGTGGCTGCCTGCACTTAACCAATTATCTGAAAGCAAAACACACCGAGGCCATCAGAAGGTTCTAGAATCTTTTTCTTCTCCTTTTCTTCATGTTTCCCCCATTATTTATAGTGTTTGGACAGGGAGGTGCAGGTTCTGGGGCTGGCTCCTCTGTCCTCTCTCTATACCTTCAAGGACCTCCTCTGTGGGCCCGTAAACCGTCGTCCCTGACTGGACTGGAGAGGGACATGGCTGGCATGGTCACCCCAAAGTATTGATGTGGACTTGCGCACCCCAGCTCTGGGCTCCAGAGAGCGGAGGCTGGGCCTGGACGTGGTGCTGAGTGCCTGACATCCCAGCAACTCGGGAGGCTGAGGCAGGAGGACACAAGGGAGGCCGGCCTTAGCAATTTAGGAAGGACTTGTCTCAGAAATAAAAAGAGCTGGGGGTGTAGCTCGGTGGGAGAGGGCTTGGCTAGGTAGGACCCTGGATTCCATCGATACCGAAAAAAAAAGAAAGTAAGTGAAGTTCGGACCCTCAGGATTCAGCCAGGACGAGCTGAGCACCTACTGTGTGCCAGAGACGGTTTTAGGCAGTGTGTGTATGGCAGGGGGCAGGACAGATAAAACTCCTGTGAGCTTCACCTGCAGTGCCTGGTATACAGTAGGAGCTTGAAGTTTGATTTTGTGTTCTGGAGCTGAGAGTGGAACCCAGGCCTCATGTGGCCACGCACATGGTCTGAGCACCAAGCTCTGCCCTGCGCCCCTGGTCTGCTGATGAGGCCCTCTCCTCCGTTTCTGGGAACTTCCTGCTTCTTCCTCCCCCGTCTCTCCCCAGCCTGCTTTTCATGGCCGGTCCCCACAGCAGACACAGAGGCCTGAAGTTCCCAGAGACCTATCTGCTGCATCCGATGCAGGCTCCCTGCTCTGGTGCTTGGCACAGATGGGCTTCAGGTCGGTGCTCGGAGGGGCGTCCAGGGGCTTGGAAACGTGGAGAGGTGGCGCGGGACGCTGGGGTCTTCCAGAAGCGCTTCTGTCCTGACTGAACACAGTCCCGTTCTGTACGCCTGGCACTTTTTATTTTTTAATTGATGACTGAGCCCAGGGAGCTCTCCTGCCGAGCTACACCTCCAGCCCTTTTTATTTTGAGACAGGGGTCTCATTCGGTTGCCCGGCCTCTAATTTGCAATCCTTCTGCCTCAGCCTCTGAGTCGCTGGGCTAGGTGTCCCCACTGCTCCTGGCCTGGTGGTGTCTCTTGTGCCCGGCTGGCTCCTAGGGTGGAAACTGCTTGTCCCCAGTCCCGCTAGGGGTGGTTGGTGTTGACCTTCAGCCCCGGGTCCCACAGGGCTCTGGGCTCGCAGCATCTCCTTACCCTGCACCGGGAACGTCTTGGTCTTGTGCACGTAGTCGGCCTTATTGTTGCAGATGACCTCCCTGCTGTAGTCACGGGAGGCCCCGACCTCCTCGTTCCACTCGACGTAGCCCCTCCCCACTAGCTCCACCTTCACCACGGGGTCCACCAGGGTGCTGTTCAGGGTGAGGGTCACCTGCCCCTTTAGGCTGGAGCCAGCCAGGTACACTGCATCCTTGGGCAGCACTAACTCGATGGACCTCACCATGGACATGGGGGTTGGGGTGGCGGCGAAACAGCTTTCCCCTCCCCCAGGCCACCAAGGTTCCGGGTTCCTTGGCTATAGTGACATCGTTGGTCTATGACATCCCTGGGCTCCCAGCTCCAGGGAGGGAGAGCCAGAGGCCAGGAGGGAAGGCCGGGCTGTGCGTCCCGGGTGAGCAGCGGCTCGGGAACTGGGTGACCCTCGTGGGTAGCCCCACCGTTTTCCCTCCGGAATAACCAAGACCCAAACCCTCAAAGTCAAGAGGCCACCGTCCCTGCTGCATAGAGAGTGCCTGTCGTCCACCCGGAAGTCGGGGCTCGTGGGGAGGGATCCTCCCCGCCGCCCTGGGGCGGAAGACGTCCTGGGCTGCCTTCACAGGAGACGGAGAGGCCCAGAGAGGCCTGAAGCATCTGCCGTCCTACCAGGTGCCCCAGGTTCGGTGCCACGTTTGATCATTTTCCTGTTGAAGGCCCTTCATTATCTGGTCTGTATTGGAAAAAACGTTGTAGATGGGGACAGGACACGGCGTCTGATGGGTCTGATGGGTCCCCTGGACTCACCCTGGACACCCAGACGACCTGGAACCGTCCTCTTGCAGACTGACATTTCTCCTTAAACCTGCTCACCCGCCCTGGGTAAGTCCCTTCAGAGGGAGATGTGTCAGGGAGGTTCGTGCCCACCAACGTGTGCCCGACCCAGACCAGCAAGGCTAATGGTGGTGTCAATAAAAGTTTGTTGAGTGACCCAATAGCCTCCGAGAGTCTGTTTGCACGTGGGCTGGTGCCTCAGCAGGGAGGGGCGTTGAAGCAGAATGCTAGCCTGTACCCACTGTCCAGACCGACAGGCCTCGCTCTCTTTGCTATAGTTTGCTTTATTTTATGTGACAGCTTTTGGGGACACTGACACCTGCCTATTAGTTTGTGATTTTTTTTTTTTTTTTGGTACCAGGGATTGAACTCAGGGGCACTAGACCACGGAGCCACATCCCCAGCCTTATTTTGAATTTTATTAGGGACAGGGTCTCACTGAGTTGCTCAGTGCCACGCTTTTGCTGAGGCTGGCTTTGAACTTGTGATACTCATGTCTCAGCCTCTTGAGCCACTGGGATTACAGACAGGTGTGTGCCACCGCACACCGCCTGGTTTGTGAACTTCTTTTTGAGATGCCTGGAGTAGTTGTTTGGTGTTTCTGAGTTATTAAACTCAGCAGTGATGCACTTGAGCTAATATGATGGATTTTGACATTCTCAAAATGATTATGGAATTCGAGTCCTGTGTGACCATGCAGAGAAAGCTGGATGCCTGGCCCATCCCCTGCACCGAGTGTCCATCAGGAATACTGCCCCTTCCAGGTGTTTCTGCAAGGGCAGGTACACTTGGAGGCCAGGTCTCATGGGATAGACCAGGATCTTTTGGAAGATCCCTTGTGCCTCACAAACCACATCTGTGGTGTGATCAACATATGGTTGATGGCCAAGGATCCAAAATTGGGTTCAGTGGCAGTGAGCGAGTCTCGAAGTTAGAGACAGTGAACAGCAACCTCTGGACTATACATATTAGATTGTATGAGTTTCCTATAGCTGCTGTAACAAAAGGTCAATAATGCAGTGGCTTGAAACCACATAGTTTATTTTCTAACAGTTCTGGAGGTCAGAGGTCCAAAATGAGTCTTAGTCTAGAATCCAGGTATTGCTGGGGCTGTGTTCTAGCAAAGAACTCTTGCCCTTTGCAGCTTCTGAAACACCCCGTGCCTGGCCTCTAGTCCTCCTGATTCTCACCTGCTTCTAGTATTCTATCTTCTCTGACTTGGGCTTTGCGGCCTCCCTCTCCCATACATTAGGACCCTTACGATGGTATGGCATTCAGCTGGATCATCCCAGGTAACCTCCCCATCTCAAAATCCTTATGTGGCTAGGACCCTTTTGCTGCCGGAGGCACCACATTCACAGATTCTCAGGGGAGGATGTGGACCTCTTCGGGGCCACGGCTCTGTCTAACAGTGGAAGTAGCTCTGGCAGAATGGAAGTTCTGCACTGCTACAAAAATCGTATACAAATGGAAGATGAAACTCCACTTCTTTCTGCTCCTCTGCGGTAAAAGAAAGACTGAATGCCTCCAGGGGCCTTGGAGGTCTTCCCTGCCACTCCTCTGACCTCATCCAGGATCCCCTCCCTGCCGCAGCCTGTTGGGTGCTCCTAGAGGGCCTCCTTCCTGCTCCCCAAACCACTGTGGTGGTTCCATCTGCCCTTGGATCTCACCCGCTCAGAGACCACAGCCTTTACCCTGAACCCAGGTCCTTCTCCCTGGCCCCCTCGTGGCTGCTGGTGGCTCCCATCTTCCATGGACTCTCCTCGCTTCACGGCCCTTGGTGCAAACCCAGATTCACTACTTTATGCAGGTCTTGCAGGAATGTTCTGCCCCCCAGACCTGAGACCACCAACCTGGGAGTATGCCTTGCCCAGCATGGAGCACCCTGTCCAGTTCCTGGGTGGGTGCCCAGCACAGGTCACTTCTGTGTCTGCTATCAGTGGCCAGAATGGAGCAGGCCAGGCGGAGGGGGCAGGGCAGCCCTGCCCGCCTGGACAGCCAAGAGAAGGCGGGAAAACCAAGCGGGAAGAACCAGTGAACAAGCCCTGCGGGTGGTTAGGGTGGGGAGCGGCGGCAGGTCCTGACGCCAGGCAGTGGGGCTGTCATGGGGTGCAGCCATGGGGTACAGGCTGTCTCCTGGGGATCCAAACATTCTTCTGCAGTGTAGATATTGATTCCGGCCTTCTTAGCTCTACTGCAAAGTGTGTCCAGGGGAAGGGGGCTATGGCAAGGCAGTGGGCTTAGTAGATCAGCGGGTCTCTATCCCTGAGAGGGATATCCTGAGAGGGAGACCCCCTAGGGCTCCTGCCGACAGGACACACGTGGCGGGGAAGCCTGGGTCCCGCCACAGGGCCCCCCTGGCGCACTGGGCGCGCCCTTAAGAGAGCGAAGGGCAGGGCGGGGCCGTGGCCAGCTGGGCGGAGTTAAGGAGGGCGGATCAAGGCAAAGGGGGGCGCCCCCCACCCCCTTTCTTGCTTCCCGCCACTGTGGCGGCCAATCAGGAGGCAGGCACCCGCCCCCCAGCACAGCCTCCGGCAACTCCCAAACGCCAGTTTTCGCGGGAAAAAAATCAGAGCAGCTGGCAGCGCGGCGGGCAGCATTGGCCGAGTGGGCACTCCGGGTACCACGTAGGTCCGCGCGGGACCCCAGCCACGCACGCAGCTCCATCGCCATCCCCAGCCGGGTCAAGCGCGCAGGCGGGAGAGTGGATCACGGCAGCCAGAGAGGTGAGCTGCAGGGCGGATCCGGGTGCCAGCCCGGGCCAGGCGCACTGGGTGCTCCGGGCTCGGGGACTTTGCAGAACTTTCCTGCGTGGACCGGGACGCGCGGCCAGCATGGGCGCACTCATGCCCGCACAGGGGCTGCCCTGCACCCGGTCCCGCGATCCAAACGCTTTACCCACGCCTCACCCGGTACACTGGCTTGGGCGGGGGCGAGCAGTAAGTCGCGGAGCTGGGCGGGGGTCGCGCGGGCAGGGTGGGGGAGGGCCCGGTGAGCCGCCCGGGAGGATGTCAGTCTCCGCGCCTGCGCGCGGGGCGCCCCGCGATTCAATTGTCGCGCCCGAGCCTGATTTCGCGCGCCCTGAGTTCCCCGGGTGCGTTAGGACCAATAGGGAGCGAGCGGGGCGGGGCGACCGGGTGCGGCGGAGCCAATAAGAGGCAGCTCAAGTGAAGGGGGGAGGGACTTGGCGAGAGGGGCCCCTCGGTCCGTCCGGGCGGCGGGGGTGGGCGTGGGTTTGCTGGCGCGACCCGCGCGGCGCGGGCAGAGTGCCAGAGGGTCGCTGAGGCAGCGCTTCGGGAGTCCGGGGGGCGCAGGCCGCCGCGGGGCCAAGGTGAGTCGCCCCGCGCGCGCGGGGGCGGCCGGGACGGGGCGGCCGGTTGCCATGGCCACGGCGGGGCTGGCCGCGCACGCGCGCGGGGGGCACCCAGGGGTCCCGGGACTCGGGGGTCGCGGGTGGGGTCCTGCCTCCTCGGTCCCACTGAGTGGAGTTGTCCCGGGACTTCACAACTTGCGACCCACTCCGGACTTTGGGAAGTCCCTCTTGTGTAGACACGAATCCCGGGAATGAATGAACGAGGCGGCGCAGCCACTCGGGGTGGCTGCGCGCCCTAGGCCCGGGCCCCCCCAGCCCCGGACCTGGTTTTGCTGTGAACGGATGGTGGGCTGCGCTGGGTGGCCCGAGATCTCGTTTCCCTCCCTGCTCAATCCTCAACACTTGCTGGTCATTAAGACATTAAGTCCTTAATTTACTTTGCCTGGCCCTGGTTGAGACTTGGCAGTCCCCCGGGACCAGGAGGTCTGGAGGACATTCTGGGAGTTTCATACTGTCCACCAACTGGACAGAAGTAACCATGATCCCAGTATAGCCAGAGATGGCCTGGTGGCACGACTGACCCCCGTCCTGCTTTCTTTTCCTCCATCAGCGCTGACACCATGTGGGTCCAGGTGCGCACCATGGACGGGAAGGAGACCCACACCGTGAACTCGTTGTCCAGGCTGACCAAGGTGGAGGAGCTGAGGCGGAAGATTCAAGAGGTGTTTCACGTGGAGCCAGGCCTGCAGAGGCTGTTTTACAGGGGCAAGCAGGTAAGCCAGCGGGCAGGCTGCCTGCTGGCCCACCTTTGTTCTTGCTGGTCTAGGCACCCAGGCTCTGCCGCCACCAGCAGATACAGTCCCCCCCCCCTGGTCCCGCTTCACGGCCCCCGGAAGAAGTCTTACAGAAACCTCAGATGCCTGTGAGGGGAAGGAACAAAGGCTGGACTCGCACGTTGACACACTAGGCAGGCAGCTGGCACTTGAATTTATAGCATCTGGGCTTTCAAACTCTTCTTTTTTTTTTTTTTAAGGCTCCCTTCAAGATATTTTCTAGAGCAAGAAGTTGGAGGTGACCCACAGCTTTGGAATTTTGAAGAAGGGCCTAGATGCAGGAGGCAGTTAGGACAAAAGGGACCAGGTTTTTCTTCTAAAACATCCTGATGGCCCACAGCTTGCGCCCGGGTCATTAATTGGCAGACCCCGAGACTGTTTTCTAGAAATCTGGATGAGCTTATTCAAAGTCCAGAGATGGTGCTTTCTAATCAGGAATTTCCACCCCTCAGGCTGACCGGGTGGTCTCTGCGGGGGTCTCCTTGCCTCATTTCCGGGGGCTCTCTTCCCAGTCCCTTGGAGCATTTAAAGTGGCCATCGTCCTGCAAGCAGCGGCCCTCATCTGGGAAGGCTTTCTGTGGCACCTGGGGGTTTCTGCTTTGATTGGTGTCTTGGGGCACAACGGGCAGGCCACGAGTGAGGTGGCAGGTGGGATGCAAAGGTATGCTAGGAGGTACAGGTCTATCTGCTGGGCTGCCTGCAGTTGCTGGACTGAGGGGACGAGGCTGCGAGGCCACTGAAGTGGGTGGGAGCCAGTGGGCGCTGTGGGCCCTGCGTGTGGGAGTTTGGCTGGAGGCTGCTGCCATCTGCTGTCTAGATTGGAAACTCGCTGTGGCAGGCCAGGCGCCCCGGGCCCAGGAGGGAGGCGTGCTTATGGGATGTGGTGATGTTCCTGGGCTTTTGGCGCCCTAGGAGGCCCAGGTTGGCCTCCTTCCTGCTGGAGGCTGGGTGGAGACGTGAGTGTTCTAGGAGTCATGTTAACAGTCCCACCCAGGGAGGAGTGCAGACCCCGAGGACTCTGGTTGACGGCTGCCATGTGCGCGGGAGGCCATGTGCGCGGAGGTCCCTTCCCAGGCGAGCCCCTGGCTCTCCCTCTGCCCCTTCTCTTCCCGGTGGCTGCTTTTGGTGGCAGGACTGTGTGGTTTGAGCACGAGGTCTCTGATTTCACAAGACTCTCTGGAGACCTGTGCGTGCCTCCGCGTGTGGCAGCTGGACCGTGAGTGTGGGGCGCGGAGGCAGAGGGAGAGCGCCTGCTCTTTGTCAGGCTCCAAGCTCAGAGGAGATGGAGGAGCCGGGACTCCAAGAACCGCCACGTGGGCTTCCCTGTGGCAGTCCCTCCATCCCTCGGCTCTCTGGGTCCCTGCCTCCTGGCTCAGCTTGTTGTTGGGACCTATTTCAAAGTCACTTGCAGCCTCCTGCCCGTCACCGCAACTTCACACCGGCAGCCACTAGAGTCCAGTGTTTGTGCTGTTGTCCTCTCCTTTCCCTGTTGGGCTGCATTTGTCGGCAGCGGGATCCGGTGCAGCCAGACGGTTGACATCCCAAACCCGCCAGGCAGAGCCATCTCCCTCCATTTGAAATGTGAAACCTGATCCGCGCCGCTGTGGCGCTGTGTGGTCACACACCCCTGGCTGCTCCCAGGACGCCTGGCCCAGCAGCCTGGCCGTGGCCACCCCAGCCTGGTGGGGGCCGGACCCTCCTGGAACCTCGAGGTTGTGGCCTGGGCTGCTTCTCAGGGCCGCTCTGCTGGTTGGGGAAGGTCCCTGTGCCTGTGCAGCCCCAGCAGCCACTCCTGTCCCTGCCGGGGCTCGTCCCCTACGGTGGTGGCTTTGTTTTCGCAGCAGGGAGGTCAAGCCTCAGCAGTGACGCAGTTTCCCAGGTCACGCAGCTAGGAAGTGGCCAGGCGCAGGGCGGGTGCCCGGGGCACGAGGTGGGACAGAGGTCCAGGGAAGAAGTGAGCGAGGCCGGCCCTTCTCGCAGTTGCAGGCGGCTTCTCGGCCTCACACCCTTCCTTTGGGGCTGAGGCCAGGGCCTGGCACATGCCAGCTCCACGCTGCCAGGCTACGCCCCGCCCTTTTCCACTTTCTCCTTTTTTTTTTCTTAAAGAGACATGGCATGGCAGCAGGAGGCCCGCTGTGAGGGTGAGGGACTGGAGCAGAGCCCACCAGCAGCGGGGATGGCCTGGTGGTCCCCTCTGGGCCGGAGGGCAGTCGTAAGGTCGCTTCATTGGCAAAAACCTAGGACCCGCTGCCCGCTGTCTCTCGGGGACTTTGGGGGAGGCCAGCTTGGGCCTGGGAGAGGCATCTGGCCATGTGGGTTTTTTTTTTCAGTGTCCATAAAAATAACCATAGCGGTCACCAGTGGCGCTCAGGCCTGCTCGGGTAGCGCCTGCGTTCCACCTCATCTTCTCAGGCCCCGGCCACTCCTCACTTTCCATGTTCCCTTTTACAACGTGGCTGCGGTGGCCCTCCGCGTGGCCGCCTGTGGACATTCCATGTGGTGGCCGCTTGACCGAGCCTGGCTCGCGGGAGTAGCCCTGAGAGCCTTTAGCTCGGGCTCCACCGCACAAGGACATCGGAGCATTTCCGGCGGCTTGGGCACAATGTCGCTCTCTGGGGGGCGGCTTGGGCACTGCAGGTGCTGAGCCTGTCCCGGCCTCCACTGCTCCAGGGCTGGGAACGCCCCCAATTGTGACGGCCACACTCCTCTCCAGTGTCATCCCAGGGCTCCGGGGGCAGAATGGCCCAGCTGAAAACTGCTGATTTAGTACATGATCTGCTTTAGGGAAAGAGCCATTTCTGTCACCAGGCAGCCTTCAAGGCCACATGGAGTCAATGTGACAGGTCACTCAAGATGGTGTGGGGAGGTGTGCAGGGGACAGGAGGTGGGGACAGAGGTCCGTGGCAGTGACCCAGCGGAACCCTAGTGAGAAGCCAGCCCTCCTGGCCGGGGTGGAGCGCCAGCATGTGCCGGGCCCTGGCTCTGGCACTCGGAAGGCGGACTTGAGGGACTGTCACAGTGCTGCTGCAGCCGGCCTGGGAAGGCTCAGGTGGCAAATGAGACAGGCCCGTCCCTGAGGCTGAGCCTCTCTGGGGCTTGTCCCCTCAGCCAGGCCAGCGGGGCCTGTGGAGTGTGGGAGTGTAAGTGGGGTGACCTGTGGGCGGCCTCTGCTGACCCTGCACCGCATGCAGAAGCTGCCCTGGACCGTCCGCCATGAGAGGGCACGGGTGCGTCCAGCCCCGAGCAGCCCACTGCCCCGCGCCCGCCGCCCGTGGTGGAGGCGAGAGGGCTGCGGGAGCCTAGCAGTTCAAGGCCAGTCTGGGCAGCACGGTGAGACCCTGTCCCCAAAACCCAAGGACCAGCTTCATTCACAGTGTGTCCAGATGGGCCCTGCGGGCCTCCCGGCACCGCCCCCAGGCCTCTGCGCTGTGGCCCCCGGGAGGAGCCGGCCGGAGCGGGGTCCCAGGCGTGCTGTGCGGAGGAGCTTGCCAGGTCGGGGCTCTTGGGCACCTGGCCTGGTCCCCTGAGGCTCCCGGCTGACCGAGGGGCCCCAAGTGTGTCTGCGGGTTCTGTCGGTGCCGAGGAATGCCAGGGCTGGACGCACACGGGCGTGTCCTCGCACTGTCCCTCATGCCTCCTGACGAGCTGGACGTTCCTTGGTCCTTAGGAGGCCATCCCATGCGTGGCAGTCACTGGCATCTGGACACCTCTGTGCTAGTCCTCTGGCCTCGTCCCCGCGGTGACCTCCAGGGCATGGCCTCTGCATGCCTGCCTCATGAGGGGCTGAGTTCCTTGTCATCAGGGGCCATCCTTGTGTCCAGCATGTGCCTGTCCCTGAGGTGTGTGCTGTCCCCTCTGCCCTGCAGGACCTTCCTGTTGGCGTCTCCTGCCTCCCGTCCAGCTGTCTGTCCGTGGCTCAGGCTGCTACAGCACCTGCAGCCCCTCCTGGCCAGGCTGGTGGGACACTGGGGGCCAGAGCAGCCCCTGCTGGTTCTTACCCCTAAGGTCCAGCCTCTTGGCCCTTTCAGATGCTTCTTTCTCAGATGCAAGGTCCCCCTTGGCCCAAAACTCATGGTTTCTGTCCCCTCTACTCCTCCCCGAATCCCCGTGTCTGGGCCCCTGGAGGATGGCCACTTAGTCTATTCCTGGCCTGTAGGGCAGCATCTGCAGTCGCAGGTGGGAGTGGGCAGCAGCACACAGGCCTTTGACCCTGCTTCTTCTCTTTAGTTACAACTTTAAAGTCACCTCTGCTGACACAGATGAACCCGGGGACCGCGCCTTAGGGTCGCCAGGTGGTGCGTGTGCATGGGCGTTGGCATCGGGTGGACGTGTTTGCCTCCTCCACGTGACTTCTTCATGGAGGTGACTCCCTTCTCCTAAGGAGCCGGCAGCCGTGGACAGTCTTGTGCTGGTGACGAGTCCTCTGACAACAGGTCCCTGAGGTAGCGCAGTGGGGTCTGCCGTGGCACGCATCTGTCTCAGTCCTGGAGCACACAAGTGTCCTTCACGGTCACAGGGCCCAGGGAGCAGACGCTGTCTGGGACCATGACCCCCGGCTGTGCCTGGCCCTCCTGGAGCTGTGGGGCGTCTGCAGGGAGGCCGCCTGGTGGCACCTGGTCACCGATTCTCCTGTCCGCTGGTCTGCATGTGCACCAGCCCTGCCCTGGTGGCCTCGTGGGTGTACCATGCGTTTCTTACTCTATGTGACGCTCCTGGGCTTCTTGATTGTTCCATTCCTTTCTTTTTTTGGTCCCTAAGTGCAGGGTTGCCCTGGCTGCACCGGGCAGGTGTGATACCTGACTGAGCAGAGTGGCAGGCTGAGGGCCTTAGGACAAAAGTCAGGGCACAGCTGCTTTTTATTTTTATTTTTTAAAGTTTTCGGTGCTAGGGGTTAAGCCCAGGGTCACTCCACCACTGAGCTCCATCCCCAGCTCCCTTTTAAAACAGTTTTTATTTTGAGACAGGGTCTCAGTAAGTTGCAGAGGCTGGCCTTGACCTTGCAGTCCTCCTGCCTCAGCCTCCTGAGCCACAGGATGACAAGCGTGGTGAGGGCACCCACATTTAACTTTGCTGCACTTGATGATGAGGGATTAGGAAGGTTACCTTTATGGAAACTCGCCTCATGGGTCACAAACTGAGAATAAAGCCTGTGCCAGGGTGGCCCTGTGCCCGGTCCCCTGCCACAGTGCTTAGTGGTGAGGTAGAGTTTCCCTCCCGCTCTGGTTATCTCGGGGACCGTGCAAACAGCGGAACCATCACAGATGCAACTAAGGGGGTTTGAGCCTATTTCCCAGGGGATCATAGGTCAGGCAGCCAGGACTTGGGGGACATAGAAGTTCTGGATGACACAGGACTTCCTCCTGTGGCCCCGTCGGAACCTGAAGCTAACAGCAGAGAAAGCAGAGTCCCCTTGGGCTTCCAGAGTGCAGACCACAGGAAGGCCAGGTGCAACACGAGGTGCTGACCCTGCCCAGCCCCAAGGGACAGCAGTGCCCAGCCCGCCTACAGAGCCCAAGGGAACCATAGCCAGAGGCCACCAAGCCCCTTATGTGTTTGGAAATGACAATCCGGGAGCCTAAATAACCTAATGAGTTGGGGAAATGTGACCAACTGAGAAAACACAGGGTCTACAGGGGCAGCTGAGGGCGCTCTGAGAGGGGCTCTCTGGTCCCAGGGTTGGACCCAGCGTTGCTCTACCACTGAGCCACCGCTCCAGCCCATTTTGTGTTCTGAGACAGGGTCTTGCTACGTTGCTAAGGCCGACTTGCCATCCTCTGGCCTCAGCCTCCTGGGCTTGCAGGTGTGGGCCATGGCACCCAGCTCTGAGAGAAGCTTCTAGCATCATCGAGTTTGTATTTGAAAAGAAGAAAAGCTTAGAATTGATGCGATATCTGAAGAAGTGAGAGAAGACCAGAAAAGTAATTGCAAAGCATTTAAGAGAGAGAGGAAGTAAAGATGAGAACAGACACTAATGCAATAAGAACAGAGTGAGCTTGGCGAAGGTCGAGGCCGGCTTCTTGGAAAGATTAGCGGATGGGTGCTGGCGGGCCTGGTGGCCGTCCTGCAGTCCCTGCTGAGGCAGGAGGGTCGCAGGTTGGTGGCTAGCCTGGGCAACTAGAGGGAGACCATGCCTCCAGATGGCTAGGGGTGTGGCTCAATGGTGGAGCCCCTGGGTTCAGTGCCCAGTATTGCAGTCAAGACCCAAGACGGGCCCCTGGTGGGAGTTAGGATGTGGGTCAGGAGGACAGGAGGGAGGCTCAGAGGGTGGGGTGCAGCACATCCTGAGCTCAGTTGGTCTCCGTGACCCCACAGCAGCAGCGCCGTCTCAGACGGCAGGGGCATCGGTTCCAACCGATCTGTCCACTGAACGTGGAAAAATTGTGCTAGTAGTTAAAAACCAACTTGCGCTGTCCACTGTGTGTCGCCCGCGTGATGGACGCAGCAGGACGGTTTCCCCTCAGGCCCAGCGTGCTGCCGAAGCTGTGGCCGGGGCTCCCTGTGGGTTCATTCGGGCCGCGGAAGGTCACTGTGGAAGGTCGCAGGATCTGTGGTGCTGGGGGTGGAACCCGGCCTGGCGCAGGGGACAGGCCCCCGGTGAGCCACACCATTGGCCTCGCTTAATTTTAACATTGGGAGTGACTGACGCGAGGTGGGCCTTTCCTGGGCTCGGCTTTTATAGCTTCTGTTGATGTCATTGGCCTTGAGTTGGAATTTCAGGCTCCCCATTGCCACCCAGGCTGGGGCGCCCTGTAGGCTGGGGTGCCCTGTCTGTCACCCCGCAGCCGGAGGAGCCAGGGCCTGGGGTCGCCGCCGGCTTCTCTGCCACAAGCTGTGGTGGGGGCTGGGCACGCGCTGGCCGCTCTGCGGCTTCTCCAGGGGCGTGAGTCTGAGTGGCGGTGGCCTGTCTCCCCCACCTGCTCTTTGTGCCCAGAGAGCGCCCTCGAGGCCATGACCGAGCCGTGAAGGGCAGGGGCTCTGCAGGGTGTCCCTAACAACTTGAAGAAGAGGGACAGGGTGGGGACTGGGGTGCAGGCTGGATCCTCAGCTGGTCTCCTGGTCCGCCCTGCCCTGCGTCGGGATCCCCTGGTACTCCCAGCATGGTGTCCCCATCGGAGCGGCTCCTCTCCCTGGTCTCTCTCCTCTTATGCCATCTGTGTGAATGGGACAAAGGGGGAGTGTGCCTGTGGCTGCTCCTGGCTGCATTCCGAGCTCTCCTGCCATCTTGTCCACTTGGCTGGGTTGGCACGGTGCCTCCATCTGGGCCTCCACCCTGCTGGCTCCAGTGGGCAGTGGTTTCAGTGCCCCCTGTGGTCCTGTTGCCCTGGGTGCGGGAGCCGGTGTCTCTGGGCATAGCTGCTGGCCTCGGCATGTGTGGGTGCAGAAGCCCCAGCTGTCCTGCTGCTGCTCTGGTGGACAGCGAGCATCGTGGACATGTGAGGGCCTGTGTTCTCCTGGGGACGGCAGGCGATGCGGGGACATTGTGGTCATGACTGGAGGGCAGCTCCTGTCTCAGAGTGGGCGGAGGCCAGGAACATTGCTCTGCCCAGGACGTCCACCCAGAAAATGGCCCTCTCGATGTGGCAGCAGTGAGGGACCAGTGCCTGCCTGGCCGTGGGGTGTGGCCCTGGGGTGCACTGTCTGGCCTCCTCTCCAGGCTCGCCCTCTGTTGGTTGGGAGTGGAACTTCTCGGCCCCACCTGCGCAGCAGCCCAGCTGTGGCCTGCCTGGAGGCCTCTTCCCTGGAGGCCAGTCCTCCTCTGGGCTCACCTGGGTGTGGGACATTGTGTGGGTTGGACAGGGGCAGTGACATGTGTCTCCCATGACAGTGTCACATCATTAGCCCTGATGCTCTTGTGCTCACGGCGGGGGGCTGGGTTGCTGAGTGGTCAGCACTGCTGGTTCTGTTGGGGGCAGGGCAGGGGCTCCCCTCCAGGAGCTGTACCCATTGCTGCCCCAACATCTGGCCTCTGCCCTCCTGGACACCGCCCGCCCGCTGGAGTTGTACGCTGCCAGACATTTCTGTCTGGCTCTCGCTGAGCACCAGGTCCTCAGGTCATTCCAGGGTGCAGTGTGTCACCTGCTTGTGGCTGAGGATGCTCCAGGTGTGGATGGTCTTGTGTGTGTCCCTCCCATCTCTGGTGTTGCTGGCCGTGTGGACCATGCTGCGTGACTTTCTGTTGACCCATCCCCTCCATCTGTGCCAGCTGCTCCTGTGTCCAGGGCTGGTGTGTGCCTTGCGTGGACAGGTGGGACAGGGGTGTGGGCCACAAGGCCCTCCTGCTGTGGGCCCCTGTCCTCGGGTTCTCCCTACCTTGTGTCTCCCGCAGGACCAGGCCTTCCCTGGCCCCAGTGTGCTCCCCCTTCAGGAGCCACCAGCTGCTATGTGCAGAGGAGGGAGGCTGGCTCCTCCCCCCTCCCCTCCCTCCTCCCCCTCCCCCTCCCCTCCCCCACCTCCTCCCCCTCCCCTCCCTCCTCCCTCCTCCCTCCTTCCTTCTTCCCTCTCCCTCCTCCTGTCCTCCCCTCTTTCCCTCCCCCCTTTCTCTCTCCTCTCCTCCCTCCTCCCTCCCCTCCTCCCTCCTCCCAGGGCTCTGGCTCTGAACCCAGGCGATCTGCAAGCAGGGCCACAAGCCCTGTCTGGGGGCATCGGTGGTGGTTGTGATGGGGCGCCCCTGGCATGGAGTAGGTGCGGGCTCAGCACTCTCAGTGCCCTGGACGCCACTGACCCGACAGCAGCCACAGGGAGCCATCAGGTTTGGGCGGGGTGTCTGGGTGGTCCTGTGGCCCGCAGGGTGGCGCTGTGGCAAGCTCCAGCTGTCCCCAGAACGGCTCCCAGGGACCTGCAGAAGAAGGTCCAGGGGTGTTCAGGGGGATGTGTCGTGGATTCCTAGGCTGCATCGTGGCCCTGCAGGATGCTGGGCAGCAGCCCTAGCCTCCATCACTGTGGTCAGCGTACCCAGACGCCACGTGTCCCTGGTTGTGGCCAGGTGTGTCCTGGGAGTCCCGTGTGAGCTGTGGCAGAGGGGACCGTGTTCTCTGTGAAGTGCTAGGTGTCCAGCGGCCACTGTGCTGTGTCCCAGGCACCAGGAGTGCGCCCTAGAGGAGGACGGCCCCACCCCACCCCAGGGGCCTTCTCTGCTGCCTCTGGTGTGGACCTGTCCTGGGCCCGTGGTGGACGCCTGTCCTGGTGTGTCTGCAGATGGAGGATGGCCACACGCTCTTCGACTATGACGTGCGCTTGAATGACACCATCCAGCTGCTGGTCCGCCAGAGCCTTGCGCCGCCGCCCGGCCTCAGGGAGAAGGACGCGGAGCTCTCAGACACCGACTCCGGCTGCGGCCTGGGCCAGAGCGAGTCGGACAAGTCCTCCACCCACGGGGAGGCGGCCACCGAGGCGGAAGGCAATGCCGAGCAGCAGGAGGAGAGCACGTGGGAGGAGACGGAGCTGGGGCTGTACAAGGTGAGGCTGCGGGGCCCCTAGGGGGCCAGCCCTGCCCTCCCCGCGCCCCCCTCCCCCGCTGCCCTCTCTGCTGGTCACTTCGCTCCTGCCCTAGAAGTGGCCAGGGCAGTCCTCGTGCTCCTGCAGGTGACCATGGTCCTCTGGGATTCCTTGGTGGCCCTCTAAGGGTGGAGCCTAGCATTGGGGCAGTAGATGTCCCCTGGGGCCAGTGTGGTGGCTGTGCCGTTTCTGGATTTGCTGCCCTCGTGGGTCAGGAAGTGCCTCCCAGGAAGACCTTACTCTAGAGCTTCCTGACAAGCAGGTGGCTCTGCTCCAGGCCACCGGCAGCCAGGCCTGGAACCAGGAGGTGACCGTCTGCTGCTGTGGCTCCAGGAGCTGGGACCCTGGGCAGTGTCTGGATACTCGTGGGTGTCCTGACGTGGGGCGGAAGAGGCCAGGCTCCCTGCCCCCAGGGCAGCCCAGCCCCAGTGTCCCTCCCACGTGGCTGTGGCAAGTCAGTGTCCTTGTCCCCAGGTCAACGACTACGTGGACGCCCGCGACACCGGCATGGGCGCGTGGTTCGAGGCTCAGGTGGTCAGGGTGTTGAAGAGACCGCCATCTGGGGACGAGCCCAGCAGCTCCACCGCCGGCTCGAGTCCCGAAGAGGACATCGTTTACCGTGTGAAGTACGACGAGTGAGTCTCCGGCTGGCCCTCGCGCCCTAGGCTGCCCGCGCCTCTGGGTCTAGCCACGCTCCACGCCGTGGGGGACGCCGACTGGCATCTCGTCTCTTCCCCCAGCGGAAGTCTGTGCCGTGTGGTCTTTCTCTGAGCGCCTGCTGTGTACCCGGGTCTGAGCAGGTGCAGGTGTGGTCCCTGCGTGGGCGCTAGGCCGTCTGGGCCACCTAACGGGACACTGTCTTTCTGGAGGCTTAACTTCCGGATCTCCCCCGTCCCAGGCCTGGAGCCTGGAGTCCAGGGCAGGGAGCAAGGCGGGTCTGTGGCCCGGCACCTGCGGACAGTCTTCTCACCTGGACCACACATGGCCCTGCCCCTCCCTTGAGGTGCCCCCGGCCACTGGGTGAGGGCCTTGCCTTCCTGGGAGTGAGCTGACCTGCACCGTGGCGCCAAGGCTCCTCCTGCCGGTGGCACCGTGGCCCGTCCTTTCCGGGACAGCGTCTGGCCTCCTGAGCTCAGGTCTGTAGTTAGGGGAGAAGGAATCGAGGCGCGCCTGCCGGACCAGAGCCATGTCCTCTTGTTGGGGTCTATAAACTGACCGAGGGCCGACTCTGGCCACCTTCTGTTTTTTGAGCGAAGCTTTGAGACGCATTGGCACCCGTGGCTCACGCATTGGCACCCGTGGCTCACGGGTGGTGGCCGGGAGAGAGCCCTGCTATGGGCTCGGCAGGAGCAGGCTGCTGGGCGTGGTGTGGCCCTGGGCTGCCTGGGGCCCAGTCTCTGCCGCCACAGGCTTCCTTGAGCTGCGCTGTCGGGTGCTTTCCACGTGGCTAGGGAGGTAGCCCTTAGGGAGTGGAGGCTCCCTGTGACATGCAGAGCCAAGGCGCCAAGGTCCCCGTGTGGGAGAGGCTGGGCCCCGCCCCGGGATTCCTCTGTATTGGCCTCTCCTGGCCACAGTGATGGTGGCACCACCTGCTGCACGGCAGTGACGGCCTCTGGAGGTGGGAGTGAGGTCAAGGTGTGGGCAAGGCGGGCCCCTGAAGGGTCTGGAGGAAACCCTGCCCCCGCCTGTCCCCGTGCCCAGCAGCCCTTGTCCTAGGCTGTCACCTCCTCGCGTGTCCCCGTCTCCTGCTCCAGTGTGACCTCACCTTGGTGTGATGCCATCTGCGCACTATTTCCAGAACAGGCCCAGAGACCTGTCAGGGTCCGGCCTCCGGGAGGACCGCCGCCTGCCCAGTGCGCCCGCATCTCCAGCGTGGCCCTCGCGGCCAGCTGGTGATGCAGTGCAGCCTGTTCTGCACCAGCCTTGGTGGCGGCCGAGGGCCCAGCCTGACACCCTGTGGCTCCGGGTCCCACAGGATGTCAGGCTTGCGCTCTTCTCGCAGCTACCCCGAGAACGGCGTGGTCACCATGAGGCCCAGGGACGTCCGCGCGCGCGCCCGCACCATCCTCAAGTGGCAGGAGCTGGAGGTGGGCCAGGTGGTCATGCTCAACTACAACCCCGACTACCCCAAGGAGCGCGGCTTCTGGTATGACGCCGAGATCACCAGGAAGCGGGAGACGCGCACCGCGCGGGAGCTGTACGCCAACGTCAAGATCGGGTGAGCCACCGCCCCGGGCCAGCTCGGGCCTCAGCGGGGATTCCAGGCTCCCCTGACCGTCCTCCGAGGGCAGGGTGAGGCCCAGGGCCTGGCCGAGGCAGGTCCCTGACCGCCAGCCCTGAGGGGGCTGCTGGGGGGGAGCCTGAGCCCCCGCCTGGGCTGGCCCCCTGTTCCTGCGGGTAGGGACGAGGTCTCATCCCTCCCTCGGGCCGCTCAGACTCCCAGGCCTGAGGTCCTCCTGCCTCTGCGTTGCTGGGACCACAGGGCCTGTGTGGCACCTGGCCTGTCACCCTCTCGTGGCCCCCCAGCCAGCAGCAGTGTCCTCTGGGTGCCAGGAACGTCCCGTCGGTGGGGGGTGTGGTGGCAGGTGGTCTCTGCGGTCAGCTTCCCCTTCTGCATGACTTCCTGGGGACACATGCTCCTGTTGCTTATATCAGCTGCTGACCAGCGTCCCCTGGCAGGAGGACCACTGTCCCAGCCGTCCACTCGGCTGGGGCACGTGGGTGTCTTGAGGTTTGTTTTCTGTGGTGCTGGGCCGGAGCCAGGGCCCCATGCCCGTCTCCCAGCTGGCAGGTTCACGAGGAGCAGGGGTCAGTGTGCGAGCCTGGTGTGGCTGTCGCTGGTCTGCTCAGCACTGGCCTCAGGACATGAGCAGGAAGCGCTCGCTCCCCTGCTCCTGCTAAAGCTGGGCAGCTCGATGCCCATCCTCTTTAGGCTCTGGGGTGACCGTGGGGGTCTGGATACTTTTGAGGAGATTGTGTTTATGAATCCGGTTTCTTGAATGGTCCAGAGGCTGTCCGGCCTGGGCTGCTGCGGTCCAGTCGGGGTGCCTGGAGCTTTGAAGGAGTTGCCCCTTTCCTGTGAGCAGAAGGGCCGCGCTCCTCCTTCGGCCCTCTCGGGCCACCCTCCCCGTCTGTGGGACCGGCTGTCGTGTCCCGTGGTTCTGTCTGTCTCTCCTGGGTCTTCTGGGCAGCCTGCTCTGGCCTGTTGCGGGCGGCCCTGCTCTCTAGGGCTGGACATAGGACTGTAGACCATGGCGTTGATCAGTGCTTTCCTTTATTTTATTTTTTATTTTTGCGTGGTGCTGGGGATCCAACCGAGGGCCTCACGCGTGCTAGGCAAGCACCCTACCACTGAGCCACGACCCCGCCCACAACTGGTTTTCTTAATTGCATTTTAAATTTTTTGAGACTTTCTCTGACTTGCGGCTGATTTTGAAGATTGTTGCTTAGAGGTTTTCCCATTGTCTTTTTTTTTTTTTTTTCTTTTTGGTGCCTGGGATTGAAGCCAGGGGCACCTAACCACAGAGCCACATCCCAGCCCTGTTTTGGTTTTTATTTTGAGGCAGGGTCTTAGAGTCTTGATAAGTTGCTGAGGCTGGCTTTGAACTCGTGATCCGGCCTCAGCCTCCCGAGCCTCCGGGGTTACCTGCTTGGCTTCCCATTGTCTTTTGATTAGTGATTCTTGTTTGACTTCCTTACGGTCAAAGAACGTCTTCTGTGTGGTTTTAAGTCTTGAAGTATGTTTTTTGGCCCAGGATGTGACCTCTCTTGACGCCCTCCTCTTGCAGGCTGGCTCTCTTGGCGGGTGCTCGGGTCGTGTTCTCGCTGTGCCTTCTATCGGGGGCAGGGGAGGGGAGTGCTTGGCTGTGGGGGGTCTTCCTGCTCTCCTGGCACCTCCCGCCGAGGCTGGCTGTTCAGTGTGTCCGCGTTACGATCAGACGTCTTCCTGGCAGCTGGTCACCTGTCCTGCTGCATCTGTCTCCAAGGGTGGGTGTGCGCGCTGGGTGCCTGGGCGGAAGCAGAGCACTGGGCCCCGGGGCTGCTCGGCCCGTCCCCTGCCCTCGCTCCCTGGCCCGTCCTCTGTCCTCACTCCGTGCTGGGGACGTGTGTGTGGGACGTGCACTTCTGCCTGCGTTTCCTTCTAAACATGGACTCTGGAAACGTCAGCCTCACACGTTGTCCCCCCTGGGTGTGGCTGATGGCTGTGTCGATCCTGCGTCGTTTACTGGACACAAGGGGCTCTTGGGTCAGACTCTGTGGTGGCTCTGGTGGAGAGCCCAAGTCGGGCTCGAGCTCCCGCAGTGCTCACCACCTGCCAGGTGCGTCAGAGGACGACACTGGCTTGCCATGTCCTCGTGCAGTTCAGTAGGGATTGGAGGGCCAGGAGGTGCGCCAGGCCCTGGGCACCTCCTGGCCCTCGTAGCGGCAGCCGTGAGCCGGCGGTGACGGAACCTGGTGGAATGTTCTCATGTTCCCCTGTCATCCCCCAGAGGTGACGCTCTCCACAACTGTCGGATCGCCTTTGTGGACGAAGTCTTCAAGATCGAGTGCCCTGGCCGCGGAAGCCCTGTGGCCGACAACCTCACGAGACGTGAGTCTGGGCCTGGGCGCGCGCAGCCTGGGGGCTCGGGCCGTGGGCCGGCCGCCCCCGCGCCCTGACCCCGCCTCACTGTGCAGGGAAGAGCGGCCCCTCCTGTAAGCACTGCAAGGACGACCCCAACAAGCTGTGCCGCATCTGCGCCTGCCACCGCTGCGGGGGGCGCGAGCACCCCGACAGGCAGCTCATCTGTGACGAGTGTGACATGGCCTTCCACCTGGACTGCCTCAACCCGCCCCTCAGCAGCGTGCCCATCGAACCCGAGTGGTGAGTGGGCCGCAGCCCGAGGTGTGGCTGGTGGCCGCGGGGGCTCTCTGCAGCCCCCCGTGGGTCTGGGACTCGGCAGGGACACAGGGCTCACTGCTCTGGTGTGTGCCAAAGCAGCCTCTTGGCCATGGTGTTCCGGGGGGCAGGCGGCCATCCTGCTGGGCCATGGGCCCCCTTTCCTGCCCGCAGGGGCCCTGCTGTCCTGCCCCCACTCAGTGGGGTGGGGAAACCCGCCCTGGGGGACAGAGGCACTTGCTGGGTCTTGCCTCGTCCCATCTGGCTTCTGATTCACTGTCCCTGTGGGGAGGGACCCTCAGCAGCAGGGGCCAGAGCCTGCTGTGGACAGGACTTCTTCCCCTGGGGGGGTCCATCCTGTTGCATGTGGCTGTTGAGATCCCCGAGGTGACCCAGAGTGGGGTCCTGGGCTGCATGTCCCCATTTGGGGCGGCGCAGAAGGATGGGGGCGGGAGGGCAGCGTCTGCTCCCACAGTCATCCGCCAGCTGACACCCAGGTGGTCACAGGTACTGCCCCGGCTGTCGGAATGACGCCAGCGAGGTGGTGCTGGCCGGCGAGAAGCTGAAGGAGAGCAAGAAGAAGGCCAAGATGGCCTCGGCCACGTCGTCCTCACAGCGGGATTGGGGCAAGGTAGGCCGCTGCCGCCCCGCGCTCGCCGCCCCGCGGCCCCGCGCCCCTCCAGCGGGCGCTCACACGCAGTTCCCTTGTTTCCCTGCCGGACAGGGCATGGCGTGTGTGGGACGCACAAAGGAGTGCACCATCGTCCCCTCCAACCACTACGGACCCATCCCTGGCGTCCCTGTGGGCACCATGTGGCGGTTCCGAGTCCAGGTACCCGAGGTCCCCGCGCGGGCTCCCCCCACGTGCTGGCCTCCAAGCCCCTCAGGGCTGCCGGGCCCATCTGCAGGTCGGGCAGTTCTCGTGGCAGTGACAGGCGGAGCTGGGCCAGGCCCCGAGGGCACCTTGGCTGGCGGGCGGGCGGGGTGGGGGTGGGGGGGCGGCTCCTGCGCTGCCGTGGCCAGGGGCGGCTTGAGTGTGTGTCGGGGCCTGCTCTGGACCAGGCCACAGTCTGTGGTGACAGCACTGCACCTGGTTGACTGGACAGCTAGGATCTGTCCCCCTCAGACGTGTGCCAGGTGGAGGGACAGCTGCTTTGGCACCGCTGACCAGGGCTGGGGGGTCTGGGCTGTGGTCTTGGCCTCCACCCACTCTGTGTCCTCCCCGGTTTCCTGGCATGGAATTGGCCAGGATGAGCCCCACTCAAGTGGCAGAGGGAGGTGTCCCTGGGGCCAGGAGCGCAGGGCAGTGTCCCCCGCCCCCGCAGCCAGCCAGGCCTGACAGTGAGTGGCTGCCTGAACCCCGAGTCTGCCCAGCAGAGGTGGCCGTTGGCCAGTGTCCTCCGAGGCGCAGCCTCTCCTATGTGCCCACTGCCGGGCTGGAGGGGTGCCCTCTGGGGCTGGGCTAGGCCGGGCCGGGAGCTGCTGCAGGTGGTGGGGTCCAGGGGCCTCGGGGTCTCTCCCGCAGTTGGGGCCAGAGGCGCCTTTTTTTAAAGACAGTTTTTCAATGTTTATCTGTTAGTTTTTGTTTGTTTATTTGTATGTGGTGCTGAGGACCGAACCCAGCGCCCCGCCCCGCGCATGCCAGGCGAGCGCGTGACCGCCGGAGCCACATCCCCAGCCCCCATTTGTTTGTTGCTGGGTTTGCAGGTCAGCGAGTCGGGTGTCCATAGGCCTCATGTGGCGGGCATCCACGGCCGGAGCAATGACGGGGCCTACTCGCTGGTGCTGGCCGGGGGCTACGAGGACGACGTGGTGAGTGGGGTGTTCTGGTGAAGCCGGGCAGCCCTCCCTGGAGCACACTCCAGCCCTTCCCCTTTTGAGAAAGGGCCCTGCTGTGTGGCTGAGGCTGGCCTCAATCTTTGAAGATCCTCCTGCTTCAGCCTCCCGAGCCGCAGGATGGCGTGCACACGGCTCGGCCTGCTGTTTCCCTTTCTCCTTTCCCTTTGTGGTGCTGGGGGCGAAGGCAGGCAGGGCCTGGGCTTGTGAGTGGCCACTCTACCCACTGAGCTGTGCCCCAGCCCTTGCTTTAAGTTGTGAATACATAGTCTCAGCTGGTGTGCCCGTCCCAGTGGGCTCCCCCACCCGTGGCCTTGGTCACCTGGGGTCCACTGTGGTCCAGAAACATCACGTTGAGTCTCAGAGCCCCGGGTCCATTGTACTTTCTGATATTTTTTGTTGTTGAGGGGCCTTGACTTTCTCATTTGTTTGTTTGTGGTGCTGATAGTCAGACCCAGGGCCTCCCGCGGGCGGGCGTCCCCCCACTGGACCCCCCCAGCCCCCAGACTCACGGTGAACAGTGCACACTGGGAGGCAGGAGGGCCAGTGCCTTGCCGTGGCCGTCCCCTGTCCAGGCTTTGCGTGGACGTGCTTCCTCCTGCCACCCCCCGGTGGCTGTCTGTGGTCCCCTGACCATCCCAGACGGGAGGCTTGTGCTGGGGTCGCCCTCTCCCGCCCTCTCAGGCCCTCAAGTGCCCGGGGCCTCGTGCCCTGAGCAGAGGAGATGTCGCCCTCAGGTGGCTGTGAGCTGGGGCATTGGGAGGCTGGGACAGTTGTGGTCGCATCTTAGCTGTAGAAGTCCCGGCCAGGGAGGGACTGGACCAGCGCGAGGAGACGCCTCGGGCAGTGTTTGGCCCCGTCTGAGGCTCTGCGTGGCCACTGGAGGTCTTGGGACATGTCTCGGTCAGGTTTTGTGTCCCTCTGACCTAAATACCTGACAAGAACAACTTGGAGGATTTGGGCTTTCGGGGTCAGAGGTCATAGTCCACAGGGAGCCAAGTCCACTGCTCTGGGCCCAAGGGGAGGCAGCCATCATGGTGGAAGGGCCCCATGGAGAACCTCTCAGCCCGAGGCGGCCAGGGAGCAAGAGAGGGAGCAGGGCCGTGGGGCGGAGTCGCCCTGCCAGAGCCTGCCCCGCCCCGCCCCTGCCCACCTGCTCGCCCTGCAGTTGTCCCTCAGGTGGGCAGGGACTGTGGAGGCCACAGCTCCCCCAGCCCAGGCACCTGGCCTCGGGATGTTCCTGGACGCAGGAGCTCTCGGGACCCTCCTACCCAGACTGTCACAAGATCTCAGCCTGAGCACACACATGGCCGTGCCATGGCCGTCCCCTCCCGCGGGCTCCATTGCTCTCCTTCCTGCCTTTGAGGCTGAGCCCTCGGGGCTCCTGGGAGTGGGTTCTGCGGTGTGGCCGGTTGGCTCTGCCGCTGGCCGGGGCCTCTGGAGGGAGTGCTTCCCTGCTCCTGGTTCCTGACCAGCCGTGGCGCCGCTGGGTCCCCTGGGTCCCCTGGGCACTGTTCAGATCAGCCCGGCTGTTTGGCACTTTGGTGGTCCTAGGACCTGAACCCAGGGCTGCTGCCCCGCTGAGCCACACCCATCCTTCTGCTAGCTGTGAGATGGGTCTTGCCTGGAGCTCGGGACCCCTGCCTCAGCCTCCGAAGGCTGGTCTGCTCACAGCCACGCGCCCCAGCAGGGTTCCAGGTTCCGGCCTCCACACCCCGGCTCCTCTCCTCTCTGGGCCGGGCCGGGCTGGGCATGTGGCTGGGCTGCAGGCCACCTGCCCTGTGCAGGGGCTCACCGCCCTTCCCGTCTGTTGCAGGACCATGGGAATTTTTTCACGTACACAGGTAGCGGTGGCCGCGACCTCTCTGGCAATAAGCGGACTGCAGAGCAGTCCTGTGACCAGAAGCTCACCAACACCAACAGGTGCGTGCCAGGGGCCTGTCTTGTCTCCCCTTTTCTTGATTCTGGTCTGGGCCTGGCGGCAGGTGCAGGAGGCCTGCGGGGCGTGTGGGGGGGCCAGGAGCCCCCGCCAGTGTTGGCTGGGACGTGGGGGTCGATCAGAGGGACGGAGTGGCCACTCTCCACGAAGGCCAGATGGCCATCGTCTCCAGGTGCCAGATGGCCATCGTCTCCAGGTGCTGACCACAGGACAGCGGGGCTTTTCGGCATGAAGCTTAAAGGAAAGATAGAGAGATCTTATGACCTAAACCGCGTAGAGTGCCTCGGTAGCACCTGTACACAGGGCTGATGACCGTTGAGGAAAGTTGGGCACCTTCTTTATGAGGATTGTTTTTTCTATGTAAAGGGCCTTTAAAATTTCTTTTAAATGTATATTTTCATATATATATTTTTATTCTCCCGTGGACCTTTATTTTATCTATATGCAGCACTGAGAATCACACCCAGGGCCTCCGTGTGCTAGGCACGCGCTCGTCCCCTGAGCCCGGCCTCTTGTCATTTCTTATGGAACAGGCTCGCCTAGCCTGTGTTCGATCCTCAGCACCGCATAAAAATAAACGAAATAAAGGTGTTGTGTCCATTTACAACCGAGAAAATATTTTAAGAAATCCAAAAACCTGAAAGAAGCTGGGCGCGGGGGCCGCGTGCGTAATCCCAGTGGCTCAGGAGGAGGATCTCGAGTTCAAAGCCAGCCTCAGCAACTTAGTGAGGCGCTAAGCAACTCAGACTCTGTCTGTAGGTAAAATACAAGACGGGCCTGGGGCTCCGAGGTGGCGGGCCCTGGGCTCAACCCCTGGTGCCCTCCACCAAGGAAAACCACCACTGGGAAGAAACCCAGGTCAGGGATGGTGGCTGTCACCTCTAACCCCAAGTCCTCAGGAGGCTGAGGCAGGAGGATTGCAAGTTTGAGACGCCTGGGTGACTTATGTGACCCTGATTCAAAACAAAATCAAAGGACTTGGAAATAACTCAAAAAAGAAATGCCCAGTGCCCACGAAGAACTGTGCCCAGCAGCGGCCAGAGCCTTGTGGGTGGAAGCAGGGCGGGACCCCAGGCACTTCCCTGTGAAATCGGCCTCCAAGTCAAACGCTCTCAAAGCTCACAGTATTGAGAAGTGCTGAGGCAGGGACTGGAATTCCGTTTTTGTAGAAATACAAATTGGTACCAAATGTCTGAAAAGCTCTCTGTACGAAGAGCCTTGTAAATGTCCCTCTGACCTTCTGGTGCTACTCTAAGAGACTGAAGAGTGAAGGGGGACGTGGTCTCCCCAAGCAGCCAGTGCCGGTTACCGAGTAGCCAAAGGGGGGGGGTGCTCTGACCCCAGGGACGGTTAAACATGTTTTCAGAAACCAAGGGAGCAGCGCAGACACCGCACGTGGGGTGACATCTGGGCACAAGCCTCTTGAGTCCTGTCTCTAGAGACTGGTGGCTTTTTTCTCTCCAACCTCATGAGGTGGCCTCCTGGCAGTGCCCAGCCCCACCCTGTGTCACCAGGAAGCCTCCTGTGTCTGCACCTCCTGGCCACATGGTGTGTTGGGCTCCCGCGGCTGCAGGAGCTGTCCACTGGAGGCCAGAGGCGGGAGGCCCAGGTGGACAGGGCCACGCTTGCTCTGTGGGATCCAAGGCGGATCTCTGTGGAGACCTGTCTAGATCCATTCCGATATGTGGTGGCGGCGGCATGTCGCTCTGCCCGCTGTCGCCGTAGCAGAGGCCTCGGGATGGGTGCTGGCCCGGGTTCTGGGGGTGCCTGTCCCTGGTTGGGTGGGCCTGTTGTTTGGGACTCTGGGGGGGGCAGTGGGAGGTGGGACAGAACCGTTTCCCTCATGGCAGGAGGGAATGGGCTGCCTGCACCTTGAGCCTTCAAGGCCTGGGCCTCTGGGGACCCGACAGGTCCAAGCTGTGCAGCTGCGGTCCCTGGTGTACTTGGTCTCTGCGCCCATCTTCCTCTGGAGCCGAGCCCAGGGCCTCGCTGTGCTGGGCAAGCTGTCAACCGCGGAGCCTCGCCCTGGCCCTCCGTATTTTGTGACGGCCTCCAGGTTGCCCAGGCTGGCCTTGAACTTGAGACCCTCCTGCGGTCTCCCAGCTGCGCTGGCTGTGATCACGAAGGCCCCCAGGTTCAGCAGGCTCAGCCCAGTAGTCCCACCTGCAGGGACGGGTTTGCAGCACCAGTCCCGGCTCGGGCTCCTGCCCCTCCTGGGGTGCGCTCCAGTCTCCATGTGGCCCCACTGTCCCCGCAGGGCGCTGGCTCTCAACTGCAGTGCCCCCATCAACGACCGAGTCGGGGCCGAGGCCAAGGACTGGCGGTCGGGGAAGCCGGTCAGAGTGGTGCGGAACATGAAGGGCGGCAAGCACAGCAAGTACGCGCCCGCCGAGGGCAACCGCTACGACGGCATCTACAAGGTGAGCCACCGTGGGCGGCCAGCCAACGCGCCCAGGCCCCGAGGGCCTCCCACGTCCTGGCCTGGCCCAGCCTGATGGCTGCCCTCCGCAGGTCGTGAAGTACTGGCCTGAGAAGGGCAAGTCGGGCTTCCTGGTGTGGCGCTACCTCCTGCGGAGGGACGACGACGAGCCTGGGCCCTGGACCAAGGAGGGGAAGGACCGCATCAAGAGACTGGGGCTCACCATGCAGGTGCGTCCTGGCTGGGCCACTGAGGGCTGGCGCTGTGCAGGCCTGCCTGCCGCTTGGTGCAGTGGGGACCTGGCTGGGGACCCTTGTGGCTGAGACTCGCACCTCGACCCCCGAGGTCCTGCCTTGAGTCTGTCTTGGGGCTCTCTGTGGCCTGGGGGGCCCAGCTCTGGGCCTGAGCTCGTGCTGCATGTAGGCCCCCTGCGGCCCACGGGGCTCCCGGCCGGGCTTCCCTGCCGGCCGCGGCCCTCAGTGCTCTGAGCACTGGTGTCAAAGGTGCAGGTGACACTTGGGTGCTCATGCGTGAGTCCTGGGGCAGCGCAGACTGGCTGTGCTGTGGGGAGGGCAGCCCTGGGAGCTCCCTGCCCCGCCGCTGTGAGGGGGTCCTGCTCCTCCCCTCGGCTGCCGCTGAAGGCCGAGGACTATCTAAGGGATCTTCATTGCCAGTGGGAATCTGATAGCACCTACGCCTGGGGGTCACAAGGGGTGGCATTTGGACATGTCTGTGCAGCAGGGGAATTTCAGAAGCCCCGGCGCTAGGAATGGCAGATGCAGGGAGGGGGACTTCAGCTCCTGCTCCTCAGCTCCTGCAGGAGCAGGAGCCTTGTGACTGGTCTTGCTGCGCCTCGAGCACGTCAGAGAGGCTGCAGCTGCTGTGCTTGTCCAGACAGGTGTCCTGCACCTCCTGGGCTCCAGCCCTGTGTCCCTGCGTTGAAGTGTTCCCAGGACTGAAAACTGGGGACTTCAGGGTCAGAGTCTAGGGTTTCTTGATAAACAACACTGGAGAGTGGGACGGGAGTGGGTGGCCTTGGAACCAGGGTGACAACCAATCCGTGAGGTCGGAGTGAGGAGCCCACTCCACCCGGCGCCAGCTGGTGGGCTGCGGTGCGTGGGCCAGGCTTCTGTGGCACCAGGTCACGGGAGGGCCAGGGCCGAGTGGGGCCTGGAGTGAGGTGCCTGCCTGGGCTGGGGCGCAGGTGAGTGGTCCTACCTTGCGGGGCAGTCCCGGGTGGGGCCAGGTGCCTAGGCAGCGGGCGCTCCTCCACGTCCTGCTGCAGTCTTCCAGGGGTGGCACTGGGCTGGGCGGAGCCGTCCCCGTCCCCCCGAGTTGCTCCGGGGGTGGCATCCGGTGCCTGTGGAGGCAGGGCCGGGGTGCACTGAGCGGCGCACGTGGGCCCGTCTCTGGTTGGCCGGTGACCACTCTGAAACCGCGCCCTGCCCTTCCCCCTCCAGTACCCCGAGGGCTACCTGCAAGCCCTGGCCAACAGGGAGAGGGAGAAGGAGAACCGCAAGAGGGCAGCCGCGGGCTGCGCGTCCACCCCGCAGGGCAAGGGCAAGTGGAAGCGGAAGTCCACAGGTGGGTACCGCCGAGCTCCGCGGCCCTGCAGGGGTGCCTGCCGCTCCTGACCCCTCTCTCCCCCAGGCCAAGGGGGTCCCGCGACCCGCGCCGCCAAGAAGACGAGGCTGGAGCCCTACAGCCTGACGGCCCAGCAGCGCAGCCTCATCGGCGAGGACAAGGCCAACGCCAAGCTGTGGGGTGAGGTCCTCCGCTCCCTCAAGGACGGCCCGGTGAGTAGGAGGTGTCACCCACAGCTGTCACCTAGCGTGTGTGAGCACAGAGTTCAGAGACATTGGGGTGGGACGTGGCCCCCCACCTCCCCCCGGAACCTTGCCCCCACCATCAGGCTGGCTCTGGCTGAGACTCTGGACGTCCTAGGGGTGACCTGCAGTACGTCCTGCCGTGTCTGGCACACCGGCTGCAGTGTCCCTGTGTTGTGGCCCGTGCGGTGTGCCCTTCCCTGTGGGGAGCAGCAGGCGCCCTGGCTGGGCCCCGCCGGGCGCTTTCCCTCCGGCACACACCTGGGCGTCCCTTCCCTGCGGCGTGGCTGTGTCCCCACAGGCAGGCCGCGAGCTGCAGGTCCAGCTCAGCTCCCTTAGGGCCGTCCTGGGGACTCTGTGGTGGTGGCTGGTTCTTCCTTTGGCTTCCTGAGGAGCCACCCAGACAAGGACATCCCTTTTGCTCCCTCTGCCCTCAGCGGGGCTAGTGACCTTGAGGGTCACTGTGAGTGACCGTCAGGGCATCTTTGGCCTCTGCCCTGTCCTGGCGGGAGCTGGCTGTCCTCGGGTCACCTTCAGCATCACCCCAAGCGTGAGACCTGCCCTGGGGGTGCCCTGGGGGTGCCTGCGGGAGTCCGCCCTCGTCCTCCGGGCTCGGCTCTGCCGGGGGCTGCTGTGAGTGGCCCAGGGGCCTGAAGGCGGGGCCTCTGCTGCCAGGTACCAAGGCCCAGAGGCCACCGAGGCCACGGGGCCAAGGTCAAGGTGCCAGGACTGGTTCTTTTTTATCCCGATGGATGCGACTCCTTTATTTTTATTTATTTATTTTTTAAGTGGTGCCGAGGCTCGAACCCAGGTCGAGCCCGGGGTCACAGTGCCAGGCCAGTGCCCTGCAGCGGAGCCCCGCCCCCGAGGACTGGTTCTTTTGGTGGTTCTGGGGAGAACCCCGAGCCCCTCTTTCCGTTCTTGAAGGTGCCTGTGTGGTCACAGGGCCTCTGCCCTCCTGGGGCACCTTGGGCTGCAGCCTGTCTGGCCCCCTTCCCAGCACCGCGAGGCACCCTGTGGGGTGGGTGTCTCCTGGACCCATCTGCACCCTCCCTTGGGCCTTGTAAGGCGACATATTTGCAGACCCCAGGGCAGGGCTGGGGACCCTGGAGGTCCCCCTGTCTTCCCACTTGCTCTGGCCCCGTGGACCGCGGAGCTGGCCTGCTCTGTGGACCTCCCCGTGGCCTCCCTGAGCCTGGCCCGGCTCCACGGTGCCTGCTGTGCTGTGCTGGTGGCCCAGCTGGCCGGCCCTGCCACCCTGGTGCAGGGACCCGGGTGAGGCTTCCTCTCTGGGCCTGTCCTCCGAATGACGGAGGTCTGGCCTCGGCCCCTGGGCAGCGTGGTGCCTCTGGTTCCCGAGAGCCGCGGAGGGTGGCTGCCGGCCAGGCCTGCGGCTCACACCCCCTGGTTTCAGGTGTTCCTGAGCAAGGTGGAGGAGACTTTCCAGTGCATCTGCTGCCAGGAGCTGGTGTTCCGGCCCGTCACCACCGTGTGCCAGCACAACGTGTGCAAGGTGAGGGCGGGAGGAGCCACCCCTGCCCACAGCTTGTCTGCCCAGTGTCCCTTTCCAGGTCCTGCTTTTGGCTCTGGCCTCGCTGGGTCCTCCCGTCCTGGTGCTCCCCTGCTCTGTGCCCCGTAGTGCTCTGCTGGAGCACAGCTCCCAGGCTCTGGCTGTCCCAGCCTCACCGCCAGCCTCTGGAGCTGCCTTTCTCCTCCATTGGCCTTTTACTGGCTGGGGGCCCAGGGCAGGGCAAGGTGGCTGCAGCTGCCTGAGGTCTGGGGAGGGAGTGCTGAGGGCAGAAGGAGGCCTTTCTGGAGGAGGTGGCTTTAGCCTGACGGGAAGTGGCTGTGGTGGGGAGCAGCGTCCCAGGTCCTTAGAGCAGTGAGGCTGAGGGGCAGGGAGGTCAGGAGGCTGGAGTGGGCCCTCAGAGGGCCTCAGCAGGCCTCTCCTCCCCTGGTGTGTGCTGCAGCACCGCTGAGGGCCAGGACTGTGTGTGTGTTGAGGGTTCGTGGGTCGCTGCCCTGGTCCCCAGGCTCCTCTGCCTGTTCCACATGAGCGCAGCCTGGGCAGGATGGCTGCAGGGGAGGCAGGTGTGCTGTGAGGGCAGACTGGGCAGCTGGTAGGTCTGGCCCGGTGGGGCATCTGGGAAGGCCTCAGAGGCAGTGATAAGCCTGGCAGGTGGTATGACCACAGTGCCAAGGCTTGTCCACACCCTGGGACACTGGGCTGGGGTGGGTAGCAGATGCTGAAGAGCAAGCCTGGGGTCAGGGGGGACCTCTGCCTCGGGAGAAGGCGGCTACTGCTATTGGCCGTGGGGAGATACTCCCTCCAGCCAGGGGAGCGGGACACACAGAGCTTCTCCCTGCTGTGTGTCTTGCAGGACTGCCTGGACAGGTCCTTCCGCGCCCAGGTGTTCAGCTGCCCGGCCTGCCGCTACGACCTGGGCCGGGGCTATGCCATGCAGGTGAACCAGCCGCTGCAGACCGTCCTGCACCAGCTCTTCCCCGGCTACGGCAACGGCCGGTGATGCCCAAGCACTTCCTGGTGGCCCCTCCCTGTGGGGCTCTCCCCCCGGTTCTGTTTTAGTGGCTTAACTTAACGTGTAGTCTCCCTAAAAGGCTTGTCTTCTTTTTTTTTTTTTTTTTTCTTTAAACAAACCATGCATTTTCAGGAATTTCATGTTCTGGCTGGAAGTTGGATTTCTCAGTGTTGGGTTCAGCTTTTGATATATAAAGCCTGCAATGTATCTGCAAAACGGGAAAAAAACAACCCCAATGTTTGAGGATGGACTTGGCAACCACGTGGCCTGGGAGCTGCGTCGGTTACTGCTGTGAAGTCCTCCGAGGTTCCCGCCACCGACCAGCAAGGTCCCAGCTGCCTAGAACAATCTCTGCAAGGTTCATGGCTCTGGCCCCCAGTCAAAGCCAGCGCCTCTTCCTGCGGCCAGCAAGGTGGTCTTAGCGGTGGTGGCTCTGGCCCTGGGCTCGGTGGCCCAGCTGACTGCCAAGAAGTCCTAAAAGAGGACGGCCTGCGGGCCACGGGCACACCCTCAGCGTTCCCCTGGTGCCTGCGACCCGCCTTTGGAGCCCCTGTCCCGGGAGCTACCTCAGCTGGACTCGCTCCCCGGAGCTGGGGAGGCCGCCCCCAGCCGCGTCCAAGTGCCTTGGCTCCCGCTTTCCAGAGACGGGGCTCTTTGCCTTCAGCACTGAACTGTTGGAAAGTGAACCGGGTTCTGCACACTGGCCGTCCAGTTCTTCCCAGCGCTGGGTGGGTATCGGATGGTCTGGGTCTAGCCATCCTTTAAATTCAGTTTGTGATGGAGAGTTAGGGAGGGATTTTCTTTTTCTTTTTTTTTTTTTTTAAAGAACACATTTTTAAATGAATTTTTTTGTAGTTACTGTATATGTACCAAGAAAGATATAATTTAGGGTTGGTTTGTGTTGGCTTTTTGTTTTATTTTGTATTTTTTTTTTTGAATGGTTTGTTAATTTTTCTAACTTTACCAAAGTTTGCAGCTAATACCTCAATGGAACTGGGATGTTTTCAATCAGAACTGCAGACAGACTGGAGCAGGAGGGTTTTTAAAAGGGCTTTTTTTCCTTGCTAGATTGTTGACGAGTTAGGGAAGAAGCACCGAGACCTGTGTAGGCTTTTTCTGAAGTTCAATGTTCTTTGTCCAGACTGTAGATTCTCAGAATAAACCTTCTCCACAGATGGATCTGACCGTGCGTCCTCTTTGCCACTTGGCACCAATGATCTCATTTCTCTCTTCACAAACCCCAGGAGAGAAAGCCAGGCAGGAGCGTCACCCGCACTGTGCAGGTGACAGCAGACCTGGGAGGCGGCCTCTGCGCGGGTCCCGGCTGCAGCTCAGGGTGTCAGGGTGCCGGGCTGTCCGCCCACCGTTCTCAGTGGAGCTGGCTGCAGGGTTTTTTGGGATATTTTTTAGTTGTTGACGGGCTTATTTATCTGTGTGTGGTGCTGAGGATCGAGGCCAGTGCCTCACATGCCAGGCAAGCGCTCTGCCACCGAGCCCAGCCCCTATAGATAAAGTGACCCGAGCACACCCAGTGAGGCCCGCCTGTGGCATGTGGCGATGTCCATGCTGCAACCAGAATCCATGGGGTCCACAAGCCAAGTGTCTACTCCTGGACCCTCCCAGGCAGCTTGCCGGGCTCAGTCCTAGAATGTTCTAGTCCAGTCGGACATTCTGCAGTGTGAGGGCCGCCCGGAGGAGCCACACCCCGACTTCCTCTACTGGGCCAGAGACGATCAGTGCAGACTCTCCAGTCAAGCCTGGTCACGCCAGGGCCCAGGACTGCCCTCCGCCACTCTGCCCCTGGGCCCCAGGCCTGCCTGACTCCACGCTGGGCAGGAGGTCCCACTGGAAGGGGTGTGGTCTCCCAGAAAGCTGTGGGGGCCCTGCTCCTTCCTGCAGCAGCCCCGTCCTCACCTAGGTTTCTGCGGACAGAACAGGATGCGAGGGGACAGCTCTGCCTGAAGTAGGTGTCACCAGATCCGTCGACTAGGGAATCAGCCTGGCAGGGGCTTCTCCCACTGGACTCCCAGAAATGCATTTGTGATTTTATTTTCTGGCACCACACTGGGGAGCTGGGGGTTTAACCCTAGGGGTTCTCTCTCACTGGGCTGTTTCCTCAGACCTGTCTTGTGACAGGGTATCTTGCTGAGGCTGGCCTTGAACTTGGGATTCTCATCCGGCAGCCTCTTGAGTAGCTGGGATTATAGGCATATAGCACCATGCTCTCCTTGGTATGTATATATATATATATATTTTTTTTTTTTTTTTTTTAAAGAGTGAGAGAATTTTAATATTTATTGTTTATCGGCAGACACAACATCTTTGTTTGTATGTGGTGCTGAGAATCGAACCTGGGCCGCACGCATGCCAGGCGAGCGCGCTACTGCTTGAGCCACATCCTCAGCCCTCCTTGGTATATATTTTTAAAAATATTTATTTCTTAGTTGTAGTTGGACACAATAACTTTTATTTATTTTTATGTGGTGCTGAAGATCAAATCCAGGGCCTCACATGCTAGGTTAGGGTTCTCCTGCTGAGCCGCAACCCTAGGCCTCCTCAGTATATTTTTAAAATTTATATTTTATTTTATTTTATTTTCTAAAGACAGAGAGGGAGAGAGAGAGAGAGGGAGAGAGAATTTTTAATATTTTTTAGTTCTCGGCAGACACAACATCTTTGTTGGTATGTGGTGCTGAGGATCGAACCCGGGCCGCACGCATGCCAGACAAGCGTGCTACCACTTGAGCCACATCCCCAGCCCCATAAAATTTATATTTTAGATGTGGGATCCAAATGTCCTTTTTGTGTGTGTGTGTGGGGTGGTGGGTACCAGGGATTGAACAGGACACTGAGCCGCATCCCCAGCCCTATTTTGTATTCTATTTAGAGGCAGGGTCTCGCTGAGTTGCTTAGTGCCTTGCTCTTGCTGAGGCTGGCTTTGAACTCATGATCCTCCTGCCTCAGCCTCCTGAGCCACCGGGATTATAGGCATGTGCCACTGCATCTGGCCATGCTTTTTTTTTTTTTTTCCATAGGGGCCATTTCTTGGCTCTGCACCTCAGGAAATGAAGGATGGAGACAATTGGAACTTGAGCACTAGTTCTGCTGACTATGATATCTCAGGACCAGGGCCAAGAGGGTCTCATGCCATTTTTGGGGAGAGATCCCCAAGCATGATGCCCGGCCCCAGGCTGCCATGAGATCTGCAAAGAATGGAAAACAGACAAATCTTATCCTAACATGAAAACTTTTTTTAAAATCTTTGTTTTATTTATTTTCATCTGGTGCTGAAGATCGTACCCAGTGCCTCACCTTTGCCAGGCAAGCGCTCTGCCTCTGAGCCACAACCCCAGCCCGCTAACGTGAAAACTTTCTAACAAAAAAATTGAATTACTTAGTAATCCCTCAAATGTACCCAATCTCTAGATTCAACAGTTGTTAATGCTAGCTTTTTTTCACATAAGAGATGCTATTTAAAAGTTAAGCAATCTACTAAGTTCTAAGAAATAAAAATTTCAGTCTGAATTCCAAAACATTTAGAGGGTACACCTGGAATTAGGAGAAGGGCTGCCTGGGATGCCGTCCCATCCCACACCTGTGTTTCCCACTGGTTTGGGAGCTTCTTGAAGGCATTTACTATTTGCTATTTTTAAAATTAAATTTAAATTCCACAAGGACTACATGAATGTGGTCCCATAGGAATTTTAAACACCCAGAACAGACTCAAATCTCCTTTTGACTTTACTAAGCATGAAACTGTCTTCTCCTTCCCCAAAGATTTAGCCTTCTCAGCTTGGGGGTGCATTTTCTGGGCACCTGACACTATGGTGCCCAGAAACTCCATGGTCCTGGTTCCCAGGTTTCCATGATGTCTTGTTGAACACAGAGCCATTCTACAGCTGCTCAGCAACAGTGCGGGAGATGGGCCAGGACAATGCTGTGAGACGCAGATCTGCCCCATCCCCATCCCCCACCCTCCAGCTGCTACACAGTACCCCAGAGTACCAGGTGCCCCAAGTTACTTACCCAATCCCCTACAGATGGATATTTAGAGCACAATATTAGCAGCTGTAGTGTGCAAATAGTTCAGAGTGGCACCACTTTCAGGGAGAACTGCTTGCTGTGTTTTAGAAAAAGTCAATGGGCTGGGGTTGCAGTTCAGTAGTAGAGTGCTTGCCTCAAGCCAGAGGTACTGCGTTCAATCAGCACCACGTTAAAAAAAAATAAGAGATAATGTGTCCATCTACAACTGGAAAAAGTCAAATTGCCCCATTTACACCCCTGTCCTTACCAGCAAAATGGGAGCATGCCCACACCCCTGCCTGCTCCAGAACGCAATGATGATGATGATGTCAAGCCTCTATTAAATGCTGGCTATATAAGAAGCCAACAAAATCACACTCTGGCCCAGAATGCGCAGGGAGGGCGATTCTAGGCTTATCGCTGGAATTGGGTACTGAGTTTCCAAACTGCAGGGCTAAGCTTGACAGAAACCAAGGCAACTCATTTTGCAAAGGAGGACAACTGAGAACATGAGAAATGCGTGCCTCGCTCCACTTAATTCCTACAACATCCCCAGAAGGGGAGCCGGCAGTATGTGGATGATGTCAAGTCCATTTCACAGGGGAAACCGAGGCTCAGCGAGCTGACTTCGCTGGAGGCCACCCCAGGGAGGTGTGGGGTCCGGCTAAGCTTCCACCCAAATAAAGAAGGACCAAACTCGTCTCCTTCCCTACACCTTAGGAAACTTGTTGTTTCGGAAGGCCTGGCCCTTTTTTGCAAAGGTTTGCTGACCTGCTTTGGGGGTGTGAATGCTTGTTGGTGGACCCTATATTTTGCCAGTCCTCAGTCCTTCTCTTTTGCAAAATACGTTGCTTTTGGTGCTCTGTTTCCGCGTTGGGCACGTCTCAGGTTTATGGAACTCGGCGCCCAAATTCCGGCGCCGGTTCTCGAACCCCCTCTGAAGAGCTCGGGGCCCGGTGCTGATGTTGTGCTGGTTCTCACGTACTCAGCCGCCGCCTGATAACCAGGGCGGGATCCGGAGCCATCGGCCAGTGATTGGCACCCACCCCAGCCAGTCGGCGCCTGGGGCCGATCCTGCAAGCCAATACTTGCTTCCCTCCGTGAGGGTCGTGGGGCGGTCCCTGAGGCGCCCTTGTCAATCCGAGGCACAGTCACCATTCGGTTGGTCTCGGCCGCTTTGGCTGGCGTGCGTTGTATCCAATGAAAGCGGAGCCGGTCAGTGGGCACGTGAGTGGGCGCCGGCGTGTCCCTGCAGTACGGCCAATGAGGAGGCAAGGCTGGTGCCTGCTCCTTCCCAATCGCAGCGCGCGGTGGGCGGGCCGTGCGGTGTTGATGGGCCCGGTTGAGGGGAGGGGCGGAGCTGTCAGCCGCAGCCAATGGGCGCGCGGGCGTGGGCTCTGCGGCCAATGGCAGCCGGGGCGGAGCTGGCGCGCCGCCTCATAAGCCCCCCCCGGGGCGCTCGCGGAGGGCTCGGCCGCCAGCGACCGAGCGGGGCTCGGCCCGAGCGGGGCCTGGGGGTGCGACGCCGAGGGCGGGGGAGCGCGCGCCGCTGCTCCGGACCGGGCCGCGCGCGCCACCTCAGGTGAGCCCGCGGGGAGGCCGGCAGCCGGCCGCGTACGAGCGCGGGCCCCGCCGCCGCCATGCCGCCCCCGCGCCGCGGCTCGGAGCTGCGGGCGCGCCGGGGACTCGAGGCCCAGGCCTCGGGCGCGGCCTGCTCGGCCGGGCCGCCGCGCTTTGTCCCGGCCGGCGAGGCAGTTGGGGGCGTTAACCGCCCGGTCCTGGGCGCCCGCGGGGCTGCGGCCGGGGCGGCGGGCCGGACAAAGGCGGGGCGCGCCTAGGGCGGAGGCGGGGGCGCCCCTTCCCGGGCCCGGGGCGCGCGGGGCCGAGCCCAGGCGGCCGGGCCGGGCGGCACAAAAGGTGACAGCGTGGGTGGCCCGGCCGCGGGCCCTCCTTCTCTATTATTCGAAGTGATCCTAATGATAATTACCGTAGGAAAAAGAGAGGGAGGGAGCGGGAGAGAGGAAGGCAGGAAGGAAGGAAGGGAAAGGGGGAAAAGACCCCGGGCCCTCGGCTGCGCCCCCGGCGTTTCCGGCCCCGGGGCTCCCGAGAGGCTGAGGGGAAGCGCCCGGCGCGGACACTCGGCGGCCCCTGGTGCCCGTCACCGCTCCCACCCCCTCCGCGAGTCAACCTGCTGTGCCGTCGCGGCTTCCAAACACGCCCCCCCTGCGCCCCGCATCCCCCCAATAAGCGTGCAATCTGGGCTCTTTTTTTTTTTTTTTTGGATTAAAAAAAGGAATCTACTTGTTATGCGCTCGCAGCTCGAGACGCGTGCCCCCGTCCCTCCCCCTGCAGCCCGATCGCCATCTCGAGGAAGCCCCTTCTCTAGAGATAATCGTGCTGTTGCTCCCGCAGCCACCCTAGTGTGGTCCCTTGTGGACATCCCTCTGGCAGCTGGGGACGGATTCGTTCTGAAATGTGCCCGTCCTGGGGTTTGCCAGGGCCTGGGTCTGCTCAGTGGGTGCGGTGACATCGGGCCAAGTGGGGGTCTGTGTCCACTTAGGCACCGGGAAAAGGTGGTTCAGTTCAGCGGAGCTCAGCGATCTTGCAATATGGAAAGAGTATCTTTTCCCATGTGACTGTGTCAGCGGCAATTATTGAGCGTGCCCCTTTGGGTCCTCTCGCGTGCCAGCGCTGTTTAGGGTCTGAGGATGGTGGGATGCAAAGGGCTTGGTGTCCTACCCCACCCCTTTGTCCCAACAGCCAGGTATCCCTGTCTCCAGGTTGGCGAATATAAAACAGCACCTGCTCTAAAGTGGGCTCATTAGATGACTCCTGTGGGCTTTTATCAGAGCTTTGCCAGGGCTAATGACTCCCCTAATTCTCAAATAATAGCTGCCTCCTGAGCCTCCAGGATGGCCCCACAGCCTCTCCCTGCCCTCTACAAAAGCTCTAGGCAGCCCTTCTGCCTTTTATTTTTTGAAATCCTCGAAGGACGGAGTATAAACTGGTAGAGTCAACTTTTGATGCTCCTTGTTGAGCAAGGATTTCTAAAACTTGCCGGCCCTCTTTCCGCGTCTCTGATTGGACACTGTGCAAGTCTTGCTGCTGCTTCCCCCCACCAGGTGCGGGGGACACTGGGAGGGTCAGACCGTCCTGGCCTGATGGAGGTCACCGTGGGGGAGGGAAGGAAGTGGTGGAGGTTCCATTGCACAAAGGCTGCAGGGTGCTTGGTGTTATGTGTGGAAATGTGTGCTGTGTCAGGCCCCGTGTGAGTGCGTGCACAGGTGCGTGATCACTGAGAGTTGACACTGAGAGTCTTGATTGTCTGTGTCTCCTAATCCTTTTCTCTACGGGGAGTGGGCTGCTAAGCTGACCTTAAGTCCTAGAGCTTAAGGTGTGGCAGGCGTCCTCCTTTGTCATACTTTACTGTCTCTTCTTAGCAAAGACCTGTCCTCAGTCCCTGTGGCTTCCTGCAGGAGCCCAGACTCTGTGGACCCCTTGTGCCCACCCTGCCTCCCTGCAGGTGCTCAGCCCCCGCCCCTTCCCCTGGAAGGCAGGGAGTCTCAGCGCTGGGGGACCATCTATCCTTGGCTCCTACCAAGGAGGAGGGCTCATTTGGCCCTGGGAGGTTGGGTGTGGAGCCCCGAAGATTGGGAGGAGGGACCTTAACCCATGGGGACCTGAGTTTTAGTGGGGGGAATGCATTGAAGGTCATCCACTTTAGAGTGTAGTGGGCTAGGAGGTGAGCTGCCCTAGGCTCAGCCCTGGGACTGAGGAGTGGACAAGAGAACATTTCTGACTGGGTGCAGTGGCATGTGCCTGTGATTCTAGGGACTCTAGAGGCTGAGGCAGGAGGATGGCAAGTTTGGGGCCAGTCTCAGCAATTTAGCAAGATCCTGTCTTAAAATAAAAAATAAAATGGGCTGGACCTGGGTGTAGTGATGCATGCCTATAATCCCAGTAATCCCAGTGGCTCAGGAGGCTGAGGCAGGGAGAGTTGCAAGTTCAAAGCCAGCCTCAGCAAAAGCGAGGCGCTAAGCAACTCAGTGAGACCCTGTCTCTAAATAAATACAAAATAGGGCTGGGCATGTGCTCAATGGTTAGTGGTTCAATCCTGGCACATCCATAGCCCCCACCCCAATAGGAAAAGAACGTTTCTGGGTGGCTCTTCCTGGGAGATCTGAATGTGTGGTTACAAACTCAAAGCTGTGTGACCTTGGGCCAGTCACTGCTCAGAGGCCAAAGTGAGGAGCATCAAACCCTTCCCAAGGCCCCTGGGAAGAGAGCAGTGGACAGCTGGAGAACTGTGGAGAGGATGCCTGTGCTGGGCAGCCTGACAGATGGCCAGCCCTCACCCCCCCACCTCCACAGACCTGCCACATGGCTGCCTGATGGGGCCCTCAGACCTGTCCTTCCCCAGAGGCTCTGCTTCTGTCAGTGTCGTAGGACACTGGACAGTGGAGGAGGGACTGCATGTGGTCGGTTGGCCCTGGCAGCGGAGTTTCTGGCTCTGTTCTATGCCCTGCAGTCTGTGGGATCTGAGACCTGGGTGCAGCTGCCTCCTCTGGGCAGGTCACTTCACCTGTCTGAGCACTGGAGGCACAAGGCGCACCGCACTGCTACGCTGGGGGGGGGGGACTCGCTCGGGAAGGGGGTGCTCCCCGGGGCTCCGGCTGCCTGCCCTGCCTGCCAGGCCTCTCACCTGCCCTGCCTGCAGGCTGGCCCGGTGTCCTGGGCATGGCAGGGTGGTGAGCAGTGTTCCTGGCTTCCAGCCACTCTGTCAGGAGCATCTCCAGTTGTGACAGTTGCACATGTCCAGACCTTGCCCAGTGTTCCCTGGGGTTATCGTTGCCCCATATTAGGACTCGAGGACCCCATCTGCCTGGGTCCCCAGTTCCCTCTGCTCCCACCCCCACCCTCTGACAGCAGTGGCTGTGGATTCTAAACTGCGTCCTGTCCACACCCTGTTTCCACCCCAGGGAGGAGACACGCCCACCCCTTGCTGCAGCCCAGGAAGAGCTCTGGGCGGCTCTGGGCTCCTACAGGTCTTGTGGAGGTGGACTGCCTAGCCCTTCTACTCTGTCCCCCTCCTGTCAGCTTGATTAGAGCTGTTCTTTAAGTCACTTTAGGCTGACTCACTCCTTTCTTGTTGGCCTAGTCCTGATCCCTGAGGCTCTGGAGTTGTGGGAGGCCATGTGCCTGTTGCTGTGCTTTTATTAACATGCTCAGATGCACTGGCCGTGTTGAGGGTTGGTGTCTGGGAGACACTTGCCCAGCACTGGGGGGCCCTGTGGAGACACTTGTCCAGCACGTGGGGGGACCTGGGTTCCCTCCCCAGCACCACCGCCAAAAAAAAAAAAAAAAAAAAAGATTGTCACTTTGTTGAATTGAGTTTTAATTTTGGGTGAATTGGGTTTTGGGTTTGTGCTACTTGGCTTGTGCTGGCACCTCTTCTTGGCTAGGAAAGGGGTCTCAGCTGGCTTCCAGTTTTCCCTCCTGCTCCCCCAAGGGGCTCTTAAAAACACCCTTCCCCGTGGGGTGGGGAATATGTGGAAGTCTCTTCCTTCTGCTCAGTTTTGCTGGAACCTAAAATTGCTTAAAAAATAGTCTATTTTTAAAAAATAAGAGAAACAAAAACAAAAATGATCTTACCCTGGTCAGGACCTTCCAGTAGTTTCCTGTTGCCCTTGGAAAAATTCTGGGCCCCTCCTGCGGCCTCCTTGCTGTGCTGGCTGCCTGGTGGTGGGGAAGACCCCGCTGGCCTGCCCTGCCCTCCTGGCTGCCCTCTTCAGGTGTGGCCACCTGCCTGCCTCTGCCCCTTTGCACCTGCTGCTTCTCTGCAGCGAGCCTTTCCCTCCTGCCACCTGCAGGGGCTCCTCGCAGTCAGGCCTGGCCAGCGGGGTCTTCCCCACCACCTGTCTGAAGCCGCCCCCCCCCCCAGTGCCCTGTGTGCCCCTCCTCCGCCTTTTTCTGCTGGAGCCCACAGGCCAGCAGTGCGTATTAATCTCTTCTTGTGCTGTGTCTGTCTGCTCCACTCCGGCAGGGGCACTTTCAGTAAAAGACCAGAAAGTAAATATTTTCATGTTTGTAAGCCAGACAGTCTGTCCTGGCCGCCCCACTCTGCCATCATGGCCAGAAAGCCACTGTGGACTGCATCCCAGCAAGCGAGTCTCCGGCGACCCAGTAAAACTTCATGCACGCGCAGGCCTGGCCGTGGCGGACACTTGGCAGGTCATGGAGTCCTTCTCTTCTTTGCGCCACCACCACCATTAAAGTGTCCAGACCATTCACTCTTAGTCTGCGGGCTGCACAAAGACCCTGAGCTGGAGTTGGCAGACGCCTGGGCCATGGTGAGGGCCACACAGTAGATGCACGACATCCGAGTGTGTAGCACAGCAGGGCAGCCCCTGGTGCCACGTGGGTCTCTCCCTCCTGCTGGCTTCAGTCAGTCACACTAGACTTTCAGAAGTGGGTCCCAGACTGTTTAGAGGAACTCAAACTTCGGAGATGTAAGGACGGGTCTTGAGGACCCCGCAGGAAGCGCGGGGGAGCACAGGCAGAGACAGAAGAGGGCCTCCCTCGGGCTGGGTGGCCAGACCGGGACCTGTCCTCACCTGGGATTCTCACCAGCCCCAGCTCAGAAGAGCCGAGTGCGAGGTCCCCAGGGAGCTGTGTGTGACCCTGCAGGTCCTGGGAGTTAAAGGAAAGAGCGCCTGGCCCTCCTCTCACCCCCAGCAGAGCCATCAGAGAGTGCTGTGGGCCCGGGAGGGGCCTTTTCTGCAGGAGAGGTGGCTTTCATGGGTATGAAACAGCTTTGTGGGCACCGGTGACCAGCTCCCTCAGGAGGTCGGGTGGTGGCGGGGGGTGGTGCCCAGCACATCCCGTGTCTTGTTCCTCCAGGTTTATGGCATGAGTTTCCTGAGCAGGTGTGGGTGGGGCACAGGGATGCTCCGACTTGTCAAGAAGGGTCCTCAGGGCTGTGCTGGCTCTGGGAACGCTCACTCTCCAGGAGGCTGCCTGAGCCCCTCCACCTTTGCCCGTGCGTTCCGCTGTCTCTGTCCCTTCCCTCCCCACTCCGGCCACCTTGGCAGGCACCAGGAGACTGGTGAGGAGGTGCCCAGCTCCACCCTCTGTGTTTGCATTTGGACCCAAGCTGGGCAGCTCCTGGGGGGGGTGGGCCCCTTTTGTTTTCGTGGCTGCCTTGTCTCCCGGGAGAGGGAGAGGTGGTGGAGAGAGATGACTCCCGAGCTGGCAGAAGATGGAGCTGGGCTCGTGTGAGAAGAAGTGTGGAAATGGGTCCCAGCTCCCCTCTGACCGCAGAGCCAGCTGAAGTGGCCAGTGGGGGCAGTGACGTGTCAAGGACCCTCTGACCACAGTGGGGTGCACACCTAAGCAGCAGAGCAAGCGCCTGCACCTTGCCCTCCAGACAGTGCTGTCACCACATCAGGGAAGCAGTGACAGCACTGAGACGCCCAAGCCAGAATTGGGGGCCGGGGTTGGAGGCTGGGGGCTGTGGCTTCAAAGCCCACCTGGCTGTCGGGCTCACCCTGCCCACTCTCCTGCAGCTGTCTTCCCTGGGGGACCTTAAGGTGTGTAACTGGGAGTGTCCGGTGACCCGGGGTGTCCCAAGGGTGCCCTGGAGCTGCCATCTGCACTAGGGAAGAGGGCTAGGTGTGCTCATGAGCACTAGTTCGGGTCAGGCCGGGGCGGGGTCCTCCTCCACTCTGTAGACCCAAGGCCCCAGTGGAGCATGAGACCATAAATCCCTTGAGAGCGAACTTGGAAACGGGAAGATCAGTGCAAGCGCTTGTGTGGAGTGAAGTGTCTAGGAGTCACATTAGAAGGTAAAAGCCATAGGTGAGCGGGGCACTGTGGTCACCCCTGTAATCCCCCTCGCTTGGGAGGCTGAGGCAGGAGGATCGTGAGTTCAAATCGAGCCTCAGCAACTTAGTGAGAGCCTGTCTCAAAAAGGGCTGGGGATGGGGCTCAGAGGCTAAGTGCCCCTGGTTCAGTCCCCAGTATCTGCCCCCTAAAAAAGGTGGATGAAGTCAACTAAAAATATTTTTTAGTTGTAGATGGACACGTGGACCCTTATTCTATTTTTATGTGGTGCCGAGTATCGAACCCAGTGCCTCACAGTGCTAGGCAGGACTCTACCTCAGAGCTGTAACTGCAGCCCAGGTGAAAGTAATTTTAATAAGATTTTTTTCTTCCACATTTCTTATTGGTGCCTTAGAGTTGTACGTGACGATGGAATTTGTTGTTACTTGCCCGAAATATAACAATATAATTTGGCCAGTGTCACTCCCCAGTCTTCCCACCTCAGTCCCCTGGTGCAGTTCCTCAACAGATCTCCCTTTGATTTTCATGAGATTTGTCCCTACCTTTCTTTTCCTTTCTCCTCTCTAGCTTCCACATATGGAAAAAAAAAAAAAGACCCTTGACCTTCTGAGTTTTTCCTACCAATGCCAGGATTTTATTATTCTTCCTGGCTGCATAAAACTCCACTGTGTCCACGCCACGTTCTCTTCACCCGTTCATCCGTCGACGGACACCTTGGCTGTTCCACGGTTTGGCTGCTGTAAACATGGGTGTGCGTGTCACCGTCATGTGAGGACTTAGGTTCTTCAGGGTCAATGCCACGGAGAGGCACACTGGGTCCCAGGGTGGTTCTGGCCTCGTCTTTTGACAACCTCCATGCTGATTTCCACAGAGGTGGCACTAAGTGACAGTCCCACCGAGAGCGTCCAGGTTCCTTGGTGCCCGCATCCTCCCCAGCGTTTCTTAATCTCTGTGTTCTCGATGGCGGCCATCTGACTGAGACGGAATCAGGGCACTTTGGGTCTGCGTGTCCCCGATTGGTCAGGGGGACATTTCTTTCCGGTATTTGTTGGCCATTTGTATTTCTTATCTTGGGAAGTGGCTGTTTATTAATTTGCCCCTTTACTAGTTGGTTATCTGAGTTCTGGTTGGAGTTTTTGAGTTAGTTCTTCATATGTTCTAGACACCCATCCTCCGGCAGAAGAGCAGCAGAGACGCAGACGCGTCTCCCACCCTCAGCTTCTCTCTGCCGCTCCTCGCGTCTCCTTGCTGACTGCTGGCAGAGCTTTCGGATGGGGTCCCCTCATCAGCTCTTGGCATTACTTCCCGAGCGTGAGCAGGTCTGTGCCGGGCTGTGCGCTGGGGGTGGGCCGTGAGTCTCCCCCTAGGAGTCGCAGTTCTGGTCTGATCCACCTGGAGCTGACTTTTGTGCAGGGTGATCGATAAGGTCTAGTCTCATTCTTCTAGAGACGAGTACCAGTTGTCCCAGCACCATCTGTTAGAAAGGCTGCCTTTTCCTGGGGTATGTTTCTAGCACCTTGGTTGAGGATCTGATGACTGTATCTGTGTGGGCTTGTTTCTGTGTCTTCTGGTCTGTACATTGGTCTGTGTTATCTGTTTTTATGCCAGCACCATGCAGTTTTTGTTACTGTAGCTCTGCAGGATAATTTGAAGTCAGGTATTGTGAGGCCTTCAGCATTGCGTTTTTGACTTAGAATTGCCCTGCTTTCAAATGAATTTTAGCACTGTTTTTTTTTTTTTTTCCTGTGAAGAATGTCATTGGTATTGCATTGAGTCTGCGTGTTGCTTTTCGTAGTATGGCCTTTTTAATAAAATTAATTCTACCTATCCATGACATGGGGGGGTCTTTCCCTTTTCTGAGGCCTTTGATTTCTTTTTTCAATATTATCTAGTTTAGTTTGTAGAGGTCTTTCATCTCTTTGGTTAGATTCATTCCTAAATATTTTATTTTTCTGAGGCTATTGTGAATGGAATTGTTTTCCTGATTTCTTTCTCAGAAGATTCATTATAGGAAAGCAATTGATTTGATTTTTTAAATTTTTTTATTTTTATTTTTATTTTTTAGAGAGAGAGAGAATTGAGAGACAGAGTGAGAATTTTTTAATATTTATTTTTTAGTTCTCGGCGGACACAACATCTTTGTTGGTATGTGGTGCTGAGGATCGAACCTGGGCCGCACGCATGCCAGGTGAGCGCGCTACCACTTGAGACACATCCCCAGCCCCTGATTTTTTTTTAAATGTTGACTTTGTAAACTGCTACTATGCTAAATTTTTTTATTAGCTCTTTTTTTTTTTTTTTTTTTGGTACCAGGGATTGAACTCAGGGGCTCTCAACTACTGAGACACGCCCCAGCCCTGTTTTGTATTTTATTTAGAGACAGGGTCTCACTGAGTTGCTTAGCGCCTCACCTTTGCTGAGGCTGGCTTTGAACTTGCGATCCTCCTGCCTCAGCCTCCCGAGCCACTGGGATTACAGGTATATGGCACCACGCCTGGCTTCTTGTAGTCTTTTGGTGGAGTTTTTAAATCTTCTAGGTATAGGTAATTTTATTTTTTTATTTTTAAAATTTTTAAAAAATATCTATTTTTTAGCTTTAGGTGGACACAATATCTTTATTTTATATTTATATGGTGCTGAGGATCGAACCCAGTGCCTCAGCATGCCAAGCGAGCCCGCTACTACTTGAGCCATATCCCCAGCCCCGCTATAGGTAATTTTAAGAGGATTTTTATTTGTTGACTTGGTGCTGGGGTTGGAAACCAGGGTTCATGTGTGCTGGGTAAGTGCTCTGCACTGAGCTGTAGCCCAGCCCACTAATAAGGTCTTTTTATTGAACGCGTACGCCCAAGTTTTCTTGTCCCATATGTCATTGTTGGGAGAACCCAGGAGATGTTTTACACCCTTCTTTCTTGGCACTCCGTCTTGGACAGTTGATGTGTGTCTCACGGTGCCAGCTGTCCCTCTGTGGCCGACCATGTGGCTCTCTAGGTGAACTGAGCATGAGGGTCCAGGTCGTAATGGATGAGGTGCTCCTGAGGGGCTCAGTGGATCTGGGTCCATAGCCCCTTCCTCCCACCTTCCCAGTCCTGCCCCTTCCCCCCAGACACCACTCCTGGCTCTGGTGGCCTCTAGCTGGGGAGATGACATGAACCTGACTCAAACCAACTCTGGGGAGGTGGAGTCCAGCTGGGAGAGCCCCAGGGGCCGAGGCGTGCCCAGTCCTGAGCTGTGGGAGGGGCCCCGTTTCGCAGTCCTTCACGGGAGCACTAGGCCCGTGTCAGCCCTTGGTCAGTGCCAGTCCTGACTTTTCTCTGGGCTTCTGACTTTCCTTGACTGTGAGTGCAGTGATGTGGGAGAAGTTGCTGGACTCGGCCTCCCTCCTAGGGCAGCCAGCAGCCTTTAAGCTGCCCTTCCGCATTTGTGCCCAGGGCAGGAAAGAAGATGCAGGGCCGGGGCATGGTGCAGGGTGCCTGGGAAGAGGCTTGTCCCTCCGCCTCTGGAGCAGGTTTCAGGGGGCAGGTAGAGGTGGACTGGGCCAGGGTGGGCTTTTGGGGGAGGGGCGTGGACTGGCAAGAGGCAGCACTGGCCCGTGGTCAGGCCTGAGTCTTGCTCCTGTTCCCTGTGCTGCCCGGCGTCCTGCCCTGCCCCTCCATCAACTGTGGTGGTGAGGTGAGGGCTCAGCGTGAGGCAGGGGCTCCTGTGGACTGTCCCCTTGGGAAGATGATTTGGTTAGGGGTGCTGGCAGTCGGACCAGGGCTGGCACCTGCTGGGTGTACATTGTGCCACTGCCCCACACGCAGCCCTGTCTCTAGAGACGTCTTTTTTTTCTTTGGGGGCACTGGGGATTGAACTCAGGGGCCCTTGGCCACTGAGCCCACCCCCACCCTGTGTTGTATTTTATTAGAGACAGGGTTTCACTGAGTTGCTTAGCACCTTGCTAAATTGCTGAGGCTGGCTTTGAACTCCATCCTCCTGTCTCAGCCTCCCGAGCCGCTGGGACCACGGGCGTGTGTCGCCATGCCTGGCCTCTGGAGACTTGTTGGGGTTAAAGTCTGCCCTGGGCAGTGCTGGGGCAGCCCTCCAGCTTTCTCCTGGCTGCTGTAGGAGCGCCTGCTTTCCATTCTTTATCTCAGCCTGATTCTGTCTGAGTCTGGAGAAGGGTCTCTGTGGGTTTGCTGTCGTTCTGCAGGTCAGTGCCGTGGGGCCGTCTCTGCTGCTGTGGTCTTCCTCTTCCTCCTTTGCCCGCCACTGTTTTTATTTGCACTCCGTGGATATCTTCTAATTATCGCTTTAATTCCTTTAATGATTTTTTTATACATGGGCACAATGTCTTTATTTTGTTTATTTATTTTTATGAGGATCGAACATGTGAGAGGCGAGTGCTCTACTGCTGAGCCACGACCCCAGCCCCCTTTAATGATTTTTTCATGATATTTTTGGAGGGATTTCTAAGTGGTGGCTCTGGGCCTTATACACATCTCAGAGTCCCCATTTTCTTTGGAGCACCCCTATGCCGATGCCCTTTGAACAGGGCTCAGTCTGGATTTCACTGTGCCTGGATTCCTGGGGCGGCCTCCCTTGCTGGTCCTCCTCACAGGTGGCGGAGAGCGTGTGGAAGCCCTCTCAGGATCCGTGCTCATCAGAACTATTTGGGAGGCTCCAGATTAGGGAATGGGGGTGCCACCCCCTCCCTGTTCCTGGTTCGTGGTCCTAATCCTGGTGCGTGTGCCAGGAGCACTCAGAAGAAAGCCCCCGACGGGTCTAGAGGTCAGCTCTCGAAGGCACCGGGGCAGTGGGGTTTTGGCAGTGGCATCGGGATTTGCTTGGTGATGGTCACACTCTTGGTGAGAGCCGAGGACCGAGATCTGAATGTGGAGGTCAGCAGGCCAAGGACCCTGCGGCCGTGGTTGCCTGGACACTTTTTCCCCTGCAGTATGGGATGGAACCGAGGGGAGCTCTACCACTGACCACACACAGCCCCTTTTATTTTTCGAGACAGGGTCTGCTCTGGCCTTGACCATGCCGTCCTCCTGCGTTGGCCTCCAAGGTACAAGGAACCTGGATAGCTTCAGTAGACGCTGTCGAGCAGGAGTGCAGCGGTGATCAGAACGTGCACCCGACAGTGATTTCCTGGCCTGAGTTTGTTTTTACATAATGGCTTGGTTAGTACAGCTTTCTTGCCATTCATAATCCACTCTTTAAAAGTGAACAGCGTCGTGGTTATGTGCAGCTGCCGTCACGGAGATTCACTCCAGAATATTCTCCTCATCCCCCAAAATGCCTTCCGCTTCCGCCTCCTCAGTAGTGATGACAGGTGTCACTGCTGTGCCTGCAGGCTTTACGGACACAGTCACAGGAGCGCACCATGGCCCATGGCCGTAGGTGGTCCCTTGAGGTGGTCAAGAGCTGCGCTGGCCCACGTCTGCGTTTTTTGGCTGGTGTGAAGGTGGCGCCGTGACGGTGCTGGCCCAGGTTGTGTGCCGCTTGTGTTTGTGTCATGGGCAAGTATCTAGGAGCAGAGTGGCTACAGTAGCTCCATGTTGAACGCTTCAGGAGACCACCACATCCTTTGGGAAGAGTGGCTGCACTGTTTACAGTTCCATTCACCACTTGCCAGCATTCCCATGAGGTTTGGCACTTTTAATCTAAATTATGCGGAGGGCTGGGGGCGTGGCTTAGTGGTGGAGCACCCGCATGGCCAGGCCTGTCCAGGCCTGCCCGAGGCCCTGGGTTACATCCCCCGCACCACCACCACCACAGCCCGCTTTTGATGGCGTGGCAAAAGTCCCCTGGTCATCTGGCTGTTGCCTGATGTCTGTTCTAGGTCTTTACATCTCTCTTTTTTTTTTTTTTTTGAATTTTTAATATTTGTTTTTTAGTTCTCGGCAGACAACATCTTTGTTGGTATGTGGTGCTGAGGATCGAACCCGGGCCGCACGCATGCCAGGCGAGCGCGCTACCGCTTGAGCCACATCCTCAGCCCTTTATATCTCTTTTCCTATTTAGAATTCTTTTTGGTTGTAGGTGGACATACCTTGATTTTACTTGTCTATTTTTATGTGGTGCCGAGGATTGAACCCAGCGCCTCGCGCACAGGCTAGGCGAGTGCTCTACCCCTGAGCCCAAGTCCCAGTCCCCCAACCCTTTTTTAAAATCAAAAAGAAAAAGTTTGGGACAGAGTCTCGCTAAGTTGCTGAGCCGGTCTCAACTTGGGACCCCCGCCTCGGCCCTGAGCAGGTGGAAGGTGTGCGCCGCGCGCCTGGTCTCGGCACCTTCCTGTCTGGAAGCACACTGCTCGCCGCCTGGGGGAGGTGGTCTGCGCTGACACCCTCCTGGGTTGTGCGTCTTCACTGAACCGGCATCAGCCACAGTTTCTGTTCCATTTTTTTTTTTTTTTTTTGGTACTGAGAATTGAACCTGGGGGCGTTCCACCATTGCGCCCCATCCCAGCCTTTGTTATTTTTTTATTTTGAGACAGGGCCTCACTATGCAGCCAAGACTGGCCTTGAACTGGTGATCCTCCTGCCTCAGCCTGCCCCTCCTTTGTACCTGTCCTTTCCTACTTCTGTATTGAATTTCTGGCCCATAGCCTCCCCACTTGTTGAATGGGGGGTTCATGGTTTTTCTGACTTAAAACAGCGTGTCTCCCCTTTGGTAATGCGGACATTTGGGGCCAGGTCCTCCTTTGCCTAGGGTGTCCAGGGCACTACAGGGTGCTGAGCAGCATCCGTGGCCTCCACCCACTCCAGGCCATTAGCTCGCCTGTCCCTACAAACACTACAGATGCCTCAGACATTGCCAGGCGCCCCTAGGGCAGACTCACCCTGAGAACCACTGATTTATAATAACCTCTATGTCGGGTTATTGTGGTTTTTTTCCTCAGTTCCTTGTATATCTTCAGTTTTATTTTTGATATGTTGTTACGTCGAAGGTTTTAAGATTTATTGCCAAATTTGTCCTTTCCTGCAAGGCTTCAGGTTTCTGACCTGTTTAGAGAGGTGCTTCCTCCCCAAGATTCTGGAAACACTGGCTGCTTCCTCCTCTTTGGACTTCAGTGGGTTTTATGAGGAGTTCTTTCTAGAAGCAGTGACATGCCTTTGTGTGCTCCGCCTCCTCCCTGCTGGCGTGGCTGTGGGCCTTCCTGTGCGTGGACCTCTGTCCCGTGGGTTCCTGGGCAGGTCGCTGCACTGCCCGGTGCCTTGCTTTCCCATCTGGGAAATGGTATGATCATAGCAGTTTCCCGGGCCGTTGGGCTGGCCGGGCACACCAGTCCCCTGCGGCTGGCCTGTGCGAGGGTCAGCTGTGTCCGGTGGAAGCGCTCTTTGGATTTGGAGGAGTGTTGAAGGAATTGGGGACCTTGTCTGGTCTCAGGGGTCTAAAGGGAGATCCTTCCCTCTGTGCCCTTGGCCTGCCAGACTTCCAAGCTCTCACCCGAATTCCAAGGCAAATTTGCAGATTAAATGGAAAGATTAGCTTGTTAATGACTGTGGTTTCACGTAGTTGATTTTGGACCCGTCTCTGTAGAGCTGGGCTGCGTGGTGCCCCTGGCTGTGGAGCTTCCTTACCTCACCACCCCAGCCTGCTGCCCTACTTAGACAGGTGGCCTCCAGCCTGTTGAAGATGCAGGCAGCTGGCAGGCCCCGACCCCCACCCTGGCTTGGGTGTGAGGTTCCAGAAGTGAGTGCTGGCGGCCAGGCCCATGCCCCTTGGGTACCCTGGCTCTCTGCCCAAGAACTCCCTTTTTATTTTATTTTTTCGTCGTGCTAGGGGTAGGACCTGTGCCTCATGTGCTAGATACGTGTCCTACCATTGAGTTAAATCCCCCACCCGGCACTTATTTTTTATTTTATTTTAGTTTGGACACAGTTGAGCAGAAAGTTATCAGAACAGTGGGAACTGCCTGGCACCTTGGGTCCAGGCCTCCCAGGTGGCAGCAGTGCGCTGTGCTGGCTTTGTTCTTACTCTTTCTGTCTGTTCTTCCTGAGCCTCGTGGGTCAGGCACAGGCAGAGGCCCCTTCACCACTAATACGGGGGTGGGGGTGGGGGTGGGGTGGCAGGTGAAGAATCCTCTTATTGAGTGTCAAATCAGGACGTGGATGTGGGTGCAGCGCCACCATGTGACCTGTGACCTGTGATCCTGTTCTAGCTCTGCAGCAGCCTCCTCGTTGGAAAAGATCCAGGCTCCAGCTGCCTCAAGCTGCCATTACTGTCCCTCTGTTTCGTCTGGATCGTGCCTGAGCTGTCCTTGATTCTGTGGCTGACTTCTTGAGGAATACAATCCCGCATTGGGGCGGCTCGACTCCTCCTGAGCAGGTTTGGCAGGAAATCCCAGAGCCCATGCTCACCTCTCTGCCTGGGGCCAGCAGGGGCCGCGGTGGCAGGGGGCCGCATTCTGTGACAGGCACCCGGAGTCCTCGTGGTGCCTGAGCTTGTGTGCCGGGCCGTGCAGTTTTGCCATTGCTGCCCACCCAGTGTCCTGTGGGCACGTGCAGGCTCCCGGCTCCTCGGCCACTGCTCGCCCTTCCTTCCCCGTTCCTCCTCCTTCCTGTGGAGTCGCCCGGTGGCCCCACCTGAGCTGCAGCCCCCGTGTTTTTCTTCCCCTTTTAGTTCTGCGGCAGGGTCTTGCCCCGTGGCCCAGGCCGGCCTTGAATCGCGGCCTACTTGGCCTGGGCTTGCGGGCCTGCCCTGGGCGTCCTGCTCGGACGATGTTCACCTCCCTGTGCCATGGCTTTATTTGTTGGGCTCTCCTGCTAGGAGTGTGCCCCCCTTGGCGTGGACTCGTGGACTCTGTTGAGCAGGTTGTCATCCACTGGTGTCATTAATCTGCTGCTGATTTGGCCCCAGATTTGTCCAGAGGGAGCCCCTGTGGCTGGATTGGGTGCCATGGCTAGCACCCGCCCATCTCAGCACCTCTTGACCCCGCACGGAGCCCGCTCTTCCTGCAGTCCCCCTCCTGGGGCTGGCCTTTCCCCGCAGGGGGCGGGTTCTGTTGAGAGCCTGAGATGTGGTGCGGCCTGCGCTTCGTGGCTGGCTCCTGTCTTTCCCTCCAGGCTTGGGCTCGGAGGTGGTGTGTGTGTGCTCCCGGACCCAGTGTCCATTCGGCACCCTCCTGTCGCACGTAGATCTCTGTCCATTTGTACTTCAGCTGTCTGTCCACCCACCTGCCCCCGGCCAGCTGCCCCCAAGTGCCCATGAGTTAGTGCTTCGGACCTCATGGCCACAGCCAGGCGCCTGCTGCCCTTCGCACCAGAGCAGCCTGCAGAGTGGAGCAGCGTTTCTCTTTTCCATTCTTGAAGACAGTGGCTCTAACATGGCATGAGGAGTGATCTGGGTGGCACTGCCCACTCTCCCCTGCTGTGGCTGCGCTGTCCCTTGGACTCAGGTTGGGTCACTCGATCCGTTTGTATTTGGCACTCGCACTGCCCCCGTTGATTCACTGGGAACACAGAACGTTCATGTCCTGGAGGGTAGGGAGAGTTCAGAGGGCCTGTGTGCACAAGTGTCGCCAGCCCCCGTGTCCCTCGGTGCTGGCTCCCGTCGGGCTCCCAGGGCCACGGGACTTGCAGCTCCTGCCACGCTGTGTTCGCCAGCCTTGCTCCTCTGGGGCGTGAAGTTTGTGTCAGGGGTTTTGCAGCTGCAGACTGCGGCCGCCTATGGCCTGCTGCCCTGGGTTCTCAGGGCCTGGGGGAGTCTGCGGGGCAGAGTTCTGCAGATGGGCGAGGGCCAGGGCTGCGGAGCCCCGTCCCCACCTCACCAGCAGGGTGTGCTGTTCCCATGTAGAGTGCCTGCTGCCCGGGTGCCAGCCGGGAAGCAGGCCCTGGGGTCTCACCAGCACTGCTGTAATTATGCGAGGGATTGAGCCCTGCCGTGGGAGGAAGGTCGTCCTCACTCTTAGCTTTGAATTGCCTCTTTTTTGCTGTCTGCCCATTTTTCTGTGGGATTTTTGACCCCCCCCCACTGAAGCTCTACCATATCTTGGGGAGATGCACCCTGCGCCGCATGCACTCTCTCTTGGTCTCTGTTATCACGGCGCTTTTAACTGCCTACAGAGAGGTTTCTTTCCGTCCCCCTTTCTTCCCTCCTTCCTGATCTATGCACGTTTATGACTGTTGTCTCTCCTTGTCTCTGGGATTGAGTCATAGTGCCTTAGTTCACAGCATGTTGCCGTAACAAAATACCTGAGACCTGGTAATTTATGAAGAATAGAGGTTCATTTGGATTTTGGTTCCAGAGACTCCAAGTCTCACAGTGTAATGCGCGCCCTGCGCGTCTCTGGTTGCCTTGCAGCGTGGTGGAGGAGTCACAGGGTGAGACAGCACAGCTGGTGGCAGGGCCTCTCTTCCTCTTTCTTCCTAGGAAGCCACTGATGCCATCATGGCTCCTTGAACTTTCCTCATTAGACTTCACCTGGTCCTGGTCACCTCCCAAAGGGTCCGCCCCAGTGCTACCAGTGCAGGACCTGGCGGTTACATTTCCAGCAGTGAGGAGCTGGGTTGGGCTGAAGCACAGCAGCTGGGAACGTTGAGCGGTGTTCTCCCGACGCCTGTGTGGTCTCCTGGGTGGCCCAGATCCCTGATCTTCCGCATGGTGTGAGGTGGGGACCTAGTTGTCCACATGGCCACCCAGGTGTCCTAGCACCAAGGACCTGTTCTTACCCTGGTGCTTCGAGATGCCCCCTGGGTCACCCACCGAAGCTCTGAATGTGTTCTAGACTTGGTTTCTCTCCTGGCGCCTGCTTCTCGGCTCTGCGGCTGCTGCTCCCCACCTCCTCGGGCGCCCGCTCCGGGGCCTGTTTGGGTCCCGTGTGCTTCTAAAGATGAGGAATCCAGCAGGGCTCAGGTGACAGACCGCTGTGTCCTGGAGGGCAGCCATGCTGGCAGAGACCTGGGGACTTGGTTGTGAATTCTTCCAGATCCTTTTCTGTGGTGACAGTGGAGAGACTCTCGGGGCCTCCTCCAGTGCCGGGCCTTGGTCTTTCAACAAACCCGTGGTCTGGCCCTTCCTGCCATCTATGGCTGCCCCGTGGCTCCCACAGCCGCCTGCCTGCCTAACACAGGGCCTCAGGATTGTGGCCCAGGGAGCCTGTCCTGGTTGCCTGCCCATCATCTCCTGCCCGTCGCGGCCTCTGTTCCTGCCCGCTGCCTCTGCACACCCGGCCTGCAGTGTCAGGCCCCAGGTGCTGCAGCTGGCCCCCTCAGCCTCCTGAGCAGGGCGTGGCCGTAGCTGAGGTGGGCTGGGTCATCATGACCCAGGCACCTGGGACTTCAGGCGCCTGCTCTAGACCCAAGTTATCCAGGGGAGGATGGGTCACATTCTCAGAGTGAAGGACAGTGCAGGGATTGGGTGACCAGCAGGGTCCAGGACAGCCTGGTGGCGTCGGCCTGGTCCTCTCTCCTGTGTGCTGCTACCCTGGGCTAGGCCACCCCCTCCTGCGGCCTCCCCTTGCCCCTCGGTCCTGCCAACCTTGGTCCTCCTGAGGCATACAGTCCAGCCTGCTCGTCCCCCTGCTCTGACACGTCTCTGCAGTGCCGTAGTCAGCGGCTCCCCTCAGAGCAGACTCGCTGTCCCCAGAGGAGCGCAAGCCTAGCTGCCCACGTCTCCTGCTGCCCACACTTCCTGGCCTTGCTCCTGCTTGGGCAGCGGTAGGGTAGCAGTGCCCTGCAGGGGCGCCAAGAACGTGAACCAGTGACCCATGTAAAGCAGTGAGGGACAGCAAGGCAGAGTGGGCCTGCCCAGCTTCCACCAGAGCAGTCACGGGCTCTGGAAGAGGTGGGACTAGGACCTGGGCCGGGCAGGGTTGGCGTGGGAGTGGAACCTTCTGGAAGAAACTTGGACGGGGATTCTGTGCCCTCCCCCATGAGCAGCCTCCACTGACCACTGGCTTCTAGCCAAGACTCCGTCAGGGAGGACCTCTGTTCCCACTTGACCTGTCCCCCTGGTCACCTCACTGTCCTGAGGTAGGGATCCTAAAAGATGCAGGTGCCGCGAGAGGGGCTGTGTGTGCCGGCCACACTGAGTGCCCCAGGGGATGCTTGAGCCCCTCAGGCCAGGCCTGAGTGAGCTTGCAGCTGGCAGCCCCATGGTCAGCCCTGAGCCTATGGCCCTGCAGCCTGCAGTCCAGCTCAGTCTACCCAGAGGCACCGGGGAGGGGGGGTGTCCTGGGCACTGGGGACTCCTCCCTGGTCCTAGACCTGATGTCCTGGCTCGCTGGCCTCTGGGAGGGCTGCTTGTCCACTTGCTTGCCCCGTCTCTGGTGATGTGGGAGCTCTGGGGAGGGTGTGGCGCTGTGGGCAGGTGGGGTCAGGCAGCTGTTGGTGGCGGCTCTGGCTTCCAGGTGGCTCCACGGTCTTGTGGACTTGGCTGTCCCGGAGCCTGCTCGAGGCCTCTCCCCAGGGAAGGGAGGCTCAGAGGCCTCCTTGGCTTCCTTGCCGTGTGCTCTGCTCCCCCCGGGGGCAGCGGCCTGTTCTGAGGTTGGTGTGCGCCCCACTTCTCCTGACACTCCAGACTGATGTGGGGGGGCTCTGCGCTCCGGGGAGGCGTCCGGGAGGCCCGAGGCGCCCTCCGTGTGGCTCTGGCTCCTTCTGCTCCTCGGCTCCAGTGCCGTGGTGTTAGTGCTGTTTCTGTTTTTGGAACTGGGAATCGCTTCAGTGCCCAGCGACATCCCCAGGCCTGTTGTTTATTTATTTATTTTATATGGAGACAGGGCCTCACTAGTTGGCTGAGGCTGGCTTTGAACTTGGATCCTCCTGCCTCAGCCTCCAGGCCGCCGGGAACATAGGTGTGCGTCAGCGTGCCCAGCTTGGTTTTCACATCTGCTGTGAGCAGGGCTCTGGGCTCTCCTGTGTGGCCCCCGCTTGTCCCCGGGCCTTCTGCTGGAAAGGCTGTTCTCTTCCCCCTGAGTGGCCCTGGCCCCCGCTGGAGGCCAGCTGACCTCAGCGTCGTCCGGGTGTGTGTCTGGACTCGGTTCTCACCCATTGGTCTCTGTCCTCTGCCAACGCCACACCCTTTATCACTCAGGTTTGTCCCCTGAGTTAGCTTATATCTCGTCTTGGCGGGACGCTGAGGAAGAATGGTGTGATGTTTGCCTTTTTTGCACTGGCATGCGAGCCGGCTGCTGGGGCGGGTCTTTCTGCTGAGCCCCGCAGCTCCCTCAGGTGGGCTTTGGGGTCTCGGTGTGAAAGATGTGGCCAAATAAATAAGAGGCTCCTCCCCAGCACGCAGACGTGGATGAGAAGTGTGGGGTTTGGGCCTTGCCTGTGGGGGCTGCGGCCCCGCAGGGCACGTGGGCACGTGGCGGGCCGTGCGTGTCACCCTCTCCACGTCTGGGCACTCACAGCAGCCCCTCTCCCGCTGGGTCCTGCCCTTTCTGGGCTTCAGACAGTGGACCGAGCGGCATTTATTCTTTTAAGTTCTTATTTTGAAGTAATTTTAGACTTAAAGAAATGACACACAGACAGTGCAGAGAGTTCCCCTGCGCTCTCATTCCGTGCCCCCTGTCAGCACCTGACGTAAGCACAGAGACGTCTCCAAACCAGCCAGTTCCAGGATGACACCAGGGTTCAACCGTTGCCTCCCGCCGTCCCTTTCCTGGTCCAGGTCCCACGTGGGCCTTGGGCCGCCCTGTCTCCTTAGGGTCCTGGGATGGGCCAGCGCCTTCCCTTTCTTTCATGACCTTGACACTTTGCTTTTGGTGCTGGGGATGGGGCTCAGGGTCTCGTGCTCTGCAACTGGCCATGCGCTGGCCCCCGCCTTGGCATTCTGGAAGGGCACTGGTCAGAGCTTCGATGGACCACCTGTCCTGGCCGAGGTGCATTCCCCTGACCAGCTTGCGCTAGGGACGTGGGGGAGGAAGGCAGAGGTGACGTGCAGATGTCAGGAGGCACATGGTGCCCATGCTGCTTGTCACTGGGCATGTTGGCCTTGACCCTTGGCTTAGGGGGCATCCCCTGGGTTTCCCAGTGGACAGTTGCTCTTTGTGCGTTGAAAGCCGTGCAGATACCCGACTCCTGAGGTGTCGACCCTGACTTCCTGCATTCCGTGTCACGTGCCCTTGCTGATTTCACGTCCCCTCCCTCCTGGCACCGGGTAGCAGGGGTCTTTGGGAGGAGAGCTGCCCTTCCCTCGTCGTTGAGTCTCTGAGTGTCTTGTAAGTAAAGACGTGTGTGTCTACTCTGTCGTCTGAGTCCACGCTGCCACTCTTGGTTGTGCAGTGGTCCCACGGGACCTGCTTCTCGTCCCTTCTGCATGCCCGCCGTCCTGCGCACATCCCTCCTCTCTGGCTGCACAGACGCCCCGGACTCACCTTGCCTCTTCCCAGGGCTCCGGGTGAGCCTCGGAGACCATGACCTGGGGCTGGGTGTCACTGCTCAGGCCGTGTCAGCGAGCGGAGTTTGGACTAGGGACGCGGCCTGCACAGTGGCACTGACTCACCTGTGGTCTGGGCGTGAGCTCCTGTAACAGAGTGCAGAGCCTGGGCGCCATCAGGCCCTTCTGAAGCCCCACCTGGCTGGCACCCTGAGCGGGTCCACAGAGTACCCTGCAGAAGGGTCACCTTCCTGCTGGGTGGAGGCAGGAAATGGCTCATCCTTTTTGAGGGTGTCTTTAGGCTGGTGGCCCTGGAGGGAGTGGGCTGGGTTGGGCGCTGAGCATCCTGGTCAGGTGGCTGAGGCTACAGATGAGGGCCGTCTCTGGCCCAAGGTGCCCAGTTAGCTCTCTGCCTCTCAGGACTGCACGAGGTCTGGCGCGAGAGGCGGACGTTTGGTCTGATGTGGACGCAGTCACACACACAGGGTCAGCCCTGGGCCGCTGGGATGAGTGGCAGTCGGATAGCTGAGACCACCTCTGCTTGGATTGGGCGTGGGTCCTTGGGGTCCCCAGGGATGGCCTCTGTGGTGGCAGGCCCCAGCATGGTGGTGCTACTGGCTCTTTACCTGTTTCCTGCTGCATGTTTCTCGCTGGCCACCAGCTGGCCCTGCAGAGGGCCAGAGGAGCGAGACAGGAGCCAGCACGGGCCTTGCCTGCCCAGGGCCTGTCCTGGCGGCACGTGCGGATAGCCCGGCTATGCAGTGGTGGGTCTCGCCCTGCTGGGGCGTCGGCTCCTGGGCCTGGCTCCCTGCAGGCTCTGCAGCGCTGCGGCGGCTCCCCTTTCCAGTTCTATTCTTAGTGCCCCAGATTTGCCCAGAACTCACAGTGAGGTCAGCAGGCCCGCGGGCAGCAGGATGCAGCAGCCGACCTGGGCCTTTCTGTGGTAGCAGGCTTGACTTCTGGAACGGGGACACTGGGCAGAGAGCCCCGGGTTCCTGTCCCCGCCTCCCCGCTGTCCATCAGGCTTCGTGCGCCACGTGTGTCTGGTGGTCAGTGAAGCGAGGCTGCGCCCGGTTCCGGTTCCTGCTGGTTCCTGCTTGTTCCTGTGTCCTCTTCCTGTCCCACACCCACCCAGGGTCCCACGGCATCAGCTGTCCCGTCTCCGCAGACTGGGCTGTCGCATCTCCAGGCTCTACTCCTGGCCATCTGCGGAGGGCTGTGATGGGTGGCGGGGAGCCCTTGCTGGGCTCTGTCTGAAGTTTTCCTCGTGGCCGGGTCGGGGAGGAGAGGCAGAGGTGAAGGGCCTCTGTGTAACGGGCTGTCCAGGCCATGTGCCACCCCATGGCGGGTGCTGACCCTCATTACTTGGCTGAAGTGGTCCTGGTCAGAGTCTGCACTGTGAGGCAGCTTCTCCCTGTGTCCCATGAAGGGGCACCTGTGCACAGCCCACGTTAGGGAGTGGGTGCTGTGTGGGCCACCTGGCCCCCGCCTTGACCTTGTCTGAGCAGAGCCCGGGGCGGAGTTTGGGGCCAAGCCTCAGTACCCCAGAGTGGCCACTGACCAGCTGTGGGGACCTGACTTCTGCTCCCTGAGGGGGCCATGGGGGTTGCTGGCCTGGCCCTTCACCCACTGTGGACAGGAACGATGGACAGTGCCTAGGCTTGGGCTAGGCCCTGAGAACTGGGCTTCCCCCCAGCCCTGGAGCCACCAGCCCCCCACTTTGGAGTTGGCATTGTTGCCCCCAGAGAGCAAGAGCGGGGCTGCTGTGCTCTTGGCAGCGGGCCCTCTGTGCCCGCTCGGATGCTCGGATGCTCTGTCCTGGTGGCCTCTGTCTTTCAGAACACGTGCTGGTGGCTGGTGTTGTCAGGGTATTTGTCAGACTTCGTCATTTGAAATTCCTGGTGAATCACAGAATCCAGGCCCCCGGGACGAGCGTCGCTGCCTGAAGCTCAGGCCCACTGAGGGGACCCTGGAGTTGCATGTTGGGCAGGAGTTGGCACTGGTGAGGCAACAGGAAGAGAAGGACACTGGAGCCTGGGCCACCTGTGTGCTGCAGGGGCCTGCGCTTCGGCCACTCTGTGAGGCGCTGGGTGTCACAGCAAGGCTGAAGGTCCTGTCCTGCTTGCAGTTGGCCCATGGGCGGGGCTTGAGCTCTGCGGGGAGCTGGGGCCCGTGGTGGAGTCCCCTGCTACCCTGCCCTGCCCTTCCTGTGCTCTGCTGGGAAGGAGGTGGCGGGTGGCTTTCCCTCTGACTTGGCCCGGCAGAGCGACAGCGGAGCCTCATGGAGGCTGTCTGGCTCGAGGCTCTCGGAAGCTCCTGGCTTTCGCTGGAGTGGCGCAGGCCGCTCTCCCGGGCTTAGGAGCTGAGCTCTGTGGGGTCAGGGGCTGTGCGCACGCGTCTCGTGTTCTTGACCGTCCGCTGGTCCAGCTGAGCCCCAGCAAGGCCGCCTGCACCTGACCCACCCGGGAGCGGAAGGCCAGCCCCGCGGGTCAGGTGGTCCTGGTGTTTGTGCCTTCTAGGAGCTGCGGCTCACTCCAGCTGCCCGACAGGAAGAGGTTCTGCCGGTTCCTGGAGCTCCTGTCACCCCGCAGCCTGCGCCCCCTGGAGCTCGCCAGGAAGCTGGAGTGGGTAAGTGGGCCTGGCTGCCTCCTGGCTGTACGAGGCCGACACCATGCCTGCTCTGGACACCATGCCTGCTCTGGGCGGTGGCTCTGGGCTGCACCCTGGAAGGGGCCTGTGACGTCTGGGGTCAAGTCATCCTAGACATGGGAGGCTCCACCTTGGGGCAGAGGTGGCTCTTGGATATTTCTTTGGTTAGTCCACGGTGTGTCCTCCTCCTGGGCACGCTGCCTCTGGTGCTGTGGTGGGGGGAGCGCTCAGGATGTGCTGGCTTATCTTGTGTTGTGGACACAGAGTGGGGACCAGCAGTGAGGGGCTACAGCAGGGGTTCATTGAGACACACTGCATAGCACTCAGCGTCGCCCAGGGTCCAGTGCCACGCAGGCACCTATCCATGGCACGTAGGTGGCCACTCCTAAATGGGCTAGGCCTGGGCCTTTGTGTCCACGTGGAGGCCTGCTCTGTCCAGACACATTTGGGAACTGAATCCATGTGGGGAGCCACCCAGCTGTGGCCCATGAGCCAAGCCTGGCTCATTCTCTGATTTTGTAAATAAAGCTTTATTGGCACAGCTGCGCTTGTTCCTTTACGTAAATAATGGTGATGGTGGCAGGATGAGGTCATTGTGCCGGAACTCTGGCTCTGCAGATCTGAAACTATTTCCCGCGAGGTCCTGTAGAGAAAGCCCGTGGACCCCTCCTGGTGGGCACCGTGCTGGCTGCCCAGGGACCGCTGACTCCAGGCAGCCGCCTCTCAGCCGCCTGGTCCCCTCCACTCTGGCCCTTAGTAGAGCCCCGAGATTGCTCCGTGGCACCCGTTTCTTCCCCTAAACAGGTCCGTGTTTTCTGGGTCTCAGGGCTTTCTCCTGCACGGCCGAAAATCACACCTCGAGCTCCAGCTTTGCGCCCACGAGCCTGGGCAGAGTCGCGGCTCTGTGTGGTGCCATGCTGCAGCTGGGGGCGCTTCTGCGACTTCGTGGGCTGTGGGCACTTCCTGTAGGTCAGGACAGGCCTGCACTTGTTAAAAAATCAAAGCCAGTGCCCAGGACAGGCTGGAGCACCTGCTGCCGTCGGGGGCAGGGCCGTCGGTCTCGCCTGCCTCCTCGGTTTTCAGCAAGGGCCAAGCAGTGGTCACATGGTGGATTTCTCTTCTGTAGTTTGGGGTGCTTGGGTAGGAAGATGGGGTGTGAGCAAGGCCAGCCCCTCATTGGGTAGAGACCAGAGTCCCCGAGAACGCTCCAGCCAGCTCTCCGCCATGCTCCTCCTCCCATGGGGGGCTGGTTCCTCGGGCCAGGCCTGGGAGTCTTGGACACCTTCTAGGGGGTGGCCCTAGAGGTCCTGGGGCCACACTCCTGGGGACTAGCGACAGGCCGGCCAGGGAGCGCCAAGCCCTGCCTGCTCTCTCCCACGCTGTGCTCTCGCCTGTCGTCAGCGCAGCCGTGCTCCTGATGCCTTGGCCTCACCCCCGGGGGCGGGGGGAACCCAGGGCCTGGCCTCTAGGGATGCCACCAGCATGAAGATGCAGGCCAGGACGCACGTGGAGCAGACGGGGACCAGCGTCCCTCTGCTGCACTTTGAGGCCACTGTCCCTGTACGTTCACCCTGTGGCCACGACAATTTGGAGGGTGGGCTTGCGGTCACCTCGTGCCCTGTCTCTTGCAGAGGCTGTTTGTGCCTGAGCGTCTTTCCTGGAGGCCCAGGCGGAGCAGGCTCCCGTCAGGGAGGTGAGGGTACCGAGTGGCCATCTGCAGGGTCTGTGTGTTCTTTGGGAACTGTGCTAGTCCGGTGGTGACTGTGACAGACTGAACGGTATTCCCAAGCGACACCCTGATCCCTGGAGCCTGTGGCTGTGTCACCTCACGTGACTCTTCAGATGGGATCAGTAAAGGGCCCTGAGCTGGGGTCACCCTGGTCATTGGGGCCCAGGGTCACCACAGGGTCCTCGTGGGAGGAGGCAGGAGGGCCAGAGTCGGGGAGAAGCTGGACGACACTGCGCTGCTGGCCCAGGAGCTGGACGGGGGCTGGAGCCCAGGGCTGTGGGGAAACGCAAGGAGAGCCCCGAAGGATCAGGCCCAGGAGAGGTGCTCCTGGCCTCTGGCCTCAGACTGCGAGAGGAGGCAGTCGTGGGGTTACAGTGGCCAGGCGCTCGTGCCTAGGCATGTGGGCGGCCCTTCCTGCCTTCTGGGCCTTGCTCTTCCATGTCACCATGTCCCAGTCAGCCAGGGCCCAGGCCGCAGCCCAGCCCGTACTCGTGCTCTGAGTCCCTGTCGCTGGCGCACCTCCCAGACCTCTGGAGCCGCGGTTCTCCTAGCTGTGCCCTGGGCCGCCTGTATTCCTGTTTGTTCCTCTGGCCTCTGCAACTCTGACCATCCGGCCAGTCCTGCAGCGTCCAGTGTGTGGCCTCTGAGCCATCCTGTCCGGCACCCCCTGGGCTTCCTCTGGCCACCTCTGCTCAGCGCTCATCCTTGTATCTCTGAGCTGCTGTTCCTGCTGCCGGCCCTGCCTCTGGGACAGGCTGAGAGGAGCGCAGGAGCTGGCACAGTGGGCAGGGCGGGGACACGGGGGCCAGGCCGTGATGGTTGGGCAGCAGGCAGGAGTATCTGGCCCGTGGAGGAGCTGGCCCACCGCGTGCTCAGTGGGTGGGGTGAGCAATGGTGTTCTGGCACCTGACCTGTCTCCTCCCTGCACGGGGCTCCCCACGCAGATGGGACCACAGATGAGGGCTCCCCTGGCTCTTATTAGGGCAGCTTTGGGGGCTGCTGGTGGCCACCTGCAAGAGTTGTGCCTGGAGGTGCTCCTGCGTCCTGGCTGCCGGTGGGAGGTGCTTCAGTGGGGAGCCTCTACACGGTGGGGGCCCCGTGGGCCTGCGCTGGCTGGGGTGCACTGGGTGTTGGGGTCTCACTCCCGGGACAGGGACCTGTGGGAGCAGGTGGAGGGGAGAGCCTGGGGAGAGATGGCCCTTGGGTCCCCAGGGCGCTCTGACCCTCCATGCTCAGACAGCCCCTCCCACTTTCCAAGGACCCGTCCTTGGTTTCTGGGCTTCCGAGGAGGATGCGGGCCGAGCGCCGTTCTGGTCCCAGCCCGAGGCTGCTGCCTCTGCCGGGTCTGAGCACCTGCCCGATCAGACCGTCCCCGGCACCAGCCGCAGTGCGCGCTGACTGAGGGCTGGGGCAGCGTCCCGGGCTTCTCAGTGCTCACTGGACACAGAGTGGGGCCACCACAGGGTGGCCCTGACTCTTCTCAGCCTGCCTCCTGGTGGCCCATCCTGCTGCTGGGCACTTTGTCCCAGGGCCGGCATCCAGAGGGAGAACTGTGTGGTCGTGGGCCCCTGTGGGGTGGGTGAGGTGGACAGGACGCTGCCTGGCCACGACAGTTCTGCTGTAGGTGGGGTGGGGGCCTCACGCGCTCAGTGGTCTGTCCCTGCCTGTGGCTCGTGGGGTCAGCCCATGGGTGAGGAGCTGTATGGGGCAGGATCTTGGAAGGGTGCCCCCGGCTGCTGTGGCTGTGACCAAGAGAGTTTTTGCCTGCCACAGGTGGCTCTCAGCCTGGCTGATGTGTCCCTTCTTGTCACACTTCTCTGGCCGTCCCTGCTGGTTCCTCTCCCAGGTTGTGGAGGGGCTGGCTGGGCAGCCTGGGACAGCGCTTGTAAGAGGTGGTCGTGTGTGGCAGGACAGCAGGCTGCTGGGGCCTCGGGAGCCAGGCCCTGAGGCGTGTGGGGTCCCGAGCAGATGGCTGTGTGTGCGCGCGCGCGCGTGCTTAACAGGAGCTGTATTATAGAGACCCGGCACACGCACACACCACCCCCGCCTTGGCATGTGAGGGCCAGTGGCCTGCAGTCCACAGGGCGCTGCTCTCAGCCCTCCGGGGGCAGGGGAGGGTGGCGTTCCCACGGGACGGTGCGGGTGCTCCTGCGGCACACGGGAGCCAGGAGCCCTCTAAGTGCTTGGTTAATCCTGTCTTCAGAGTCCCTTTTTCCCTGTGAGGTGACATCCCACAGATTCCAGGGCTGAGGACATGGCCATTTTGGGGGACCATCATCCTGCCCAGCCAGCTGGCAGCAGAACAGGAGCTGGCGTCCCCTGTGGGTGTGTCTGTGTGTCTGTGGGGTGTGTGTCTGTGGGGTGTGTCTGTGGGGTAGGTGTGTGTGTCTGTGGGGTGTGTCTGTGGGGTGGGTGTGTGTGTCTGTGGGGTGTGTCTGTGGGGTGTGTCTGTGGGGTGGGTGGGTGTGTCTGTGGGGTGTGTGTCTGTGGGATGTGTGTCTGTGGGGTGTGTGTGTCTGTGGGATGTGTGTCTGTGGGATGTGTGTCTGTGGGATGTGTGTGCCTGTGGGGTGTGTGTGTCTGTGGGGTGGGTGGGTGTGTCTGTGGGGTGTGTGTGTGTGTGCCTGTGGGGTGTGTGTGTGTCTGTGGGGTGGGTGGGTGTGTCTGTGGGGTGTGTGTGTGTGTGTGTCTGTGGGGTGTGTGTGTGTCTGTGGGGTGGGTGGGTGTGTCTGTGGGGGGTGTGTGTGTGTGTGTCTGTGGGGTGTGTGTGTGTCTGTGGGGTGGGTGGGTGTGTCTGTGGGGTGTGTGTGTGTGTCTGTGGGGTGTGTGTGTGTGTGTCTGTGGGGTGTGTGTGTGTGTCTGTGGGGTGTGTGTGTCTGTGGGGTGGGTGGGTGTGTCTGTGGGGTGGGTGGGTGTGTCTGTGGGGTGTGTGTGTGTGTCTGTGGGGTGTGTGTGTCTGTGGGGTGTGTGTCTGTGGGGTGTGTGTCTGTGGGGTGGGTGTGTGTGTCTGTGGGGTGTGTGTGTGTGTGGGGTGTGTGTGTGTGTCTGTGGGGTGTGTGTGTGTGTCTGTGGGGTGTGTGTGTCTGTGGGGTGGGTGGGTGTGTCTGTGGGGTGGGTGGGTGTGTCTGTGGGGTGTGTGTGTGTGTCTGTGGGGTGTGTGTCTATGGGGTGTGCCTATGGGGTGTGTCTGTGGGGTGTGTCTGTGGGGTGTGTCTGTGGGGGGGTGGCCATCCCCCACGTAGAAGGAGCTTTCTGTCGTCCCTTGGGCCCGTCTTCTTCCAGCCCCTCAGCTTCCCGTCCAAACCCCCCAGGGACACAGGCTGCCTATCCTGGCCACCCAGCTTGCCCAGCTGGCCTCCCCTGGCCACTCCGCCTTGCTCACCTCAGCTTTGCCCTGCATCACCAATGTCCCCCGATGTCTGGACTATTTCTCCCTGGATCTATCTGTGACTTGTGCCCCACGTGCTGGGTGCTCACGCCCAGTCCCTGTCCCTGCCTGATGGCCTCTCTTGCCCTGGACCTGCTTTGGCTTGGGCTTCTCCCTCTCTGAGGGTTTGCTGGTTGCTCTCTGGATTGGGCCTGCCTGGCTGTGCCCCACAGAGGAGGTCCGCCCACAGAGACTGTCACCTTGGGACAGCCCTGCGCCCGGTCCAGGGTGGGGCGGGCCTGGGGCAGCACTGGGCCGCACAGGGCGTCGTGGTTCACAGTGGAGCTGCTCCCTGCAGGGAGACCGCAGGCGCTGGTGGAAAGCCACCCTCCCCCGTGGGCCTGCCTTGCGGCCCGCCTCCCTGCCAAGAGGAGGTGACCGCCGTTCTCCTCCTCTTCCTTCTGGAGCATTTACCTCCTCCTGGAGTTCTCTGCAAGGGGCAGCACGGGGCAGCACGGGGCAGCACGGGGCAGTGGGCCTCGGACCCCAGGCCGTGGGGCCTACTTTAGCCTGGCGCTGCCTGGTGGCCTGCAGGTGCCTGGGCCTCGGTGGAGCTGAAGCCCACCACCTCCTCTGGCCCAGCAGGAGCCAGAGGAAGGGCCCTTGATGAGGGATGCCCCTGTGGTCGTAGGGCAGACTGCCCATCGGCAGGTGGCCAGAGGTTGGCGTCCCCTGCGGGCCCTCGTGTCAGAGCTGTGCAAAGTGCGTCGCCCCTGGAAGCAGCCCGGTGCTGAGGAGGTTTCTGCCTAACCTGGCAGCGGACCCGCCTTCCGCAGGCCTCCACAGCAGCTCTGGGCTCTGGGCGGGCGGGCGGGGCCTTCACGCTCCGGGCTCAGGCCTCCTGTCTGTCCCCTCGCAGCCCCTTCCCTTTGCTGGTGCAGGGGAGCTCGGCCCCCCGGTGCGACGCAGCAGCTCACTCGCCAAGATGCACGACTCAGGCCTCACGTAGGGCTTCCGCTGGCCGGGCCTCCACCGCCACTGTCCCTTCCGGACATTTTCATCTCTTTGCCCAGGGAGAAGATGCGTGGCTTTGGGGTCTGCTTCTTGCTGAGCACTGTGTCACGCAGGCCCCTCAGTGTCCGTGCCCGGAGCTGCCGTGCTCTGTGAGGCCGAGCAGCACCTTGTGTGGCTGGCCATGGTGCTGGCTCCCTGGCCGCTGTGGGTTGCGCTGTGGTGGACACGTCGCGTGTTCTCACTGCCCTTGGGCACTCGTCAGCTAAGTTCTGCCCAGCTCCGCCCCTCCTGTGGTGCGAGGGCCTGGCTTCCCTCTTCCTCACCAGCACCTGTCTCCTCCTGACCCTGGCACCTGGAGGATGCAGAGCACCTCCTGTGGTCCCGACTTGCATGTCCCACTGCCAGGGATGCGGAGCACCTGGACGTGCCGGCCCCTCGGGGTCTGTGCTGGAGAGTGCTGCTCAGGACCCCGGCCTGGCTTTTGATCAGCCTTCCTGGGGCTCGACCCTCGGGTTGGTGTGGTGCGCTGCAACGGAGCACGCTGCTGTCCTGGACGGTGTGTGGTCTTCCCAGGGACTCTCCGAGGCCCTCTGCCCTGGCCTGGTAAACTGGAGGGCGGGGCCCAGGGATAGACTCCAGCCAAGGTATTTGTCTCAAAACTAGGGAGCCATCCATCCCACACGCGGCAGGCACGGCCACTCCCACGAGCTGCACCCCAGCCCTTTTGAAATTTCGTTTTGAGACTTGAGTCTTGCTAAGTTGCTCAGGCTGACCTGGAACTTGGCCTCCTGTTTGAGCCTCCTGACGTGCGCCAGCCTTGCTCACTGGTTATTGTGTGTGCACACACTTGGCTTGTAATTTCTTTCACAAAACAGGGCCAGTGCTGTGGATTGTGGACATTGTGAAGCACTTAGATTTTCTTCTTTATGCTTTAGCTACAGAAAAAGCCACTTGAAAGGGCACACACAGGCAGGGAGAGGCGCGTGCGGAGACTGCCTGGCACCCTGGCCTGCTCTCCCTTCCTGTGGCGAGCCTGTCCCGGAGCGAGAGTTTCCAGGTGAGAGCATGTGTTCGCCAGCCTTGTGGCGCAGTGGCCAGGACGCCAGGCTGGCACAGCTGAGAGGAGGAAGAGCATGTTTTGGTGCTGGTGGCAGAGGGACAGTCCACGGGAGGCTGAGCCCGAGCTGCAGCCCAGGGAAGCAGAGCGCCATGGTGGAGAGTGTGCAGAGGAGAGCGGCTCAGCCTGTGGCAGCCAGGGAGGAGAGCCAGGAGCCAGGGACAAGGCATGTGGTCCTGCCCGTCATGGAGGACACGCCTGTCATCCCAGCAGCTCAGGAGGCTGAGGCAGGAGGACCACATGTTCAAAGCCAGCCTCAGCAACTTAGTGAGGTCCTAAGCAACTTAGCAAGACCCTGACTCGGAATAAATAAAAAGGGCTGGGGTGCGGCTCAGTGGTTAGGCGCCCTTGAATTCAGTCCCTGGTACCACCAACAACAGTGTGATGTCAGTGGCCCGCTGCCTCCAGCCCTCCCCACTGGCCTGCAGTCACTACCCTGTGAGTCCATTGTATGGGGAGTCCGCTGGAGAGGTCACAGCTCTCAGGCCTGGGATCTGGTCTCCTGGGCTACCAAGGCAGTGTCTGGGTCCCTCACGTCACACCAGAGCAGTGCTCCTGACAGTATGGTGTCATCGGCGTGGGCTGTGTGCACCCTCAGGGGTTCGCCCCTGGACCTGTGCGGCATGGGGCTCCCTGTTTCCCAGAGCATGAACCTGGCACCTCTCTAGACCCTGGCAGCTGCTGTCCAGGGTCTTCCATTCTGGCCCTGGGCACACTGCTCTGGACATGCTGGCCTGGGGCAGGAGGCAAGCATGTGGCAGGCCTGGACACTGGGTGACTTGCCCGAAGGCCTGGAGGGGGAGGCAGCCCCTCCTGCAGGAGCCCCAGGGGCTGGAGACCCCTCTACTGTGGCCACCTGGGGGCAGAAGAGGCAGCCCAAAGGAAAGGGGGAGGGGACGGGAGCTGGTGGGTGCCACTGGGTCCTGGCACATCCCACAAGGGTGGGAGACTCGGATGGCAGCAGAACCTGGCTGGGCACCTGGCTCCATGGCCTGCCCACCTCGGTGGCCCCTGTGGTCACCTGTGGGAGAGGGCGCTGCCGTGCAGTCCTGCAGGCACTGCAGGAAACACCCAGGGCAGGCTGACACCTAGGAGGCCTGGATGTGCTGGCCACAGCCACTGCCCATGCACCTGAGTCTCGGGACAGGTGAGACCAGGGGTTTTCACGCTGGGCCTGCCCCTCACCTCCCTGCCTGTTGCACTGCCTGCCGGGCAGGCGGCCTGCCGCGCCCTCTCGTGGGTGCTCCCTGGCCATTTAGCCATCACTGTGCTGGTCAAGGTTTCTGCTACCCTCAGCGGCTGGCTTCCCGAGGACAAGCCCAGAAGTCCCCAGTGGCATATGGGCATCTGGGTGGAAGGGCAGGAAGGACCAGGGGGTCCAGGAGGCTGTGGGGCTAGTGAGCCGCAGGGGAGGGTTCAGGTACAGGGCCCTGGGGTAGGTCAGCCTGGCTGGCAGAGTGTGGTGGCCTGGGCCCCTCGGACTCCAGGGCTGGGTCAGAGCTCCAGCAGGGGCGGCCTTCTGGGTGGGCAGCCTCTGTGGCCTGCGACATTGGCACCTGTTCTCTGGCGGGTTGGTTGTGATGGTCCCTTTCCTTCCTAAGCACTTGGGCAGTACTGCCCACTGTGTGGCCACCAGCCACGTCTGCAGTGCTGTGGCCTCCTGGCTGGCTCAGGAGGAGCCTGAGGACTCTGCAGAGCGCAAGGCTGTGGGAGGGGGCTCTGGGCAGGGCTCATCCCCTCAGGGCCTCACCAGTGCCGCGGGAGTGAGGTGGGGGGGTCCCTCAGAGCTGGTTCTGGCCCCCTGCACCCCAGATGGCAGTGCAGTGGTTGAGGAGGGCACATGGTGGACAGGGCAGGTGGTGAGGAGGCCAGTGGCCGCTTGGCCCTACTTCCGTCCGATGGAGGTGGGAGCTGGCTGGGCTTCCGGTCCGGCCCTGCGCAGGGTTTCTGGGTGCCTGCTGCCCTCTAGTGTCCACTACAGGGAGTGCGTCTGGGGAGCTGGTGGGCTGCATCTTGGTGACCTGGAGCCCTTTCTAGGAGGGAATTCTCTTGCCCTTTTGTCACTTCCTGGGTCACTCTGGGCTCTCGGAATAGGCAGGTGAACTTTTGAAACTTCTCCTTAGCTCTCAGTGTGCGCACTTGGCTTCCTGCCTCTTCTAACTCTAGGCGGACGCTGGTTTCTCCTTGTTTTGGAGAATTTAATCTGCAAGGAAGACCCTTGCCCGAGGCCGACTGAAACCTGTTCCTGGTGGTGGGCTGCCAGTCACCCCCTTGGTCCCCTTAGCTCCCGCAGCAGGTGGGAGCTGCCCAGCCTGTGGCCTCCTTGGTGAGAGGGCAGCCCAGTGTCCAATAGTTGCAGCGCCAGCGGCCCGTGGTGTGGTGAGCACCTCTGCTCTCCCGACCAGGACTCCTGCTTGGGTCCTGGCTCTGCTGACGGCAGCCAGCCAGGCCAGTACCAGAGTGCCCAGCGGAGTCCTGGCAGTGGGCTGCCCCGAGCTGCCGGGCTCCCTGATGGCAGTGTGTGGGAGGACGCCCTCACACTCCCGTTCTTACCTCTGGAAGCCGCAGCCCTGCTGTCCCTCGCACACGTCTGGCTGAGGAGCAGCTGTCTTGATTTGAAGCTGACCCAGAGAGCGTGCCGAGGGGCTGATCCGGGCAGCTTTCTTTCCTAGGGTTCTGCTTAAAACGAGTGCTGGCCCCAGGCTCGCCTGACGTTAAACAGGGCGCACTGTTTCTACCAGCTGCCGTCATGGTGGCTCTCGTGCTCAGCCCGCACGGTGAGCCGGCCCCAGCCCGCTTGCACCCCAGCTCCGTGCGAGGGCCCCGCTGCCCTGCCCGTGGTGGCCCTGGTGTTTTCAGTGATGGAGGGAGAGGAGGGGGGGCGGCGGCGGCGCTGACTTGCTCACCTCTGCTTCCCCACAGGTGCTGCCACCATGGGCTCTGAGGACCACGGGGCCCAGAACCCCAGCTGCAAAATCATGACGTTCCGCCCGACCATGGAGGAGTTTAAGGACTTCAACAAATACGTGGCCTACATAGAATCGCAGGGAGCCCACCGGGCAGGCCTGGCCAAGGTGGGTGATGACCTGATCCTGGCGCAGCCGCCTCAGCCTGCACTGCCCTGCTGTCCTTCCCACACCCCGGCTTGTCCTGGGCCCTCTGCAGTGGCCATCGGCCAGCTCGTGGTGCTCCCAGGGCCTGCGGGCGCCAGCAGGCGGTGAGACGGGCCCGCTGCCGTGGTCCCAGAGCCTTCTGGGCCCGGTGCTAGGAGGCCTCACTTTTTTCCTCCCTATTCCTGGTTGAACAATTTGCTTTTTGAGACAAGGTCTCGCTGTGCTGCATAGGCTGGTCTTGAACCAGCGAGTGCCGCTGTCCTCCTGGCCTGGGCGCCTGGTCGCCTGGACTGCAGGGCGGCACTGTGCCCAGCTGGAGCAGCTTCCCGTCTGGGCCCGTGGTACGCAGGTGGCTGAGCCCCGCCCACAGCCCCCTCCCTGGAGATGGCACTGGTGGGGTTTCTTGAGTGTTTCCCTGCACCCTGTGGGGGGGTCACGAGGTCAAGGCTCGGGGACAGGACGTAAAGAGGATGAAAAGGGAAGGAACGGGGAGGTGGCACAAGGGGCCCGCGGCCTGGTGCTGTGAGTGCTGGCTGGCTCAGCCGGCCGCGTGGGTTATGCTCGCTGCTGCGTGGCCGAGGCTTCCCCTGGCAGGCGGTTCTCTGCCACTTCCCTCTGCCACTCAGCCCAGGCGCGCAGTCTCTGCACAGCGCCAGACAGTGAGGGCGTCAGCCCAGGAGCCAGGACGGCGTGCAACTGCGGCAAGGTGCGTGCCAGTAGAACTGTCCCTGTGGACGCCGGAACGTGAACCTCAGGTCCTTCTCATTTGCCAGACACCGTCTTGTTTTTTCTTGCAACCATTTTGGAGAAAAGACTCTTATCTCAAAAGCTGGAGGAGTGGCAGTGGGTGGCTCTGACCAGGCCTCAGTCGCTAGCCCAGAGGCTATGTCTGTCCCCTGCAGCAAGTGGGCTAGCCCGCTCCTGCCTGCCTGGTTCTTCCTGGTGCTCTTGCTGGCTTTCGCGTCCCTCCTGGGGGTCCTCACATGACACTCCCACCCTCGCAGCCTTGGGGGCGGTGGATCTGCATGCTGGCAGTGACCCCGTGCCTCTGCCCTTGGCTTGTGTTCGTCACACACCCTGGTGAGGCAGGGTGGCAATTCCGCCACCTCTGGCTCCAGCCCCTGCCCGCTACGTGGCTCTGGCCTCCGGCCTCCTCCACGAGCCTCCCCAGCCGCTGTGTGGCTAGGGACTGCCATCTCAGGAAGGCTCCCGAGCCCATGGCGCTCTGCTGGCCGACCCCAGGGAGGGTGGTCGGTTCCCGTCCTGGGGCCTGCCTTCCCCTCGCGCCTGTGGCAGCTGGGCAGGTGGCTGTGACCTTTCTCCCGGCCCCACCAGCCTTGGCTCCTGGGGCTGGCCCACTCGTGTCTTGCTAGGGCACAGCAGCCCTTCCTGATCTGGGACCCAGGCCACCCTTTCTGTCAGCACAGTGGCGGTTTAGCCTCTGGCTGTCCTGGTCTCTCCTCGGAGAGTCCTTTAAATGTCACCTGGCACTTCCTGCTCCTGTCATTTCACTCCAGCCTGTTTCCAGAGCTCTGTCCCAGGCTGCATCTATTCTGTCCCCCTTCCACCTCCCCCTCTTCCTTTCCTCTTCACCCCTGTCACGTCCTGTCCCTGGAGCCTTGACCCCTCTGCCTTAAACTTGCCATTCCAGTGGGCCGGCGTCCACGGCTGGCTGAGCTGAGGGCAGCCATCAGGTGGGCGCCCCTCCCTGCGCCCTGGCTCTGCAGCCCTTCTCCCTCTTATGAGGGCTTCAGGCACTGCCTTCTCTGACCGCGGGTCGCTGTTGCTTGTGGAGGGCAGGCCCCAGGCCCTGGCGCACGTGCACGGGTGCCTGGGGAGCGGGGCGGGAGGCGGATGCCGCACGCATGCTCAGCTCTTGGCAGTTGCAGTCACATTGGTACCCACGTGTGGCACACCACACACACGTGTCCCTCCTCCCCCCACTCTGTGGGGACAGATGGGCTCAGGGAAGCATCTGCTCTGGCCACGGGCACCTCCGCTTCTTCCAGATGGGACCCTTGGCTCTTAGGACTGCCAGACTCTTGGGAGAAGGATCACAGTGTGCTGCTGGCTCTGTTTGAGCCATGGGGACGTGTGTGTCCCCCTCACCTGGGTCTCTTTGGCCTTGACCACCCTTTGTGTGTGAGTGCTGGGGTTCCTGCTTTCACTAGAACTGCACGGGTTACCCTGCTCCCCAAGATCTGCAGGGCCTGGGAGCAGGGAGCAGGCTTCCTAGGTCCAGACTAAGCCAGGGCTAGGGACGCCTAGCGGGAGCCCCCAGGGCACGGAGCCTGGCACTTCCTCGACCTCCGATAACTAAGTACAGGCAGGGCCTGATCAGGCTTTCCAGAGCCAGGCGGCTCCCTCAGCCCTCCTGGGAAGCGCCGGGCAGGAAGCGCCCCAGGAGCCTGGCTTGTGGCTCCACTCTGGGCCGAGGTTGGCGAGAGGTGGGCACCAGCGGGTCTTTCTGAGACTCCTCCTCAGCCTTTTTGTGTCAACTGAGGCCTCGATGCCCGGGCACCTGGGAATGGTGTCTGGTGCAGGTTGTGTACCACCTGGTGGGCTGCTTCTGCTGCTGCTGCCTCCTCAGGGTGGCTGTGGGCTACAGTGCCTGGACCACCCACGTCCACCTCCCTGCGTGTGGACATGTGGCTGCCCAGTCCTCCTGGCCTCAGCTAAGCCACACAGAAGGGCCAGTGCAGGGCCGCGCCACCTGGAAGGTGGCGAGGGGGGCCCTAGGAGGCATGTTCTCCAGGACACTTTCTTAACCCTTTCTTCACCTGGGACCTCCAGGGGTCCTCCTGTCTTGGCAGGACTCGGAGGGTGTCGCACGGGGTGTGGCTTCCACCCACAGCCATGGCTTTGCGAGGAGTCTTGCTCCTGCAGCTCAGCACCTGCTCGGGGTGTGTTGGGCACGGCCAGGGGTCACCTGGTGTGTCCTTCCTGTTTTCCCATGTGTGTGCTGCAGCTGTGCCCTTAGTGGAGGGGACAGTGAACGAAGCCGCCCGGTGTTCCTGGTGGGTGGCCTCCACATGTGTAAGCTCACCGGCGGCTGTGGGCTGGCCTGGCCCTGGCTGGTGGCTCCCTGCAGTGGAAGACACCTGCTCTGTATAGAGGGGGTGTCACCTGCCTGAATCCAAGGCAGCATGGGGTCATAGGCCCGCCGTTTGCGGCGGCCATAGCAAAGCTTGCTGGGCTGGCCGCATCCTGGTCCCTGTCTGCTTTTCCTGCCTCAAGTGTCGTTACCCTCTTCAAGCCCTGGAGGGTCACACAGCAGCAGGGGGTGCCCCGTGGGGTGTGTTAGAGGAGGCCTCGGGAGCCCCCTGCTCAGGCCCTTGCCCTCTCCAGCTCCAGTCCCTCCCGCACTGTGCCCTGGGGCTGGCTCCTGCTCCAGGGGCATCCTGGAGGTGGCCGGGGCTGGGCAGCGTCCCTGACTTCCACTCACTCCAGGCCAAGACGTCTCTAGTCTTGGTGGCCACAGACGTCCCCGCGGTCGGGCTCGCTCCCTGGGTGCCAGCCCTCACTGCCGTGGTGGCGTGTGGTGGCGTGTGGTGGCTGAGCCGTGCTGCTGCTCGCCACTCTAGGTGCCTGCTGCCATCAGGTGTTGGCATGGCTCAGTGGGCCTGGGCTTTTGCCAGGTGACAGCAGTGTCCTGGGGGACGGTCAGTGGCTTTGGCGACTGGGAGCTGTTACCCGACAGCAGTGCATGGCTCTCCATTGACGGCCCCAGGGCTCTCAGCTGAGGGTGGGAACAGGTGGCTTAGTTCTTGCCCCCAGAGCCGAGGGACCTGGAAGCTGGCTGGGGCCTGCTCATGTCCGCCTGGGAGAGGGCACTGTGGGCTGCGGGCGGCAGCAGCGCCAGCTCAGGCGCTCATTGCCCCAGCTCAGGCCCGCAGCTCCTCAGGCCAGTCCCCGTGGCCTCGCGGCCCTCACCTCTCAGATGGGGAGGCAGGGGGCCGGGTGAGTCCCTGTCCCTGCGCCATTCAGGACCTCCTTCTCTGGCTGTCATCTCCCAGTGTCTGGCCTCCTGCTGGCCTGGGCCGCTCCTGAGGCTGTCATGCTGGCCGTGAGTCCAGGCATTCTGGTCCACCTCTTGCTCTGTCCCCTGGTGGGTACCCTTGTCGGATTGCGGGCCTCCCTCTGCCTGTCCCTGTGTGTGAGGAGCAGTGCTGTACCTCCCCCATGGGTGTCGCAGGGGACAGCAGACGCAGCCCTGTACCTGGCTGGGAGCTCCTGTCCTGCCTGTCCCCTCCTCTAGGAATCACCACTGGTCCCAGTGGGTTGGGGACTTTGTCTCCCAGTGTCTTCTGCCCCCAGAACTAAGCTGGCCTCCTCGCAGGTGGTGGTGGGGAGACCAAGCAGCCCCTCGGTGGTGCTGCAGGTCCTGTGCTCAGCCTGGCTCTGGAGTGGCAAGTGGAAGGTCTCAAAATGCAGCCTCCATATGTGGAGGCACCAGGACACCCGCTGCTCAGCTGTCACCATGCAAGCCCCTGGTGGGTGGGCCTGGCGCTCTGGGGCACTCCTGGCTTCCCTTGTGCCAAGCTCAGCAGGAGCGCCAGGGCCCCGGTTCTGCAGGGCCCCCGTCAGTCAGCACCAAGGTCTGGGGTGGAGGAAGCACAGCGGCAGACGGGGCGCCAGTGACCACTCCTTGGCCTTGCAGATCATCCCCCCGAAGGAGTGGAAGCCCAGGCAGACCTACGATGACATCGACGACGTGGTGATCCCCGCCCCCATCCAGCAGGTGGTGACCGGGCAGTCGGGCCTCTTCACGCAGTACAACATCCAGAAGAAGGCCATGACCGTGGGGGAGTACCGCCGCCTGGCCAACAGCGACAAGTGCGTGCAGGCGCCGGCCCAGGCTAGGTCCAGGCACACGCTCAGCCACACAGCCCAGCCCAGCCCACAGCAAGGCTGCCAGGGGCACCCGCCACGGTCAGGCACACCTGATCCCCTGCCCTCAAGTGTCCATTGATGGCCCTTCCGAGAAGGTCCCCAACACCTCCCCATGTGCCACTCCCCTGTCCCACATGGGTGTGAGCTGCATGCCCCAGGCATCGTGGGTTCTCTCACCTGCCCCTGCTGCTGGGCCACCCAGCTCTCTGCCCCGCCTCCTGTCCCCACGCCTCTGTTTCCAGCCTGGGTCCTGGGTTCTGGGTCTCGTAGGTGTCCTGTGAGGGCAGAGCCTTGTCCCTACTGCCCCAGCCTTAGAGACAGGAGCCACCTGGGCTCTGACCTCCAGCTCCAGCCCCCCTGGGGTGTGTCCTGACTTAGGTTCCAGCCCAGGGCCTGAGGGGACCCACCCTGAATGGTCACATTGTGTGCCCGCCAGGCATCTGGACTCCCTGGGTCCCTCAGTGGCCGGGGCTGGGCGGTGTGGCCAGCCCCCCTCTCAGCCCCTGTGGGTGCTGTTTCCCAGGTACTGCACTCCGCGGCACCAGGACTTCGACGACCTGGAGCGCAAGTACTGGAAGAACCTCACCTTCGTCTCTCCCATCTACGGGGCGGACATCAGTGGCTCTTTGTACGATGACGTGAGTGCCAGGCCTGGAGACCCCTCTGCTCAGGGTGAGGGCCTCTGGGGCAGGAGCAGAGCTGGGTTGCTGGAAGGGGGCCGGGGAGCCCGGCCGCTGGTTGCCAGTCGTTCCCAGCAGGCCCTGGGGCCCCGTGGAGCCAGCCCCTCGTCCCACAGCACAGCGAGGGCTCGTGGCCGCGTAGGGCCTGCCCTGCACTCTGGGGACTCCACACTGGTTGCCCCATCTGCCCACCCACCTGGTGCCCTGAGTTCTCAGCCATGAGGCCGCTTGCGATTCTCTGTGAGCTGGTCCTTGCTTCTGGCCAGGAGGCCTGCCCCTGCCCTGTCTTCAACACAGGTGCCCCTGCCAGGACTCCTCCTCCGCCCTGCACCTGACTTCTGCTCCTGGGTGGGGCTGGGGAGGGAGAGAAGCCTTGCAGAGAAGGCTCACGACCCCGCTAGCTGCCCTGGGCATGAGCATGTGCAGGTGTCCCTCAGAGGGCCTTGAGCAGTTGGGCCTCCCAAGCCCTTGGCCAGTGCCATGGCTGAGCAGCCCACACTCCTGCCTGCGTGGCCCACAGCCCGCAGTCCTTGGGCTACGGGGCCGCCACCTGCAGCCCAGGTGTGTCTCTCCTGAGCACTGTGCCACAGGAAGAGGGGCCCAGGCTGGAGGTGAGCTCACCTAGAGACACCAAGAGAGACCCATGGGAGATGCCCTCCTCCGAGCACAGGGAGGGCCAGGAGAGCCGTGCAGCCTGACCCACCACTGCCTTCCGGGGCCTCGGTTTCCCCACTGATCACGCAGCACAGTGTGCCTGGGCCTTGAGCTCCTGTGCGCTCCCAGCCCCGAGCAGGCGGCAAGCTCGCAGAGGCCACGCAGCAGGCTCCCGGCTCTCCGCCTGCGGGACCGCACGGCTCCCTGTGAGGCCCAGCTCTGGCACGTGCTGCAACCTTGGCACACACCACAGAGCCGGTGACAGTGTACTGCATGGGAAGTCCAGAGACTGGGCTCCTTGTGCCACCACCCACCCCTCCTCCAGGCTCAGCCCGTCCCTCGCCCCCTGCCCTACTCCTGGTGCCACGCAGGGTCAGGGTGGCCTGTGTCAGCAGCTCCCTCCCAGCCAGACTGTGTTCCTGGAGCTTCCTGAGGACTGTGGGGGTGGGGGGGTAGCAGGGCATCTTTGTGCTGCCCTGCTTCTTCTCTGCGGGCCCAGTGAGAGTGTCCACCTCCCCAAGCCCCCATCTCCCGCCTCAGATAGCCGCAGCCCTCCTGGTCAGGGCGGGCCCCTCTCCCCCGGCTCCTCCCGGCAGCTGCTCAGGCAGGACAGTGGTGTCTTTCTGGGTCAGGGTGGCTGCCTTTGCCTCTCGATTCCTGCCTGCACTCTCCTGTCCCGGATGCTCCTGTCACTGGGTCGTGCCCTGTGGCCCTGTGTGTCTGGTTCTCCTGCGCACGGGGTCCTCAGGTTTCTCCACGCTGTAGCTGTGGCACGCGTGACGCTCCAGGTGTGCATGGGACATGATCTATGTGGCCATCTGTCCACCCAGGGGGTCGTTGGTTGCCCCTGCTTCTCGGCTGTGGCCAGCTGCTGCTGTGAACATCTGGGTGCGTGTCTGCCTGGGAGTGCTTTATTGCTCGGGGGCCAATGGATGAGGGGGGCCCTGCTGGGCCACGTGGTGACTCCCTGTTAACTTGCTAAGGAGCCTCAGTGGGTCTGTTCTGTGGCAGCTGCAGCCTGTCGCATCCCACTGCAGGCCCGGGGCTCTGGCTTGGAGGACTGCCTAGCGCCTGCTGTTGCGTCTGTTCGCGTCTGGCCTCCCTGGGTGTGGAGTGGCCAGGTGGCTCAAGGTGCCGAGCGTCTTTCTGTGTGTTACTGGCCATTCCTGTGTTTTCTTTGGAGAAAGACTTATTTTTTTCTCTTATTGCTTATGCTTTGGTGACTTTTCTAAGACACTATTGCCAATTCCAGAGTCATGACCGCGTGCTCCTGTTTCTTCCAAGAGGGTCATGGTTTGGTGCTGTGTCTGTGACGTGTCTTGAGTTCTTTGCCTTTTGTGCGTGTGGGGGGTACCGGGGTTTGACCCCAGGGGTGCTCTACCTCTGAGCCACACCCCAGCCCTTTTTATTTTTAACTTTGAGGTGGGACCTTGCTAACTTGCCAGGCTGGCCCTAAACTTGCCTTCCTCCTGCCTGAGCCTCCTGAGTCGCTGCGACGATGACAGGCATGGTTGAGCTCATTTTGTACAGTGTGACGCAGGGGTCCAGATGCTCTTTCCTGCATGTGGCGGCCCCGTTGTCCCTGCACAATTTGCTGAAAAGACCCTTCTTTCCCCTTGAATGGTGTTGGTGCCAGGTGAGATCCCACATTCTTATTTACTTTTATTTAAAAAATAAACTTAGAATAGTTTTAGTTTCACAGAAAAAGTCAGAAAGTACCAAGAGCTCCCACAGAGTCTGGCTCCGGCCCTGCCCGGCCTCGCCCAGGCTGCACACCCACCAGAGCGGGGCTTTCGTGACCATGGACAACACTGTGTTGGTGCACCCTGTCACCAAAATGTCACAGCCCCTTGAGGAATGGCTGTGGATGTTCTGGGCGCCGTGTGTTTGGGCAGATGTGGGTGACATCTCTGCCATGGCGGTGCCACACAGTGAGTGCACTGCCCCGGAGGCCTGTGCCCATGTGTGCGCCCACTGCTGACCCTGTGGAGGCTGGCTCGTCCCGTGCCTCCTCCTGCCTTTCGCAGAACCTGTGGTCGGCGACAGTGGCTGCTTTCTAGGCTGTCTTCTGAGGGGACGATGGCAGGGCTCCTCGCCTTCTCCCTGCCTCCTGGTGCCCGGCACTGGCCACTGTCGGCTGGCTGCAGTCTTGACCATCCTGGTGGAAGGACACCGCCATCGTTCCAGGGCTGGGCGGTCGGGCAGAGGCCTGGCGTCTCTCTGCGGGTGGCATGTGAACATGAGCAGCTCTTGCGGGGGACGCTGCGAGCGGCTGGCTCAGGCGGCATCACGGCTTAGCTGCTGCGGAGCTGCCCTCCTGTGCCTGGGCTGGCCGTGCCTTCAGCGTCCCAGTGGAGATGGCTTCCTGCTGCTGCAAGTCCCCAGCCCCGGGCCGTGGGTGCCTGCATTCTGGCCACTCGGAGGGAGTGTGGGCGTCTCTTGCTGGTTGGGATCTGCGTTTCTGGTGCCAGCTAAGGGGTGTCTTGGTTGCTGCTGGCCGTCTGTGGGCCTCCTTCCGCGATGTGTGGGTTGGGTCTTTGGTTGAGGTTGTTGTGTCCTTCCTGTGGAGGTGTAGGGTCCTTCCTGTGCTTGGGCGGCAGCAGCCTGGGTCAGGTGTCTTTGCAAACACCTCTTTCAGCCTGTGGCTGGTCTCCTCGTTCTCTTACGGATGGTCCATTATTGTTTTTAAATAAAAAATGAAAAGTGGAGCCTCGTCAGTCCCACGAGCGCCTCCACCTCCAGCCAGCCTGCCGCCCTGTCCCCGGGAGGGCTCACACCCACGCATCCATGTGCAGGCTACGGCGCCCCGAGCCCGGGGTCGGGAGCTGCAGGACCAGGTGGGACGTCAGCCCCTTGCGCCTCCTCGTGGCCGCAGGGCAGCGCCTTGCTCCTCCAGGGATGTTCGTGCCTGGCTCAGGCCGGCCCCAGGAGTCTTCTGGCCGACAGCATGGCCTGCCACATCGTGGAAGGGGTATGTGGTGCAGGGTCAAGGCTGCTGGGGGACCTGGTTCTCATGCCCTCACCCTGACCTGGGCAGCTCCTGCCTCTGAAGACCTTGGGTTTCCTACCCTCACTCCAAGAGGTCTGCTGCTGTCCCCTTGTTGTGTCCTGGGCCCCTGCCAGGGCTTGCTTTGCAAGTGTCTGATCTGCTGTGTCCCAGGGCCTGTGGTGCTGCGGTGGGTTTGGGACGTGAGGGAACATCCCTGAGTAGTTGGTGAACCACGTTTCACGCGCTGTATGGCAAGAGGTTCATCTGCCTGTGGAACTGGGAACCGAGGGTCTGGCAGTCAGGGCTCTAGCCGCGGTGAGGGCTCTGGACGCTGTCTCCGTCTCCTCTGTAGCAAGGGACTGGGAGGACCATTGCTGGGCGTGGGCCCGGGCCCTGGCCCTGGCCCTGGACTGGCCCGCTTGGAGGTCTCCTCCTCCCCTGTCACTGATCCAGAGGCACGTTGATCGTCCACCACCAGCTGCCGTCTTGCAACCCAGGTCGGCTCCCAGCGCCACATGCAGTCCGCTCTGTGGAGCAGTCCAGGCCGTGTGTGCCAGGCGCTGAGCCGGCAGGTGGCCTCAGTGGAGGGGCAGGTAGGGTGCCACCAGCCAGTGGGCCTTCAGCTCTTTCTGGGCATGGACTAATGGCAGAGCTGGTCCAGGTCCTCTGCAGAGTCAGCTCACATTCTGGACCTGGACGTGATGAGATGTGGCCTTCCCGCTCTTCCCGGAGCACTGGGGCAGCCGGGGCCACACACACACCTTGGATCACGGCCATGCTGACTGGCCGCTCTGCTGCCCCTGCAGGACGTGGCGCAGTGGAACATCGGGAGCCTCAGGACCATCCTGGACATGGTGGAGCGCGAGTGCGGCACCATCATCGAGGGCGTGAACACGCCCTACCTGTACTTCGGCATGTGGAAGACCACCTTCGCCTGGCACACGGAGGACATGGACCTGTACAGCATCAACTACCTGCACTTCGGGGAGCCCAAGTCCTGGTGAGTGGCGGCCACTGCAGCCTGGCCTCCCAGGGCGTCTGGCGGGGTCAGCTGGGCCTGGGCTGCCTTCAGGGCTTAGGGGCTGTGCTGGTGAGGCGGTGAAGGTGGGTGCTGGGGGCCCCAAGTCGCCAGGGACAGCCTGGTTTCCCCTCAGTGTCAGGAGGGGAGAATGGGGTCTCCAGGTCCTGAGCCTGTGGTGTGCAGGCCAGGGTGGGACTGACCGGTTATGGTGTCCCTGTGCCACACAGCAGCCTCCGCCTGTCATGTAGTGGCGGTCCATGTGGGCGTTGTCCTATGGACCATGGGCCTTGACCCTGAATGGCTCTGGCCTTGCTCTTGGCCTCCAGGCCCCAGGGTGGTCAGCAGTGGCCTGCGGCTTGCAGGGCTTCTCGCTGGTGTACAGGGGCTGGGCAGGTGAGCTTGTAGCCGGAAGGCCACACCATAGAGACGGGGTGGCTGCATCTCAAGTGATGGCCCTGAGGGCTGTCCCAAACTGCCACCCCGTGTCCTCTCCAGCATCTGGAGAGTGATGCTGGGTGCAGTGCTCCCTTCCGCCAGCCTCTCTGGTGGCACCGCCATGGGCCGTCTTCATCTCCGGCAGCCTCCGTTCCCCCTCGCTGTCCAGCAGTGCCTCTGACTTGCCCCCACCCCTGCTGGTTTTCAGAGGGGTGGGAGGAGGCCACACGAGCTGGCCCAGCTGAGGGGCCTGAGGAGTCACGGTGCCGAGTGTCCGGGTGTCTTGGTGTCGTGTGCGTCTGCCAGGAAAGGGGACCCCAGCACCGGGACTCCAGGGACGGAGCACAGGCGGAGCGGAGGCCTCTCTCCCTGCTCCCCACAGGCACTGGGCTCCACCCCACGGGCCCTCAAGCTGCGACGGGCCTGGGACCTGGACCCCTGGGGCGTGCCCTCTCCCCGCTCCAGGGCCCCTGTGGGCTGCACACACCAGACGAGCTTCGAAGCCATTAGGTGCTCCATTCCAGGGCGTCCCCTCGGCTCCCGAGCTCAGGGAAGCGTGTCGGCCTCCACTCGCGGCTGCCCAGGCCAGGGTGCTGAGGGAGCTGGGTCGGGGTCCTCTATCTGCGGGGCCACAGCCGTGGAGGTCCCTCCATGCCTAGCCACGTCGCGAATGATGCTCTAATGCTGCTCCTTGGTGACACCGTGTGCTCAAGCAGAGTGACCCTGGTCCCTCACTGTTCCAGGTCACCCCAAGTCCCAGCCCCACGACCCCTGGGGGTGGAGGAATGCACGGTTCTCCAGGCTCCAAGCCACTCAGCACCCAGATGTTCTAGAGAGAGGAGCCTGAGCCCCTCCGTGAGGACCCAGTGTCCCCCGCTGGCTTCTCTGGACCCCGAATACGAAAGCGTCCAGGGCTCGTGTCGCCTCTGCCTTCCTTCAGGTCAGGGCCGGGCTCCTGCCTGGGGGTGGCCTGTGGCGAGCCGAGGCGCTGGCAGAGGCGTCCAGTGCTGTGTGGACGCTGGGCTGCAGGGCGAGGAGTCAGGCTGCTGTCCCCGGGAGGGGTGCCCAGCTCAGTGGGGTCCAAGCCAGGAGGGGCGTCTGTGCGTCCTCCCCCACCCCCACGAGCCGGGGCTGTCCTGGTGCCTGTCTGCTGAGCCTCTCTGGCCCACGCCTCCTGGCTGAGCTGCTTTTGCTGGATTAACCTGAATTTCCAGGGTCCTGAGTCTGCGTCTGGTTGGAGGCTGAGGAGGCTGAGATGGGAGGCCGCTCGCTCCCCTGGCTTCTGGGGGATGGCTGCTGCCACCACCCTGACAGATCACACTTCTTGCAGTTAGAGCAGCACAGGTTTAAAGCCCCGAAGTCAGTCTGTTGGGCCAGACCCAGAGGCGCCAGGCTGCCCCCAGCCCAGGGAGAGTCCGGGCCCCTCCCCGCTCCAGAGCCAGTAGTGCAGCGTCCTCAGGCCCCGACTCGGGCCCCCCTGCCTCTCTCCTAAGGACCCCTGTGACCCTGCGTGACCCCAGCTCAGGGCCCTGCACTGACCCTACCTCAGAGCCCCTCTGTCCTGGGCAGTGCCGTCCACGGGTCCCTGGGAGGAGGAGGGCGCGTGCTGCCCATGGTGCTCTGGACTCGCGGGGTGCCTGTGTGCTGTGGAGCCCCTGCCTCCCAGGGGGTCCTGTCGTCAGCCCTGTGCCTCCGCCTGGGGCCTTCTCAAGAGAGAAGCCTGGCCCAGGCCTGCTGAGTCCCCACGGGCACCTGGTAACAGGTGGCGCTCACAGGACGGGGCAGACTGGGGCTCGGGGACATGGGGACGTGGGAACTCTAGGTCGGGTGTCCACATTTCTAGAATCATTTGAAGGGGTGTCGACAGCTCTGCCTCCCCAGCAGCCCAGGGCCTGCGTTTGGGGAAATGAAGTGCCACATTCCAGGGTGTCCTGAGCCCTGCTCAGGTGGCATTTCCTGAACGGTGGCCCTAAGCAGTCCTGGGTGGAAAGGGCCCAGCCAGCGATCCCCGCAGCCCCTCCCACAGCCCTCCTCCCTGAGAACAAGCTGGGACCTGCCCCAGGCAGTGGCAGCAGGGTGGCTGCGGCTCTGGCCCGAGTCCCCCCACGTGGGTGAGGTGCCTGGCCACCACGGCTCAGTCTGCCAGCTGCCAGCAGACTGGGTGTCCCTGACAGGCGGGTGGCGTGTGGCTGTGCGGACGGTGGCCTGCTGGCTGCCTGCTGGCTCCTCACACCTCCAGCGGAGGCCGTGGTGTGAGTGGGTGTGCTGGGTCCTAGCCTGCCGGTGTGCACACACTCTGACCCTGGTACTGGCTGCCGTGGGATCTGAGGCTGAGGAAGGTCCAGGAGGCCGGCCCTACCCCTGAGGACCACTAGGTGGCGCTCCTGCCCTTCTGCTCTGGGCTGTGCCACCATGGAGTCCCCTTGGCTTCCACCTGCGCATCCTGCTGGGAGAGGCACTGGGGGAGGGCAGAGACCGCCGGAGGGGCGGGGCAGGGGGCACGCTCACCCCCAGGTGACTTGTGGTCTCCGGGTCTGGCGGGGAGAGCACCCACCTTCTCCCCAGAGCACAGAGGAGGGAGCACGTCGCAGGTGCAGGGAGTGGGGGAGCCCTGGGGCCTGAGCTCCTTCAGGTGGCCGCAGGAGTCCCCAGGAGAGGACCTGTGCCTTCAGACCCCTGCCACCATGGGGATGGTGGGGCCCGTGAGGGTGGCCCTGAGGCGCTCCCTCCTGGCCAGTCATGGAGGGCTGGGGGCCCTGCTGGTGGGCGGCGGTGGCTGAGGTTGGGGTGCTCGAGGCCAGAGTGACGTCGGCAGCAGGGACTCCGGTGTCAGGTGCAGGCTGTGTCCGGTGTGCAGAGTCCTCACTGCCCAGCGAGAGGGCGGTGCTCCTGAGAAGCATGGCAGGTGGGCAGGGGCCCGGAGCCTGCGGCCTCTCTGTGGCCTGCTCTTCTGTGCACGTGTCCCCGGGCCCCAGGAGGTTGCGCCCTCTGCCTGCCCGCTGCCCTCACCTGCCCTGGTTTGCTTGGGTGGCGCCTGGTGCTCAGCAGGCTGGGCGCACTGCCCGCTGCCCACCTTCCCGTGGCCCTTGTCAGGAGGCCTCGGGCAGCAGCCAGTGGGCCAGCCTCAATCCCGCCAGTCCTCCTGGAGGGGGAGTGCCCGCAGGGGCCCCATGTGGCCTCACGGGCTTCCTGCAGGGGAGGGTTGTCGTGTCGTCCCCCCTGCTGTATGATGCTGCCCTGAGCTCCCCATGCAAGGAAGGCACAGGCCAGGCTGGCGGCACCGCCTCCCCTCAGCAGGCCCTGGCCTTTAGGGCAGGGCCCTGGTGGCTCCTGAGCCTCTAGGATCCCTGTGTGCCTCGCCCTGAGGCCACCTTCCCTCCTGGGAGGTACCGCCTGGGCAGCTGTCCCTGGGCTGGGGCTTCAGGAGGCTGCGCAGGCCCTAGCAGTGTGACGCTTGCTGCCACTCGCCTCGCCAGCCCTGAGCCGGAGGGGCTCCTGGCAGGTGCCGCAGGTGTTGCCGCAGGTGAGGCTGCGGGCGGCCGAGCCTGGTGTCTGTCTCCTAATGACACTGCTCTTCTTAGGTCTCTGGTAGCTTAATTGTGACTACTCGGTATTTTGGTGGCATCTTGGGGAGTGTTGACGTGTGCGGGGTGGCGAGTTTCATCAAGCCTCTCTGGGTCTGCTGCCACTTTGGTAGTGGGATGTGGGATCTGTGTGTTGGAGTGACGTGAGCAGCCTGGTGTCAATAAAAGCATAGAGGGGGGCTGGGAAGGGCAGTGTCATGAGCCGTTGCCCGCAGCCAAGCCGAGGATGTCGCAAGCAGTGGAGTACCTCCAAGTCCCTCCTGAGGCGGGAATGGAGAACACTTGGCACCTCGGCCTGCTGCCTGGCCCTGAGGGCAGGTGGGAATGGGCATGGGCACCGGGGACGCTGGGCAGTTTCCCCTGAGCCCTGTGGGTCTTCTGTGAGGAGTGCTGGCCCGGGCAGCCCAGGCTCATGACTGTAGGGTGTGGTAAGCCGGCGACAATGCCCTCTAGCAGGGGCCACTGTGGGTGCACTTGTCTAGTGCCCAGGGCCACAGGCGGTGTGCCGCTAGGGCAGGTGAGGCGCACTGTGGCGTGCACTCGCATGAGGCCTCCGGGCGGCCAGCTCTCAGTACCGTGGCAGGACACCTTGGGGCCCCTCATGGCGGGCAGAGCTTCATGGGCTCACAGTTTGGAGGTTTCAGTCCACGTGGTGGGATCCGCACATCCTGTAGGGACAGGTGAAGGCCACCCCCTCCCTGTGGCCTGGACGCTGAGGACGGTAGCCCCAGGGTCCCACGGCCTCTGGAGGGGCACACCCCCGCCTGGCCCCACTCCAGTTGGCTCTCCCAGCTCTCAGGCTGGAACTAGGCCTTTGGGGACACTCCAGATCCAAACTACAGCAGCCTGTGTCCTCGCTGCATGTCCCTGGAGTGGGGGAGGGAGCCCCATTGGGGACAGGGGTACAGCAGGCCCGGGTCAGCCCTGTGAGCCTTAGTGCTGGGCAGTTCCGTGCAGGGTGCCCAGCACCTTCCTCAAGTCGGAGGCCAGGGGCCCTCTTGGGCTGTGGGACTCGAATAGGTTCCGGCTGCCTCTGTGTGCCCACGTGCCGGGCCAGGGCTGGCAAAGCCTTGGGTGCCCATCTCCCCCACCCATCAGGCAGGTTTGGGTGACAGCCTGAGGGCTGGCTGGGTGCTGGGTGGCAGGGGGGCTGTGGGCCCCAGGAGGCGCAGAGCCTGGGCCTCCCTAGCAGCCAGCAGCCGCCAGGTGCCGCCGTCCCCGCTCCCACTCTCCAGGCTGAGGCCCACCGGCTCCTGCTCCAGCTGGGCGCCTTCCCTGCTGGGAGGGCTCCCATTCCCTGGCCTCTGTCCCTCTGTCGGGTGGGGCCTCCTGTCTCCTGCTAGACCCCGACAAGCAGAGGTGGCGCTCCCACTGTCAGCAGGCGTGACCTGCCCGTGACCCCGGGGCGCTGGGCATTCCGAGACCCTCACCGCAGGCTCGCCTCCACCATGGCTCTGGTCCCTCTCCTGGCCCTTCTGCTTCCGTCTGTCTCCCAGGCCCCGCGGGGGGTGCAGGCTGCGGTGACTGGGAGGCCGGGAGCCCCGTCACCTGTGGACAGGAGCAGGCGCTCCGGGGCAGTCTTCTGCTCCCGGCCGGGCGGCTAGGACTGAAGAGCTCCCTTGACCTCTGCGAGACGGCGGCGGCCCTGGCGCAGCCCTGAGCGTCCTTGGCACTTCATGGGGGTCTCACGGGTGCGGGATTGGCCAGCTCTTCCTGCTGCCAGGGAAGCCAGTCCTGCAGCTCAGTGCCCCTGAGGTGGGCGCAAGTGCTCGTGGGGTGAGTGGCCCGTGTGGGCCTCCGAGGCTGTGTTCCCCGTGAGGGGAGCGAGGGTGCCTGCTGCGTGGCCCAGGCGGCGTGTTGGTGTCCCCGACTGCTGGTCGGATGCCCTGCGAGGCTGAGCAAGGCCCTTCTTTGGGCAGGGAGCCTGCTGGCTGCTCCCTGGCCCCTGCCACCCCTGCCTGGCATGCTCCCCGCGCCCAGAGTCACCTGTAGGCCCTGGTGGGTCAGGCAGTCTCTGGGATAGACGCCTCCCTCCCACGTCCTCTGCCAGCTCCTAGAGCCTGGCCTCTGGCAGCACTGATGGGCCTCGGGGGACCAGAGGTGAGGGTGGAGGCCTGGGGCTCACGGGAGGCCCGCGGCCTGGCTGGGTCTGTGCTGGCCTCAGGGGCTCCCGAGTGTGAAGCTCAGCGCCCGAGTCTCCACCAGCAGCAGGGACCTGGGGCCACATTCTCTGACCCTAAGTGCTACCCCCTCCCGCAAATTGAGTGATCCTTCCCAGGCACCCCTGACCCCGCCCCAGCTGGCTGCAGAGGTCCCCAGATGAGGTCTGGAGCAGGGACCTGAACCTCTGCAGAGGTGGCAGGCCAGCCCCCTGCGGGCCGCAGTGAGGACGGGCCGCAGCCCTGCAGCTTCCCTGTGCTGTCCCTGGCACCAGGTGAGAGCACCAGACAGAATGGGCCCCCGCTCCTGCCCACATGCTTGTCCTGACCTGGCCTGCCTCAGTGGCCATGGTGGCAGATGTCCCCAGGGAGTGCAGAATCCCCAAGATGCTCGAGGCCAGTCGCCATGGACCGTGGGCTGCGGGAAGCCACCCGGTTCTTTCCTCAGCCACAGACACCAAGCAAGGTGCCAGGGGGCCAAGACAGTGTTGGTGAAGAAGGTCCGACGAGAGCAGAGTGCCACAAGGGGGAGGTGCAGGGGCCCTGCTCCTGAGGAAGCGGAGACTGAGGTGGCAGGGCCTGAGAGCGGGGTGTCTTGACCCTGCGCTTTCTCCCCAAGCACCTGGGTCTGTGTGCAGGGGCCCAGGGCTGCCATGGCCACTGTCCCTGGGCTGCTGTCTTGCCGGTGTTGGGCTGTCTGGGACATTCTTGACAACCTTCCCACAGAGGACAGTTGTCCCACCGGCCACACCTGCCCAGGGGCCCTGGCCCGCAGGCAGGCAGCTCTCCCGGGGGCATGCTGAGGGCTGCAGGAGCCCGGCGCCCGCTGCTGGCTCTGGGCGATACATGGCACTGGTGCCCCTGTGCTGGGCATGGCTGGGGCAGGAAGGGCCCTGCCTGGGCTCTTGTGCTGGGGACGGTGCACAGCGGTGGGCGGCCCACTCCTTGCCCACCGTCCTGACCGTCACCTACTGGCACCTCGTGAGGCGTGAGTGTGCACGGCAGCTTGGCGTCTCCAAGGCGTCCTGGTCTCCACGGGCCTGGCCCCCTGCCGCGCTGGGTTGCCCTGAGTGTGCTGCCTGGGAGTCAGCACGTGGGCTCCGCGCACCCACAGGCTGCGGAACCGGGGGCTGGGATCCCATGAGCTGGCAGAGGCCGCCACCCCCACCCCGATGCCCGGAGGGGGCCGTCCTCCAGCTGGGCCTCGCCGCTCTCCGGATCTTGGCACCGCCGAGCCTTGGCCGGGGGCTCACGGCCGCAGCCTGGAGGGCTGGGCGTGCCGGGCGTATGGAGGGACAGCTGTGTTATCCCTGGCCCAGGTCCCCTCCCAGCCCTCCTTACCGAGTCCTTGGCTCCATTCTTGTCACAAGCACTCTGTCACGCCTGATGCCCCTGGCCCAGGCCTTCTGCTGGTCGAGAGTGGGCAGTCGTTCTGAAGACAAAAGCAGCTTGGGTCATCAGAGCGGTGACTTCTGTCACTGGAGAGACATGGGCCGCACATGGCACCAGATGCTGCTGCCGTGAGGACAGGTTGCCGCCAGCCACTGCGTGTCGGGGTGCGTGTTGGAGTGGCCGGGGCACAGTGTGGTGGCGTCAGCCTGCAGAGCTGCTTGCCAGCCCACCTGCCCCACGGCTATGCTGGGACCGTCCCCAGGACCAGCGGCACCCAGGGCCCTTGCCAGCACCCCCACAGCCCCTCACTCTCTCCACAAGCTGCTGGGGACACCCCACAGGCTTTGTTCAGATGCCACAGAACAATTTTAGGGTCCAGTTTTGCACCAGAGAGCAAACATCCCCACACGGTCTCCCGAAGCCAGCGGCACTGAGTCGGGGACACGCTGGTGTCCTGGAATGTCCCATCACCTGCTGCAGGACCACGGTTCCAGCAGGGTTGGGGAGGTGGCTTGTGGTGGGCAGGGTGGTGGCGTGGCCATGAGCCCTGTCTGTCATCGTGCCCACTCCTGTGGGTGGCACGTCCCACCTTCCTTTCCTTCTCTGTTCCTAGCTGTCGGGGACACGATGCCTTTATTGACTTATGTGCGGTGCTGGGAGCCAACCCCGGGTCTCACATGTGCCAGGCCAGCCGCCTGTTTCGAAGTGTCGTGTGACAGAATCCCGCAGGTTCACTGACCTCTGGGAGAAAGCAGTGTTCCCACATGCAGTGTCCCCTCTCGGTGGCCCATGTGTTCAGTCAGGGCCCGTCTGTGGCAGTGCATTGACTGAAGACTGAGCTCTGCTCAGATTCCCGTGTCCCCTCACATCCCCCTTCAGCCCAGACCCCTCGTGATGGTGACCGCCTGCCCACCTCTGGGCCGCCACTGCTTGCCAGGGACCTGTCCTTGGGAGGAGCTGGCCAGCTCCTGCAGAGGGAGCCGCCTGGTCGCTCCTCTTGGGCAGGGTGAAGACGCTGGGCTGGGGAACCCCGTGGCCCTTGCTGCTGAGGCTGACCTGCACCTGGCCCCGGTGTGTAGGTGACCTCTGTTTGTCCTTTTCTGTACTGTACTTGTTGAAATAAAATGTGACCCCCAGATTTTTTGGGGGGGTTCTGGGGATTGAACTCAGGGCACTCGACCACTGAGCCCCATCCCCAGCCTTTTTTTGTGTCTTATTTGGAGACAGGTGTCACTGAGGTCCTTAGCGCCTCCCCGTTGCTGAGGCTGGCTTTGAACTCACGATCCTCCTGCTGCAGCCTCCTGAGCCGCTGGGATGACAGTGTGGCCACTGTGCCTGTCCCCCTCCTCTTAAATGAAGTATTTTAATTACTAGAAAAAAGAAGCTCGTGCAGAGCAGCCTGGTGCCCGGGTCTCTGGGTGGACGGACACGGACGGGCTGTGTGCTGCCCTGTATTTCCCATCTCTCCCCACTTCCCCCTCACGTCAGGTTGGCGTTGGTGCCTGCCACCGAGTGGCCCTGGAGGAGCAGCTCCTGCTTTGGCGGCTCCAGAGTCGAAGCCCAGGTAGCTGGCCCCAGCCCAGGGCTGACACCAGGGCTGACACCAGGGCGCAGGGCTGGGGCACGGGGCAGGCTCCCCTTCCAGGTTCCTCGGGTTGGTGGCACAGTTGAGTTCCTGAGGTCAACTGAGGTCCTTGTTTCCTTGTTGATGCCAGTAGGGGGCCACCGTACCCATTCTGAGGCTGTCCCCTCTGCCGCCCAGCACAGGTGTCCCAGTCAGGAGGGCCCAGGAGGGTCCCTGATGGGCCTGGCCCCCTGGGGAGTCGCCCCCTCAAGTCTGCTCCCCAAGTTTTCAACAGCTCTGCCACCCGCCCCCGGGCAGCCAGGAGGTACTGAGCCCTGGAGCTGGGCCAAGGCCGGCCCACCTAGGATTCCGCCTGTCCCCACTGTCACTGTGCTGCTCTTCTCTGGCCTTTCTCCTCCTGAATGGCGAAGTGGGGCAGGAAGGCCCCAGCACCCGAGGGCTGGGGAGGTGGCCGCACGGGAGGCTGAGGTCTCCCCAGGCAGGTCCTGCCCAGTCCCCAGGCGGCCCGGGACTTCCATCCTCCGCCTCGGCCTCCTGAGCCGCTGGGATAGCAGGCGCGGTCCCCAGGCCATTGGCCGCGTGGGCACCCACACCAAGGACAGATTTTCCTGCCTGTCTGCCCCGCGGTCGACCCGCGTGGCACCCGCTTACTCGTGCTCCTGGCTGTGACTCTGCCATCATGCCGTCCTTCCGTCTGTCGGTGAGCACACGGTTGTCCCCATGAGGCACTGGCAGGAGACCTCACCAGCCTCGCTGTTGGCCACTGGCAGAGCCACGCTCGTTTCTCGCAGTGTCTCGCTTGCTGTGACCCTGGGCTGTGGCCGTGGCCCAGGTCCTCACTGCCCGGTGAGGCACAGGCCGGCCAGGCCCCTGCCGAGGCCGGGAGTGTGCACAGGTGCCGAAGTCGGCCCTCCCGACCGCTGTCGCGTCCACCCCTGACACAGGGTCCTAGAGGTCATGAGGGTGGCCGGGCCACGGGGCACAGCCCAGGTGATGAGGTGGCCAGGATGTGGGGGCGAGAGAGGAGGGCCCCGAGAGCTGCGCGAGCCGCACCGGCCACTGTTGCTGCCGCGGCTGCCTGTGGGGACGGGGGCGGCGCCACACACAGGCTAGGCCTCGGGATGCCGCCTCCTTTGGGGTGTGGCGGCTGCGGCTGCCTTCAGTGTTGGTGTGCTCAGGCGCAGGGGCTCCGGAGGTGCTTCTGCCCACACCCACCCTGGCCAGCACCCAGGCACCGGGCAGTGCCCTGTAGCAAGGGAGGCTGGGAATGGTCTGCGAGCGGGTCCAGGAGGAGAAGGAGGGGCAGAGAGCCACAGCTCACCTCTGCTGCTGCACAGGCCAGGTGCCTGCCAGGCTGAGCACAGTGGCCTCCGAGTTTAGGGGGAGATGGGCAGCCTGTCAGAGTGCCCACTCGGGCATAGCACAAGCCATGCCAGGCACAGACGCCATCTGGAGGGGGATCGTCACGTTCCTCACGACTAAAACACTCAGGGTCCCTCCAGGGGAACTGGGCACGAAACAACCCACAGAGACCTTTTTCTTTGGGTCCTGTGAGGACTCCTCTGACCTTAAAGGTCCCCGGAAAAAGCGAGCCAGTGCTGACCCTTTTATTGAGGAGAAGCCATTCAAATGAGGCCGGGGTCAGGATTCAGGGGGCTGAGTCTGGCCTCGTGATGTCTGCTGTCAGCAGGTTGACTGACATCTAGGAAGGCCACACCCAAGGGCAGAGCAAGAGAAGGGGACACCCAGAGTGTTTCCATGGAACATTCTGTCCCAAACAGGGCAAGGGGCAACATCACCAAGGAACAGGTGGGCGTAGCTCTGTCCATGGGGAACACACCAACGTCTGAACACATTTCTGCTACTTTGAGGATCGGGGCAATGACCAGGTCACTATGAAAATGACCAACAGAGCCTCGGATGGTGGGAAGCAGAGTGCCAGTCATTCAGCAAGACCCCCACCCACAGGGGCTCTTGGGGTGGCCTTGCAGCCAGACCCGGGCCCCCCAAGGTGGAGATGGGAACTGTGGCTCTGCTGGCAGAGGTGGGACCGGGCAGCCTGCGGGGTTGTCACCCAGGCAGGAACCAGGAGCCAGATCTGGGCCCAGCCCTTGTTCCTGGAGGTTCCAGCCCTTGGCCTGCAGGGCCTGGGGGCCCTGGGTGCTGCAGGAGCCTCGTGCTGTCTGTCCAGGCGCCCCACCACACGGCTGTAGTTGTGTTGTCTGTCATTTGTGGCTGTGGGCAGCGCTGGCCCGCTGCCCAGCCCCTGGCGTGGTCTGCAGGAGCAGATGGCCTGTGCTGGCGAGTCTCTTGTTCCTGGCAGGCACTTCAGTGGGACGCCAGTACATGCCGCTTGCTCACGGTGCCCGGGAGGTGGGGGTCTGTGCCTTGGGAGGCAGGTGACCTGTGCCCAGGCGGCCAGTCCTGCCTTGCGCTCTCTGAGACGCCATCAGTTCTGTGTGGAGTGTTGGGCCGTCATCAGCCAGCCTCGCCAGGCAGCTTGGAGAGGGTGTCAGGCCGCCCTGGGGCCCTCGGGGACCTCCCACTGTAGAAGACCACCCGCCCTGCTGCAGCCGCGTCCTAGCCAGCCGAGCTCAGGGGCAGGTCTGGTCTCATGGAAAACATCTCTCCTGTCGGGGCGACTTCTGGTGGCTGCGCTGGTGCCAGAAGGTGAGGGCGGTGGCCTAGCAGTGGAGGGCCCTTGCTGTCTGGGTGCGAGTCGAGTGCTGAGAGCGAGAGCCCTGTCTCCTGGGCGTCGCCCAGCAGCGGGCACGGACCCCTGGGAGCCTAATGAAGCAGGCAGTGCAGGACTGGCCAGGTGACAGTGGTGCGCTGGCCCCGGTGTGCAGCCTTCCTGCGGAGTCCCGGCCGCCTACCCCTGGGACCTGACTGCGAGTGCACACAGCCACAGCCTCGTCTGCAGGAGCAGGTGGAGCGCGGGCTCCAGCTGGTGCTGGCATTAAGAAGGCAAGTTGGGGCCCTAGGACCACCTCGGGGCAGTGGGTCCCACTGTCACTAGAACTCCCTGTCACCAGCGCCTTGGCTGTCAGGGCTGACGAGGCCCCAGTGTGGGTGTGTGAAGGGGAGGCAGAGGCCATTCCACAGGCCCGGGTGACTGCCGGCCCGCTCCGTCGCACACCCTGTCTGCCCCGCGCGGCTCCAGAGCAGCGTCTGCCCTCCTCTCTGGCGGCTCCAACCCTGCTGCGGCCCCGGCTTGGCCAGCCACTGCCTCCTTTCCCCCGGCCCTCGTTCTGGGTCTGCAGAAGGGCAGAGGACAGCTGTCCTGCAGCTGTGGCACTGCTCTCGGTGGACCTGCCCTCGTCCCTTGCTTGGTCCTCCTTTGTGTTTGGACAGGAGCCAGTCTGGTGGCTGCGCAGGCACCACTGGGCTCCTGGAGGAAGGGCAGGGTGGGCGCCACTGTGCAGGCCGTGGGCTCACAGGAGGCCGCCTCCTGCTCACTCTGTGAGCCGGGATTCGGGCCACTCCAGCCAGGGACTCGAGGCTGCCCTGAACGGTGGCAGGGAGTGTTGGGTGGTGCTGGTCCCAGCACGTGGGTCCCCTCCGTGCTGGCCGCAGGAGGCCCTCCTCCGGCTCCGACTGCAGTGCCATCACTCACTGCTTGCCTGCCTTTTGGACCCTCCCTGAAGGGCGCACCGGGTGGCAGGGAGGACGCACTGACATGGGCACATGCTGGACTTCCTGGTTTTTGGTTTAACTTGTGGCCTAAGGTAAACTGGGCACCAGCCTCCTTTAGTTCAGTGTTTAATGGAGGCCACCCCCACCCTGGCCTCTCGTGGCCTGATCCTTAGCAGGGAGGGCAGGGCAGGGTGCAGCCAGCGCTGGCGCCTCAGGGCCTCGGGGAGGACGGCCAGTTCCTGGACCGCGCCCAGCCCTGCCCATAGTCCAGGTGACGCTCGGGGCGCCATGCTCTAGCGCTCTTGATCTCGTGTGTGTCTCAGTACTAATGTCATTCTTTGAAGCCATCGCTACTGCTGTGTGACACCGGATCCCGTAGTCTCTTGTCCTAGAGAGCCATCCTCTCAGATCAGGCCCTGTGGCTCAGGAAGGCCTTTCCCTGCAAGCAGGCCCCCAGGTCCTGCAGATGTCTGTCTTGGGGTCTCGTGCTAGGGACAAGGGGACCAGCTCCCAGCAGGGAGGTGGGGCCTTGGGGCAGAAGCAGTGAGGGTGTTGTTCTGTGTCGGCCCTAAGGGGCCTGTGCTGCCTGGGCCAGCTATGCACATGGCTCTGGCCCTGCGAAGGCCAGGTGCCCACGCCCACCTGCGGGGCCGCGTCTTCGCCCTCCTGCTCCCGCAGTGGCCGCTCTCCCTGCTCCCTCCCAGCTGGGCCCTAGCTCCCGGGTGCTCTGACAGTTCCAGGGCTGTCTGATGGTCCTGCCCTTGGGCTGCCACCCGCCTACGCGTCTCCCTGAGATCTTTGTGTTCCACTCTCACCTGGGTGGCCCCTCGAGGTCTCCATCTTCCGGGCAAGACTGTCGGCAGCACTCCGTAGGACTAGGCGTGGTGATAGGCCGCTGTGGTTGTGCCTTCCAATGACCGCTGTGTCCTTTCGCTGTTACAGGGAGGCTGTGGATCGTCCTGACTGCAGGCCGGGGGCGTGTGAACCTGCTTCCTCCACATAGCAGTGGCCCCACGGCTGTGCAGGTGCCCAGAGCAGAGCAGGGCGAGCGCAGCTGCAGGCGCCCCGCTGTCCACCACCTGGCCTTGTCCGTGGCGAGGGGCTGGCCTGAGCAGCCTGTGGTCTGAGGGAGCCTTTCCGGCTGGAGGGCCCTTCCCTGGGCTGGGGCTGGGCCCCCAGTGCCGCAGACTGACGTTTGCTCCCTTAGAATCACGGACCCAGGGGCTCTTCCCCCAGGTGTGAGTGGCGTCCTTGGTGTGGAGCTGGTGGCTGGCCATGGTGGGCAGTGGCCTTCCTCCCAGTCCTGGCGGGGTGAGGGCCTGGAGTGCAGTGGGTGGTGTTTGTGGGGCCTGCCTGTGGCTCTGGGGTCTGGGGGTGTGTACTTGCTGGGGATGGAGCCCGGGGCCCTAATCTGAGCCTCCCCCAGCCCTGTGGGGTATTTCACTTAGGATGGACGCCTGTGTGCGACTGGCCTGCCACTGCTGTGTCCTGTCTATGGGGACAGTTTCCTGTTTACTTCTCCCTCGGTTCGTCCACCCACAAAGCGTGCCAGGTTCCTGCAGCGTGCTCCGTGGTGTCCCTCTCTGCAGGCAGCTGGCTTCAGCAGGAAGCAGGGAGTGCCAGAGGCCCTGGGGCGTGTACCTTTCCCCGGAAGCCGGTGATCTGCACTCCCTCGTGTTCTGGCTCCCCTGGTGAGGCCTGTGGAGGAGGCCACCTGTGGCCACAGTGCCTGGCCAGCTGCTAGGGCAGCACTGCAGCCCACCAGCCGTGTCCTTGGTGCCAGCCAGTTGTTGGAACAGCTCTCCTGAGGCCAGTGTCCATGTCTTGCTAAAGTCGCCTGTTCCAGGGCATCTAGGTGACACGCCGTCTCTGTGGTCAGCGTGACTGTGTGGTCAGCCCTGGTTCCACTGTACATGCAAAAGGCAGGAGCAGGGGCTGCCGGCCTGGCTGGGAAAGGGGGTCTCGCAGCGGGGCTCGCAGGGGTTGCCCAGGGCTTCCGGGCGGGACTAGGTGGTGCTCCTGCTTGGTCTGTGCTGGAACCGTCCACTGGGGCAGGGCCCAGGGCCCTGGTGGGACCTCATTATGCCCATCATGGGGGGCTGCTGGCCCTTGGTCACAGTGGCCTCCTGGGCTGCAGGGGGTGGCATCCTCCTGCAGGACCCGCGCTTCGGTGCCTCAGCCTCGTGTGATGGCGGCCGCGGGGAGGCGAGGGCTCTCTGTCTGGAGTGGTGCCGACACTGAGACCAGCTTCCTGCCCCGCACCGCTGAGCTGACCTTCCAGACGGCTCCTGCCTGAACCATTCTGACCCTCGCCCTTGGCGGGGGGACAAGGCTCTGCCTGTTACCACTGTCACCTGGTGGCCAGGGCCTCCTGATGCTGGAGGCTTCCAGGCTGATGTTGTCACTGGCACGTCACACAGGTCTGAGGAACAGCCGATATGGTGACTCCTGTCCCTGGGCTCCAGGCCAGCTCAGCTACGGGGACCAGGGGGTGGCACAGGCGACATCTATTGTAAGGGGCCAAGGCCTCAGTTCATGGGCCTCTTCCTCAGGCCTCGTTCTAAGCCTCTCCCAGGGTCGTGGGCTCCTGGCTGACCTGCAAGGCAGCAGCTCCTCCGGCCCTGCCTGTCCATGGCCTGGGAGAGAGAGGAGGGGCAGAGGCCAGAGGGGTAGAGGCCAGAGGGGTAGAGGCCACGGGGCCGGCCTGGCTCCCGTAGACCCCACCCCCACCCCCCCTGGGTCTCCCTGATTTCCGAGGTCAGATGTCACTGCCAGAGCAGTGACAGACCCTTGGGGGTGCTATAGTGCCTGTGTTCGGCACTGTCATCTTGCCACACCATGTCCCTGCCCGGAACTCCAGCCTAGCCTTCCCTGGGGCCTCAGGTCCCCCACCCAGGAGGTGAGCCCAGCAGCCACCTCGGCAGAGCAGTGCCGGGGGCTGTGGCCGCAGCCCGTGTGCTGGCTGTGCGTGCTGACGGATGGCCCGGGCGCAGGCCCTTGTCCCCGAGACAGTCTGCGTTCCTCTTCCTGACACACTCATTTAATTTTTAACTCACAAGGCATTTGCTTATTTATTTTCATTGTTCTTGATAATAATTCTAAGCCATTAGAGGGGAAAATTATATTCAAAAATGCTGTTTCACACTTTATTTGTTTGATGATTTAGAGCGATAGAAAATAGCACATTTGCTGGCTTTTATAGTCTGATAATTATTCACATCCATCAAGCCATTCCAGGGGGGTAAACAAAACACCAAGAAAATTACACTATTAATAGCCGCCACCTCGCGCGGGAAGCCTCTTCCCGGCTGGCCGGCACCGAGGCGGTTCCGAGGCGGTGGCCGCCCAGCTCGGCCAGGGCAGTACGGCCTTGGAGACGCAGGGGGCCTCTCCTTCCCTGGCCTGGGCTCACTCACTGAGCTGCTCAGCCACCGGCCAAAGAGCTACCGCTGAGCCCCAGCCTCCGACGCTGTGAACCCTGGGCTCCCCCATCAGCTCCGGGGACTCCTCAGGGGCCACATGGGCAGAAGCTTCTGCACTGCCAAGGCCATGTGCGTGGTGTCTGAGGTGGCTTTGCGGCCAGCCCGGCCTTGGCCTGCTCTCACATGGCCCTAGAGCCTGCCGTGGTCCCTGGCCTCACAGAGCCACCTCGCCCGTCGTCCTCCCTGGGACATGGCTCGTGCTCTCCAGCCGGGGTCCCTGCGTTGCCTCCTTAGGGTGGCCGTCGCTGGGGGGACACTGTTGACCCCCCACAGTAGTCACTGAGGTGGGGGAGAGGCCAGGAAAGGCTGCCAGCCAGTGACCACCCACCTTCCTCGGGCATCCATCTTGGATCTTCCAGGCTCAGGAAGTTGCTTCCTTCTGGAACCTTCCTTCTAGAACTAATCCTTTTGCCGCTACCAGTGTGTTTCCCTGTGGCCTTTGGAACTGTTAACCTGCCAGGCCATGTTTGTCCCCACTGTTCTGAGGGTTCCCAGTTGGAGAGCAGCCACTTCTGGGCCCGTCTCTTCCTACATGCCTCACGCCTGACACCACTCCAAGAAGGTTTCCGAAGAGGCACGAGCCATGCCGTCCCTGGGGTGCCTCCGGGGCCATGCCACACCACCTAGTGCTATGGAGCTTGCTGCGTCTTCCAGGCCACCGCAGGTCACCTGGGGTGGTTGCCAGAGACGGCTCGCGGTGCAGAGTGGCTGGAGAGGCAGAGCTGATGGCTCGCAGGTCTCACTGGCACCCTCCAAGAGTGCTCCGCATGGGGACTGAGTCGGTGGGGGAGGGACAGCCGCCAGGGGGGATGACTCCAGAGACAGTCCCCCACAGCCCAGGACAGCCCACTCCGGCCTTGCTGAGCCCGGCTTGCCGGAGACTCCATCACACCCGGGGCTCGGGCCCAGGGATAGGCCCCAGAAGGTGCCTGGAGGGAGGAGCACGTGGGCCCGTGGGGTCCAGAAGGTTGTGGCCTCCTGGGCTCTGGAGGTGAGAGGAGGCCAGCCCTGGAGGGGGCAGAGGAGCCAGGGGACACAGGATGCATGGGGCTGAGGTGCTGCTGGTGGAGAGGGAGGGAGAGGGGCCGGGCTCTGCCGGACGGACACGGGGAGAGGCCGCAGCAACTGCGCGGACAGGAAGGAGGACAGGAAGCAGGCTGCAGGCGCGAGCAGCTCCTGTCCAGGGCCGAGCTGGCAGGTCCCTAGGAGGTGTGGAGGGATCTGGAGGCCACCTGCCCCAGAAAATGTGCAGGAGCCCTGTGCTGCACAGCTGGGCTGCTGCATGCAGAGGAGCTACCAGGGGTCACTGGCAGGCAGAGAGGTCGGTTTAGGTCATGGAGTTTGACCTTGTGATGGGGACTGAGCTCCCAGGGAGCGAGGCAAACTGCCTCCCTGCCTCGGTGACCAATGAAAACAGCTTTGTCTCACAGCCGGGAAATGGCTTGCTAATACCAGACAGACGCTGCTTCTGCCTCGAGGGTTAGCCAACAAACATTTTCAACCCAAATACGCACTTTTCCTGTTTCTCCTCCTCCAGAGCCAGATCTGAGTCTAGGGATGCCCCAGCGTGGTGCCAGGCATGGGCTGTGGTGACAGTGGCAGTGCTGTGCTCTCGGGGGAGGGGCCTGCCAAGGTTCTGCACTAGAGTCCCCAAAGGGTCCCTGGGGCCTTCCCCTGCACACTGACGAGACTAGCTCTGGCTGCCCTTCCTCGCCACCCTCACTCTCCTCCCTCCTGTGTGATCTGCCCTGGCCACCTGGGCCCTTGTCACCCTGGGCTCCCAGGGCAACAGGCAGCTACCTGGAGCTGCCCCCGATTCTGAAGGCAAGTGGCACTTGGGACACTGGGCCTCCCATGTCTGCGGAGCCTTCTCGGCCAGGCGGTGCTCGGTGCATGTGTCCCTGAGGACCCAAGCCCTTGGCCCCGGCTGCTGCCAGGCCCTGGGAGGTGGTGGGAGTGCGCGGGCTCCGGGCCTGACAGCACAGGCCTGGCCTCAAGCTTCCCGCCCAGGAGCTGCGCGTCTCCAGGGGCTGCTTTCCCAGCACTGGCCAGCGTCCCACAGTCTGGGCTTCCTGATAACAGAGGAGCCCCGTGCCCATGTATTAAACTTTTAACATCCTCCAGATTCAATTAATCTTATCTTTACAACTCCCAATTACAGGCGGTAATTAAGTGAAAGCTGCATTGTGGCTGGGGTACTGCATTCATCATCCCGCCTCGAAGCCATAAATTAGTTCCTTCCCGTCCTCGTCCTCGCTCTTCCCAGAAGGCGCAGGGCACGTCCTTTCCTGGGTGGGGGTGGAGGCACCAGTCCCAAAAAAGTGCTTTGGGTTGGGATTAACTTATCATCTCCACCTACCTGATAAAGGGCCCTTTAGGAAGGAATGACCTCGAGGATGTCCAGACAGTGATAATTTCTGAACAATGGAGTGTAGGTGCCTGGGTTGCCTCAGGCAGGGGCCCTGGAATGTGCCCAGGAATTAATTTTCATATCCCATTTAGATTAGAGAGACTGTTCCCTCCTCTCCTGCCCCCACCCCTTTTAATCTTATTAGGAAAGAACTTCTCGATTGGTTGGAATGGCCTCGGCTGCTGGGGCTCTGGGGCCAGAGGCCAAGGCCTGCTGCTCCCCCTCCTGCCCGGCTCCCCGGAGATGCTTGCAGCCTTACTCTAGAGGGGTCTCTAAGCCTGGCGCCATCCTTGGGGTGGCGTCCCGGGTGCTGCAGCGTCCTGGCCTCCACCCACTCCATGCCAGGACAGAGATGTCCCAAGGCACCCCCAGTGGTGGGCAGTGGTCTGCGAGGCCGTGGCGTGGGCTGGGCCGGGCCGGCTGTGCAGCTCGCCCCTGCCATGCTGAGGCTGCCGCACCGTCCCTGGCGGCCTCACCAGCTCGCACACATGGCGTCGGTGGCACGGGGCACATGGCATCTGTCGGCAAACTTTCTCTTACATCTTTCTTACTGATGATGGCGCCTCAGTCCTCTCTCAGACGTGAGTGTGTGAAGGAAAGCGTGCGAGGTGGTGAGAGTGAGGCCTTCCTTCTGGAAGCTTCTTCCCTGTTGGTCCCCGGCCCGGGAACCGTAGAGACCAGCAGAGGCGCTTCCTGCTGAGCTCTGAGCACAGCACACCCACTGCAGCCCCAGTCCAGCTCTGTCTTTGCTACTCTGTCCTCAGCAGGGTGTAGTGTCACTTAGCTGGGGATGTCCCCTCCTGGCCCTTGCCTCTGCTGTCGCAGCCTGGGCCTGGGGTTCTGCCTTTGCTCCCTCCTCCGGCTGCTCCTCGCCCCGCCCTGTGGGGTCCCCCCCCACCTCCATGTGCCCACCGTCTGCCACGTCTCTGCTGGCCTCTGACCTGCCTCCCTTCTCTCGTAGGTATGCCATCCCGCCGGAGCACGGCAAGCGCCTGGAGCGGCTGGCCATCGGTAGGTGTCTGCGCCCGCAGGGTGCAGGGTGGACTGGGCCGACAGGTGGGCCGGGGAGTGGCGGCTGTGGGTTCTGGTTGGGGACAACCATGTGCTTCAGGACACTGCTGTCCTGTTCCCCGATCCGCATCCCACTGTGTGGTCCCCGTGTCTGTTGTACCTGAGGTCCCGGCCTGGCCGCGCTCCTGCGTGCGGGCTGGGAGGGCGGCATGTTCTGTGGCCTCACGGAGCCTGCGCCTCGCCTGCTCTCTAGTTGCGAGTCTGGTTGGGTGGCCGCCCCTGGCCTGTGCAGTGCCGCCAGGCCGTGCGCCATGTCGTCCTGGGGCCAGCAGTGCTGGGCTCCCTCTGCGGATGTCCTTATCGCCCCCCCCCCCCCCCCGCACTCATACCCTCTCAGGGGACTCGGAGCCAGAGCACTTGTCTGAGGGGTTCCTGGCTCGGGGTGCCAGGCTGGCTCAGCACCAAGGCCCGCGGCCCTGCCGCCCAGGAGCCTGGTCCCCCAGGAGCTCCTGCCGCGGGCCCCTCTCCTGCCCAACGGCAGCCCAAGCTGTCTGCTGTGGCGTGGCTCCTCAGAGCCTGGACCGCCAGTCTTACCCCTGCCTGCTGGGCCACGGAGCTGGCACCCCCCATGTGTCTGCAAGTGGCAGGTTCTGGAGGCCGGGATGTCAAGGTCAGGGCCCCAGCAGAGCTGGCGCCTGGTGAGGGCTGCCCCTCGCAGGCGGTCCCTGTGTGTGTCCTCTGTGGCAGGGGCTCCCTCCCTTCCATGAGACCTGAGCACCACCCTTTGTGCTGCCCACTCGGGTGGGAGTTCCGGCCCCAGGTGCAGCGAGCCCAGCTGCTGCAGCCACCTCTCTCGGGTCCTGCCCTGTTGAGCACCCACCTCAGCACAGCCGCCAACTCTGTGCTGGCCCAGCAGGTGGCCTTGGGGCCATGTGGGAGCAACCTGGGGCATAGGAGAGTGAGGGACAGTGAGAACCCTCCGCTCTGGGAGCTGCCTGGACACCACGAGGGCCCTCAGCGCCTCAGCTCCCTGACCCCCGCTGCTGCCCTCTGTCCCCTCTCTCCTTTGGCACAAAGACACCCTGCACCTGCCGTCTCCTGCTCCCACTGGCTTTGGGCGTCAGAGGAGCAGCCGGTCTTCCCCAGTAGCGGGCGCCCTGTCCTGGAGGTGGCACGCATGGCACGCGGCGTTTGTTGACCTTGGGAGATGCACTTGAGAGGCAGGGGCTTGCTGGGGCAGGTGGGCCAGGTGCCCTCCCCGGAGCGGCTGCCTGGCGTCCTGTAGGCACCTGGACCTCCCTGGGGATGGCCACACCTGGTCCCAGCAGCGTGTACCTCTCGCTGGCCTCTGCAGTGACGCCCAGCCACAGCAGAGGGCCAGCCACTGGGCATTCCAGGGCTGTGACAGAGGACAAAGAAGATGATCTTGCCGTTGCATTTTTAGCAAGATGTCATTCAGGGCATCCGGTGTGTCCCCGTGGCGTGGGTCTCCTCTTGTGCTGCTGCTCGCTGGCCTCAAAGAGCTCAGCTCCCAGCTCTGGAGGTTGTAGCCTTTGGTCCAGGGGAGGCAGGCTGGGCCTCCTGAGGCCCCGGGGACAGTCCAAGGCCCCCTCCTCCAGCTCCAGAGCCGGCACGCGGCATGAGGACCCCGGGGTCTCCCTGTGGGCTCACAGAGGGAAGGACCCAAGTGGCGAGCTCAGGCACTGTGGTGACCAGGTCTCCTCGCCCCTGGCCCTGCCCACAGCTTCTCTCCTCTGCGTCTGGATCACATCTAGACCAGTCGCGGTGCCCCAGCTCCTCTCTGGCTGCCTTTTGTGTTAGAGAGCTGCAGGCCGACCGGGCAAGCGGGGACAAGAGGGTCCCATGGCGTGGGCAGTCTTGGTAGGCACACGCCCTTCCCACTCTCCGCAGCCAAGCCGCGACCTGGGGCAGGCTGTGTGTCCTGTACAGGGCTGGGCAGGGCCTGTGGGGAGCCAAGGCCGCTCCGTGGGGGCTCCCTAGATGGCCCTTGAAGAGGGGAGGCTCAGCTGCCCGGAACTCGGAGCAGGCCTGGCCAGGGAGGGTCGGAGACAAGGAGCACAGGCCTGTCAGATGCCAGCGTCTCCTGGCTGCCTGGCTTGGGACTCTGCCAGGGTCCTGGGCTGTGTCACGGGCTCGGTGGTGGAGGGGGTGAGGTGGGTGTGCGAGTAATCTGGAGAACGAGGGCCTGGCTCTGCGGGGAGGGCCGGGGGAGCGCTGGGGGGCCGGAGAGAGCATTAATGCTCGGCGCATTACTGGTGCTAATCACTTAAAATGTGCGCCTTTATTAGAGCTTTAATGAGCGCCACTTAAAGCGCACATTAAAAAGAGGAACGGCGGGCGGCCACAGCAGTGGCAGGCAGCAGTGGCAAGGCAGTCGTAATTCTCATTAAAATGCTCCTGGCGAGGAGGAGGGGCTGGTCCAGGGAGCTCACACCTTCCAGAACTGCCATTGTGTCAGTGCAGGTGTGGTGACGAGCCTCTGCCAGCACCAGGGTCTCCTCTGACCATCTACCCCGGGTGTGTGCTGGCCAAGAGACCAGGGTCCCAGGTCCAGGCCGGGATGGCTGCAGGTCCATCCTGGAGGCAGTGGACACCCGTGGGCTGTGCCTGCCACCGCCATGACCTCCTCCCTTCCTGCCCTTTGATCTGAATGGCGCCTGGTCTCCCCTCGTGGGGACAGTGGCTGGGATGGACCGACCCCTGGGATGAGGGACTGGCTTTGGCCTCCCTCCCTGCCCCCCCACTCTGCCCACCTCCTTGGCCTCTTCATCCTCCGTTTGTCAGGAGCAGAGCAGGAAGTGCCTGAGCACAGAGAGGCCTGTCCCCCGTGCTGCCCACCCTGGCTCGGGGCTGCGTGCCGGCTCTAGGAAGTGTGCCGAGCCCACGAGAGAGCTGGCCTTCCTTGGTGCTGTCCCTCCTGCAGCGGGGACTGTGTGCTCCACCTGAGGCGTGGGGCCAGCTGGGCCATGGCCAGGACCTGCTGTCTGGAGGCCCGGGACTCCCTTTCCCTGAGCCACAGTGCAGGTGTGGTGACGAGCCTCGGCCAGAGGGGACCTGGAGTCTCTGGGAAGTGGTCGGGAGCGTCTGGTGCCCGTGGGGCCATGCTGGGTCCTGACTGAACGTGGCCTTGGTCAGCTAGGGGTCTGCTGGGGCAGGACGCCTCCGAGCGGGAGCTAGATCGCCCCCTTTCTGTGGCGGGAGAGTGAGGCGGGTGGCTGTGAGCTCCCCTCTCCCTGGGTCTGGGGGCTGAGGGTGGCTCTGTCTGGTTCCCTCGCCTGCTCGGCAGGGAGCTGTAGGCCGGGCCAGGGCACTCAGGACCCCGTGTGCCCCAGGGTCTCCGGGGGCCGGATCGGGCTGGTTGCTGGAGGAAGCCTGTGAGCGCTGCTCCGTCACCCGGGCCTCGCCTGGCTCTGCAGTACTTGGGGGGGGACATACCCGTTTTGCCCTCTGGCTGCACTCACAGGTGACAATGGCTCAGCAGATTGCATCCAGGAAGAGCCCCACGTGTGGGACCCAGTGTGTGCCGGGCCACACCTGTCACATGAGTGCCTCTGTCCTGCCCTCTGGGCTGTCCCTGTGGGTCTGCTGCCCACAGGGCCCCTGCATCCCCTCAGCAGAGCCCCGGGCCTCGTGTGGGTCCTGCAGCTGTGGCCCTGGGCCCTGTGGCCTGACCGTGGCCTCTCAGCTCAGCACGCTCCCCCGGCCCCGCTCACCCTGGTCTCTCCCGCCCAGGATTCTTCCCCGGGAGCTCTCAGGGCTGCGACGCCTTCCTGCGGCACAAGATGACGCTCATCTCGCCCATCATCCTGAAGAAGTACGGCATCCCCTTCAGCCGGGTGCGTATGGGCTGGCAGGCGCCCGCGGGGGGAGTGGCCAGGGCCCAGATCCAGTGGCCACAAATGGCCAAGGAGACAGGATCTTGACCCAGAGAAGGTGGAGGGGAGGCAAGTTGTCCTTGAGGTTGACCTCCAAGCCCTGCTGGTGGTGAGGTGGGGGGGTTGTGAACCAAGTGAGGTCCCCAGTGTGGCCCCCTGGCCCCTTAGCAGGGCTACAGGGGGTCAGGTGCAAAAAGGGAAAGGTGGGACCTGCTACAGAGGACCCGGGGCAGACCCCTCCCAGCCTCAGGTGCCTTTTCTCAGGCTGCACCTTGTCTGGGCCCCATAGAGTGGCCGCCTCAGCCCACCTTGGAGAGGATGCACACAGGCTTAGAGATGAAAGGGCTGGCTCCCTGCAGCCTGTGCTCTGAGGCTGTCACATCCTCGCAGAGGGCTGAGGGACGAGGTGTCAGGCAGACTGTGGTCTGCAGGAGGTAGTGGGTGATGAGAGAGCAGCTCTCTAGGCACCCAGACGACAGACCCCTCAGTCAGGCCTGGGAGCCCTGTGTCCCCAGGGGAGCATGCATTGCACCTGGCCTGAAGGTCCAGCTAATGGGCATTCAGGACCGGCCTCTGTGGGCAGGAAAGTCCCCAGGTCATCCAGGTGGGAGGCTGGAGCCTTCCAAGCCCGGAGGGCGGGGGGGGGGGCGGAGAAGAGCCTCCGGGGCCTGGTTCTGAAGGGCTCCATGAAGAGCCTTGAACAGAGCTCAGCACATGGGGGTGGGGTGGCCCCTGAAGCCCGGTCGCTGCCTGCAGCATCAGCTGTGACCGCGTGTGCTGCGTGGGCATGACCCAGGGACTGTGCCCCGGCTGGGGCGTGCAGGATGGGGGCAGCGTCCTGAGGACGCAGGCTCCTGTTCCTGCTTCTCCTTTCTGTCGTGGCCTCACCTGAGTCACTACGGAAACCAGTCGAGGGCGCTGTGCTCAGGGAAGGGAGAGGTGCAGGTTTGTGACCTGCCCAACACCAAGCCGCTCCCTTGCTCCCGGCTCGGTGGCCTGGATGTGGCCTGTGGGGCCGGGTGTTTGTGCCCGTCCAGCTGGCAGGAGCAGCCCCTCCCAAGTGACCCCTGAGCCACGAGCACCCTTTTCTGAGAGCAGCGTGCCATGGTCCCCCATCAGAATTCCTGGCACTCTTCAAGCGAGTCACTCCCGCACTCCCCTTATAAATCTTTGTAATGGTATTTACTTGTAGAAGGAAAAGCAGATCGATGGTAGAGGCTTTTAATGATTAAAAGTGTGTGTTTCTGTAACCTGCCTCCGACTGCCTCGTTCATCCTGCAAGAGCCCCCGAGACCTGGCCCAGGCTCCCGTAGGACCAGCAGCCGGGCCGGCGCCCCTCCCCAGCACCCCTGCTGCTCGGCCTGCCCATCACCAGAAGGCCCTGACCCATTGTCAGGAGATGGTGACGGCAGCGACGTGCAGGACAGGCGCCCAGGCTGGGTGCACCCCAGGGACGTGGAGGTTTTGACAGGATCGGGGCCTTCTCGTCATTCCAGCAGCGCGTCCCATCCCGGGCCTCGGTCAGGCGAGGGCTTGTCAGGGCAGATGAGGCCCGGTGTCCACCTGAGCCTGGCCTCTCACGTCCAGGCTTGACACTTGGTGTCACAGGGTCCCAGCTGTGCCCCAGAAGGCCTGAGTCCGTAGCTCCCGGTGTGGCTGCATGGTGGACCTGCAGGCCTGGTTGTCCCCCACGCCAGGGCAGCCTCTGGAGAGCAGAGTGTCCCGCCTGGGGTCAGAGGGAGAGACAGCAGGGGCTTTCCCGGTCAGCTCCAACGGGCTGGGAAATCAGTACTAGGGATTGGACCCAGGGCCTTTAACCACGGGGCCCCATCCCCAGCCCGTTTTTACGTTTTATTTAGAGACAGGCTCTCACTGAAGTGCTGAGGCTGGCTTTGAACTCATGACCCTCCTGCCTCAGCCTCCAGTGCTGCTGGGATTAAGGTGTGGCCCCCTGCTTGGCCATTAATTTCATTTTTTAAAAAATTTTCCAAGCCTTATTTCGCCTGCTCCTGTTACATGAAGCTCCAAGTGAGGTGCCAGAGGCAGTCCTGGAGATCTTGGCTACGTGGGTGCTTGTGGGCCTTGGGGACGCAGGCATGTCCCCCTCCCTGATTCCTGCCGACACTCCACCCTGCTGCGTGAGGCTGTCACTTGGACAGAAATTTTAAAATATGGCTTAGTGCTCACTGACTCCCTTGATTGGTGTAATTAATTATTTGAAAAGAAAAATGTTGCAGTTCTCCAGGACGGGCGCTTCCCAGGCCGCAGGGTCTTGATTGATGTTTGACGCGGCGGCTGCTCCTGGCGGGGGAGCCCTCTCCACCGCCCGAGCCCCGGGCCTTGGACTCCTTGCTGGTTACGCGTGCAGCCCTTTCTGCTCCTCTCGGGGGACAAGTGAGGTGAACGGCCTGAGAACACCCACAAGCCCATCGCGAGGGCGAGAGGACAAGCCCCCTGTGCAAACAGGGCCAGCCAGGGCTGGAGGGACCCGCGAGGACCTGCGGATGGACCTGCGTGGCCACAGTGGCCACGGGTGCTGGAGAGCCCTGGGCGGCCCTCTCCAGGAAGTGCAGACCTGGGCCCACAATGCCCCCCATGCCCACTTCTGCAGAGAGGACCCACGTCTCGGGGAGCCTCACACAGGGCCTTCCTGGTGGCTTCCTCACAGGAGCCTGAAGCTGGAAATGGCCCACACGGCCATCGGCAGGGAAAGGCTGGACAGCAGCGACGCGTCCTCATGACCGGCTCCACTCGGGAGGGAAGGCTCTCCTGGCACCCAGGAGCCAGCACGACCCTGCCTGGCACCTCGACCCTGCCTGGCATCCTGGCTTGGGGCGTGCGCCTTGAGAGCCAGCGGGCCCGAGTGGCAAGAGCACGCGTGGGTGGGCCTGCCTGCAGGGTGCTGGGCACCCGTCCTGCCCTGGCTGCCGGAAGGGTGTGGGTGTGTACCGCCCTCTGCTCATGCCACGTGGCGAACTGCGTGCACATAGACTCGGGGTCCGCCGATGGACCCCTCAGTCGCCTCCACTCCCGAGCCTCTGAGGTGCACCCGGCAGCCCTCCCCGGCAGCGGGAGCTGTCTCCACCGTTGCCTGCTGCCGTCTTCCTGAGCACCGCCTTCCCGAGCGCTTCAGCAGCAGCAGATGGGTCGGTGGTGGTCTGCCGTCCCCGTCCTGGGAGGGGAAGGTGGCCTGGTGTGGGGCTGACCCCCTGTCTGGCAGCCCCCTCCTCCAGGCCTCAGGAGGCTGTTCTGGAAGCCCGGGGTCTGGGTCACTGTGGCCCCCGCCCGCCCCACTCATGCCAGCCCTTTAGCCGGGTCTCTCTTAAATGGCCCTTCTGTCCAGGCCCTGCACGCTGGGCCATGTGAGGCATGACGGGAGATTCTGTGGCCAACAGTGGCCTTCTGCAGGCCATCTCCTGGCAGGTGGGCTGCAGACCTGGCCACTCCTCGTACAGGGACCGGACACTGCCCTGCAGGTGCCCTGTCCCTTTTCAGCACCCTGCTAGTCCACCAGCACTTTCTGTCCGCTTGAGCCTGACCCCGTGGGGATACGGGTGGGGCTGTGCCGCAGCCTCCTCCGAGGCCAGCCCTGCCTCCCCAGCTTCAGCTGAGGGCCCTGTCGTGGAGCCCAGTGGCGTCCCGGAAGGTGCTGCAGAGCAGGGCTGGCCGGCCACGCGAGCGACAGTGCTGGCAGCAGAGCAGTGGCCCTGCCCTCAGGGAGCTGGGCAGGCGCCTCGGGCTTCAGGGCTCCCCAACTCTGAGGAGCCCCACTAGCTCCTGGGGTGCCTCTGAGCCCTGTCTCCTGCTGTGCTCGGCGTGGTGGCTCCTGGTGGCCTTGGTTCCTCCCCCTTGGCCTGCCCCTTCTCCCCCTCTAACCTGTCCACTTTGTCCCGCAGATCACGCAGGAGGCCGGCGAGTTCATGATCACGTTCCCCTACGGCTACCACGCGGGCTTCAACCACGGCTTCAACTGCGCAGAGTCCACCAACTTTGCCACCCTGCGGTGGATTGATTACGGCAAAGTTGCCACTCAGGTAGGTCCTGCAGATGCCGTGCACGGGCCTCGCGGGGTAGGAAGTGGCCCGCCTTGCCTCTGCCACGGGGCCCGGGGCCCCTGGGGCAGCTGCTCACCCAGGCCCAGTGTCTGGGGTCCTGAGCAAGCTCATGCCTCGCTCCTGGTGGACGGGGGCGGGTGTGGAGGGGGCCTGCAGTGGCCCGGGGCTAGGTTCCAGCATGTCCTCTCTGGCTGCCTGGTCTGGTGGCCCTGGTGGGGCTGTCCCCTGTTGTCCTGCTGGTCTGGGGTGCAAATGGGGAGTTTTTTTCTGGCAGTGAGTGGTTTTCTGGAGGGCTAGGGGCTGAGGAGTGTCCACTTAGGCCTCTGCCTTCCTGTCCCTGGTGGGCCCTCCAGGGGCTGCTCTGGGCAGTGGTCAGGATCAGGCCCGCCCCTCTTGCTGGCTTGGTGAAGAACAAGTTCAGTGGTTGCTCGTGGTCACCTGCCCTCATGTCCAGCACTGACATTGGCCAGCAGGTGGGACGTCTGAACCAAGTGCTTATCCCCAGAGCCTCCTCGACTTTGGCTACTGTCACACCTGGTCTCCCTCAGCCCCGTGTGCACTGTTGGTATGGCACTTACAGGCTAGAGGGCGTGCGGGCCAGCCTGGGACGCCCCCAGGGCTGTGCTGGGGGCTGGGCCTCGGGGTCCAGATGCCGTTGGGCTGAAAGGAGCTTGTGAGCACCAGGTCTCAGACTGACGGGAGCCATGGGAGGGAGAGCAGGGGATGTTGGTTTGGCCCCTCCCAGGACACCCCTGTGGGCCCCCGGTGCCTATCCCAGCGGCACCAGGAAGCCGTGCCTCCTTCCAGGCCTGGCCCAGGCGTTGGGCCGGGGCGCTGGTGCCCCTCTCCTCCTGGGCCCCGCACTGCAGCGTCAGCGTGGCCACTCTGCCCAGGCAGGAGCCGAGGGCAGGCCTGCCCCCTGCAGCCTCCAAGTGCAGGGCCCAGAGGAGCCAGAACTGGGGCAAACTGGATTCCCCCCAGATCTAGATGGGGGGCCGTGAGGAGAGGTCAGAGGCAAGACCCAGATGCCACGCCATTCCCGAGACCTCAGGTCTTTGCCAGTGAGGCTCTGGCACTGCGCTGACCAGTGTGCCTGCCGCAGGTTCTGGGACTAGGATGACAGCCACGCCTGTCATCAAGAGCTGCTTCGGAGGCTGAGGTAGGAGGACCACAAGTTCAAGGCCAGCCTCAGCAACTCAGTGAGACCTGCAGCAAAATAAAAAGTAAAAAGGGCTGAGGGTATAGCTCAGTGGTTGAGCACCCTGGGTTCAGCCCCAGATCCCCAACGGTACACAGCTCCTAAAGCCTGCACACGCTCCTCCCGCTGCACGTCGCCCGCCTGGTGTGTCCCTGGAGGAAGCCACCCTTTCTTGGCTCTCAGCATGTAGTAGAGACAGCAGTGCTGCTCTGCACGGAGGGGCCTCTCTTTATCTTTCTCGCGTGTTTTGTTGCTGTAGTTTGGGGTTTTCTGTTTTTATTTTATTTTTTTTTATTTTTTGGCACTGCTGGAGATGAAACCCAGGGCCTCGCACATGCTGGGTAGGTGCTCCACCCGAGTGGCCCCCACTGGGGTGCGGGTCCTAAAGGAGAGGGGCTGTAGTAGGAGGCCTGCCGCAGGCTCCCGGGCGGGCTCAGGCTAGTCTTTGTGAGGGAGACCAGGAGGCAGGATTCCTCTTTTGCTCCAAAGGAGCAAACACGTCAGGGCTGTGGTTCTGTGGACGGGGAGTTTAGCCGTGCGCGTGGTTGCGGGGGCACCTTGGTGGCCAGGACCGTCTGAGCTGTGGCTGGCCTAAGACAGATTGAGTTGTGCGCCGGGCTCGTGCTATCTGGAGGTGCCGTCAGAGCCCCGATATTAAAAGCAATTTTGGATTCAGCCATGTGTTCACAAACAAGTGACATTTGGGAAGTACGGCCTGCGACGGGGCCTCCACACTTACATTGTCGGGCGGCATAGCGTGAAATTACTGAGCGTGTGGAGTGCAGTGCTCCGAGCAAGCCACGGACTGGGGGTGCGTCCAGGTGCTGTGCCCCTCCCAGCCCAGCTGTGCCCACCCCTGCCTGGCCACCCCTGGTAGGGCCAGGCCCATAGAGGAGGGGAGGTGCCCATGGCCTGGAACGCTGGCCCTCGGCCTTCTACTGGGGACTGGGCTCCTTGCTGCCTTGGCCTGCTGGGTGGGAGGCGGCGGGGGCTGCTGCAGAAGCAGGGGTGAGAGGCAGGGAGCCCTGTGGGGCTGTGGCGGGCCCGGGGCTGCCGCCCTGCTGCAGGGCCGGAGGCCTGGCCTCACCTCTTGCATCTCCTGTGGCCAGGGACCCTGCGCCAGCTCGTCCCCTGGGCCAGCTGTCCTCCTTGTTGGTTGGCCCCTCTCCAGCCTCCAGGCCCTGCACATCCTTCCTTCTCCACTGTCCTGAGCTGATGGCTTCTGTCCACTGAGGCATTTGGTCAGGGCTTGTGGCCAGAGCCCAGGCCAGGCCCAGCCGGCCGGCTTCCTCCAGGGTGGAGTGGACTGAGTCCTTCTGCTTATGGATTGGGAGGGGCATCCGAAGACCACGGCCGTGAAGTTACACAGGGCTCAGGTCTTCCGTCACCAGGGGAGCGTCCAGGACAGCTCGCTGCCCGTCCTGTGGTCCATGCCGTGGACATACCTGCTGGTCCTCCAGCTCCAGGGCAGCGATTCCCACAGAGACCGCCCGGCCGCGAGCTCATAGCGCACGTGCTCCGGCCCTCACAGAGGGAGTCTGCAGCCCTGACCTGGAGGCCCCTGGGCCGGGCCCTGACCCCGCCTGCCAGTCCTGGCTCTTCGTGCTCCCAGCCCCAGGCCTTGTGCCTAGAGGTGCTGACCCTGACTCCTCCGCAGGTACCCAAGCTGACCCTGCTGCCTGAGGAGGTCTCAGATGGGCCTGGGACTTGGTGTGGGTGCCCGGCAGGCAACCTGGATGTGGTGCGTGCTGCCACTGCCCGCTCACACCCCAGACTGGCCGACAGTGGTGGGGGTTGACCCGTGCCAGTGGGACCCCAGGGGTCCTCCTGGCCAGAAAGCTCCAGAGAAGGGCACCCCCTGGGGGCGGTGAGCCTCAGCCCTGCCAGAGCCCTGGCTGGCTCGTCTGGCTGGCCGTGTGGACGGCAGCTGCAGCCCTTCCTGCTCTGGCTGAGGCAGGGCTGGAGAGCCAGGAGGGCCAGGCCGGCGCAGGAGGCACAGACGTGGATCAGCTGCTCACCGTGCAGGGTGCTGAGCCACACTCAGGGTCAGGGCCCTCGCTGGGCGCTCTCCCTGTCCTAGCAGCCGTGCGGGTCTGAGCCCTCCCTGCCTGGGCCGGGAGCCCAGCTCTATCCCCGGTTGCTCACAAGGGAGGGAGCCAGGTCCTTGTGCTGGGACGGCCCCATAGTCTCAGCAGGCCACTCCCCAGGATCCAGGGGCTGGGTAGCACCCGCCTAAGGGCCCACTGCGGCCGGGTGAGAGCCACAGAGCAGGAGGCAGCAGTCCGGCCTCCAGAGAGGCGGCTCCAGCCGGTGCACTCCTGTCAGCGCCCAGCAGCTCCTGGGAAGCCCACCCTAAGGTGACAGTGCCTTCCGGCCCTGTAGCAGGACACTGCCTGGCCTCCATCCACAGCAGAGATCAGTAGCAGGAAAGTGCCACACCCCTGACCCCAGGCGGAGCATGCAGTGGGACCTCACAGTCCTGAGGGGACTCAGGCTGCAGGAGGCGAGGTGTGGCCCCTGAAGGGGGCTGGGACAGGAGGATGGCAGGAGGTTTTCATGTCCTTGAGATGAGGGTGGGGACTCTGCTGCAGCCTTGCCCACCAGCTAGTGGGAGACTGAACAGGCACATGGGAGACACAGTCACACCAGCTCTGCCTCCCACTTGGCCCGAGCAGGAGCCAGGTGACAGTTGCAGCGTGGAGGGACCTGAGGACCTCGTGCTCAGCGAGAGCCGGACACACGGCCACAGCGTGTGACTCAGCGACAGGAGACCTCCCGGACAGGAGAGCCCAGAGGTGGGACCTGCAGGTGCAGGACTCGTGGGGCCGAGCTCCTGTGGGTGGTGGGAGTGGGTACAGGTGCTGGTGTGGGGCTGCGCGGGTCACTGGCTCGTACACGCAACGCAGGACACTTCCATCGTCTGTGAATTAATTATCTCAGTAAACCTTGGAAAATCCCACCATTGTATTTTTAAAAATATGATTTAAGAAATCTTAAGTCCTGGTGAGCTCTCGCTAGGCCGAGAATGTCCACCTGGTAGGAGACAGGCGCAGGCTGTCCAGAGGGGCCGCTTCCTGGGGTGTGGGGGGCCCAGCCAGGAGGCTGCGCTGCCCCACAGAGAGCAGCAGGCGCCTGGGCACTGCCATGAGGGTGGCCATCCCCGCCTCAGCGTGGCTTCACCCACGGGGCTGGGGAAGGGTCAGGAAGTCCAGGCCCAGAGCCCTGGAGTCCTGGTGCGGGGTCTGCTGCGACCCTCCGGCAGGCTTCCCAGAAGGCCTCTGCCATCAGCCACGTGGACCACAGCCATCCCTTGATCTCGGCTCTTTCTCTGGGACAGGGACACGCCTGCCTTGCTAGTCACAGTCTTGGAAAATGTACGTGTGTGGCCCGGATCTGGATCAGGGGGCCACAGAAGGGTCGCCCCCAGAGGTTTCCTGTCATTCTGTGTGTGGAGAGCTGGGCGGGGCACCTGAGGCTGCGGATGTGAACATCTGTGATCTCCTTACAGCCAAGGCAGGGCTGCCGGGGAGAGTGGCCCCGGCGCTGGCACTCTGTCACTGAGTGCCTCAGTGAGTCCCCAGCCATCCCGGGAGGCTCCTGCTGTTGCGCCTGGTGGGAGTGTTTTACGGTGGAGTTAAGACCCCCACCCATCCAGATCCACCCCAGCCTGCCCTCCCTCCAGGGGGGCTGCCCGCCCCCCCTGCCCAGCGCTGCTGGCACCTGCCGTGTGCAAGGGGCCTGGACTGAGCTCTGGGCTGGCTCCCGGGCTGGCCGTGCCCACTGAGGACTTAGCCCCAACCAAGCCACTCGTGCTGCCCTGTGCAGCTCTGGCTGGGGCCCCAGAGCTCTGCCTATTTGCCTGGTGACATTGTCCCCAGGGGCAAGATGACCTCTCTCGGACTCAGTGATGCTAGTCCCTGGGAGAGGTCTTTGCAGGGACAGAGGAGAGGAGAGGAGTCCTGCTGGGTCACATCCATGGGCCTGCTGCTCCCTGGTCGCCCCACCTGGCTCAGTGGGCGGCCACGGCCCACTGTGTGCCGCCCTGATTCCCAGAGCAGTGTTCCCTGGCACATGCGAATGGGCAAACGGCGGGCTTTGTAGTGGGGTTCTAATGTGGCATCAAAAGGGTGTTGCTGCTCATTCAAGGACAGTGTGCACGCCCGGCCGACCCCCCTGAGCGTGAGCCAGTCCTGCAAAACCACACGCCGCCTTAGCCTGGCTCTGCTGGGCCAGGGCTGCTGCTGCCAGTGGCACTGAGAAGACGAGGGTCTGGTCAGGAGCTGGGGTCTTGTCCACCCGCTAGGTGGAGAGTGAGTGGGGTAGGGCCTGACCGGCGCGGCCAGGGACCCCTGCACTTGGCTGCTCTTCTGCAGCATCGAGGTCACTGCCTGCTGGGCCCGCAGCCCCGCAGCCTCCACGGCCAGCAGGGAGGACCTCAGCTGAGTTTGAGATGAGGAACGGGACTCAGATCCTGGGAGGTGGCCCCTCAGCACCCTACACCCAGGCTGGAGGCAGCTGGCACCTGGGTGGGGCGCCAGCAGGAGCTGGGCGGGGAGCGGGCTCCGCAGCTGGGGTGCCCTGAGCTCAATTACTGTGAAGCGGGAGCAGATTGCTTGCACTCTGAGGACTGCGGTTCCTCTGCTCGGTAATGAGGCCGCCTGCTCTGGGTGATCAACCGCAGCCAGGAGGGCAGCAGAGGCGGGGTGGGGGGGGGGCAGAGCAGGCCTGGGCGGGGCTGCAGATCCCCTGATTGACGGCCTTGCGGGCCCGTGTGCCAGGTGTGCTATGTGCTCTCCTGCCCGGACCTTCTTGTCACACTCCCTGGCCACCAGGCCCCCGAGGGTGGGCGCCTGGCCAGAGGTGCGCAAGAGCGGGGGGGCTCTGAGCCAGACCTCCACAGCGGGGCCTCCCCTGGGTCAGGCCTGGGCCCTGCAGGGTGCTGGGCAACGTCCCTGCTTCGCCACACCTGACCCTGCCTCTGTGTCCCCTAGGGGGCAATGACCCCAGTTGAGGCCCTGTGTAGGGAGGCTTCTCAGAGGGCAGTGGGCATGCTGTGGAGGGCCAGGGTCTTTTCTGGTGGGGCTGGAGGGACCGTGGGGACAGAGCCCTTTCCAGGCCCTTGTGCTGTCCACGTGGACAGCTGGGTTCTGCCGGTAGCGAGTGCTGTGTGGCGTGGGGCAGGGGCTGGGCATGGCTCAGCTGTCTGGAGGTCGGAGGTCGCAGGCGGAAGGCTGGTCTGCAGCAGGGTCGAGACCAGGGAGCAGCCGGCAGGACAGCTGGGGCGGGGCTTCGCCTTCAGGGCTGCTGCCCTCACTCGGGTGCCCTCTGGACCCAGGGCTTGTGGCTGTGTCTGCCTACCCCCCCCATGGTCCCTTGGCCTCACCCCACGCGCTATGACTGCCTGTGAGGTCAGGGCGCGGTGCCCGCTGCATGCTGGGGTCTGGCTGAGTGCTTCAGTCGGGCCAAGCAGTGCTCCACGCCTCGGTCCCCCTGTTGGTAACATGGGGCTCCCAGGGAAGGCACCCCCGGTTGACTGCCACGTGTGTACCTTTCTGCACCGACTCCGGGACAGCCACAGGTCGGTGGTGACACCAGGCCGTGCAGACTGGGACCCGAGCTCCCCGGCAGATGTGGTGGCGCTGCTGTGACACGGCATGTTTGGGTGGGAGCCAGGGTGGGGGGGTGACGGCAAGTGAGCTGGAGGGGGGCTGGAAGGGGCAGGACCAGACCCCCGGGACCTGGTGTGGCACTGTTCCTAATGTTTTTAGTCGTAGGTGGACGTGATCGAACTCAGTGCCTTCCACATGCTCAGGGCAGCTGCTTCTGAGGGACGCCCCGTCCCGTCCACAGCAGGGCGCACCAGCCACACTTTTGTCCCAGCAGTTGGTGGCCTCCCTGCTCACCCGCTCCGCTGCGGCAGCGCCCTCCATGTTCCGCTCTGGTTCCCGCCTCATCTGTCGGCGGGAATCGGCCTGCAGATGCGGCGGCGGCTGCTGGGGCTGGTGGTGGCTGAGCTGCATCAGGGCCTTCCCTCGAGGCCCGGCTCCGCTCTCCCACTTTGCTCTTTTACTTGAGCAAATTCTACTCTTTCTTCAGTCTTTGGAAACGTGGTGGCCTCTGATTAGAGCTCCGCTGTGTGACGCGGGCTCAGGTCTGTCGCCTGTCTGCCCTCAGCAGGCTCGCCACTTGCCCCGAAGCCACAGGAACAGACACCCCTGAGTCCACAGAGCCAGGGCTCGGCCAGCAGGCCGTGCGCCCACCATCGGAGCACCAGGGACAGTGCCCCCCCACTGGAAGGGGCAGGACCAGAACCCCGGGACCTGATGTGACACTTTTTTTAATGTTTTTAGTTGTAGATGGACATGATTCCTTTATTTTATTTACCTTTAAGTGTTTACTTTTTATTCATAGGTGGACACAGGTCTTTATTTTTTCTTTATGTGGTGCTGAGGGTGGAACCCAGTGCCTTCCACATGCAAGGCAAGTGCCGGGGCGAGGGTGGTCAGCGGCTCCTGTCTGGTCCGGGAGGAGGCTGCCCTGAGACCCTCCGCACAGCGTGGCCCCTTCGCGGAGCAGGACCCAGGCCCTCAGCCACCCACCCGACCCGGTGGCCATCCCGATTCCTGTTTCCACAGCTTCAGAAGGAAGAAGCGTGCTTGTCTCTGCCTTGGCCCCTGCTCTATGTGTCCCTGGGAACTTGGCGGTGGGTCCTGCAAGACATGGATATGGGGCTGTTTGATGTGTCAATCTTCCCAGGCTGGGTGACAGCCATGCGCCCCTAGCTCTTTGGCTTGGTGTCTAGGTACCAAGTGACAGAGTGACAGGGGGAATGAGAAGCAGAGGCACTTAGATTAGATCCGGGCCCCTGAGTGCAGTGGTCGTGAATCTCCTGCTTGTCACTTATAGATGGCAGCTGAGCCTCTCGCCTGGTGATCTCCTGACCCTGGGTCTTTCCTAAGGGTCCATCCACCGAGGCTCACGTATCCATGTTGGGGCCTGTATGGCCCAAGTGACAAGGGGATCCCTGGTGGCTGGGGCTCTCCCATGCAAGTGTCCCCTCCTGCGCCCTGGCCCCTTCCTGTCCTGTTGTGAGAGGCCATGCAGAGTCTCCAGGCGTGGCTGCTTTCACACCGGGTCGTCAGGGACCTTGCTGAGTTCCCAAGGCTGGTCCCCTGGGGTGGCCGAGAGGAGAGGGGCAGAAGGCGCTCCCTGTCCTTCCTTCCTGTCTGACCCTGCCTGCCCTTGTGGCCTGAGAAGCAGAGAGCCCCTCTGGCCAGGGGAGGCGGGCCGCGTGGAGGCCAGGCAGCAGGGAGAGGCCCCCGTGGCGCTGCAGGCTGCTTTGGGCAGGGCCTACGTGGCAGGGGGACCCTTGGCCCAGACTTCTTGCACAGAACAGGTGGCACCTGAGCATGGAGTCTGAGACCTCTGTGCTCGGGTCTTACGGCCACAAGTAGCGAGTCTCGTCGGAAACTGGCGTCTTTTTTTTTGGTCATCCAAGACCTTGGGGACCAAAGGCCCTTATAGTCGTGCTTTCAGCACTGGGAGAAGGTCCCGGAGCCTCTGGGGAGCCTCTCCCGACGCGACGCAGCACGGGGTCTCCTGGAGCTTGGCTCGTCTCAGGCACAGCCTTACCTGCCCCCCACCCGCCTCCAGCACAGGCCCCTCCCCCCTCAGGCCCTGGCCTGGCTCTGCCCAGGTGACAGGCGAGCTCCTGCCCAGTGCCTCCCTGGGTTGTCCTTGCAGGCACGTGGGTTGCTGAGTCCTTCTGTCTGTCCATGTGGGTCCAGTTTCAGGAGAAGAGTAAAACTAAAGCCCACTGAGGCAGCTGCAGCCAGAGGGGACCCAGAGCCTGGGTGGGGAGTGGCCCTCTGCTGGGAGGGGATCGTGGGGTGCATCCCATCTGGGCATCTGGGGTGGAGGGCCTGGGCCCATGCAGGTGACAGGCAGTGGCCAACATGCCCTGGTGTCCCCATGGGTTCTGGGGGTGGCGCTTGGCGGCCCCCAGCCTGCATCCCACCACTGCGCCACGGCGTCCCGTGCCTTATGTCGCGCCTGGCCAGCTGGTTCTGAATGGCCTGCTCATGAATCCTGTGACTTCATGGTGTCGCTTGAGTGTGAGCCCTGCTGCTGGAGCACAGGCTTGGCCAGCAGACTGAGCAGGTGGGCAGGGCCGGGTGCTGTGGCGCTTTGCTTGCACGGTGGGTCAGACCTGGCCTGGGCCTGTTCCAGGAGAGGCAGGGCGCGAGTCACACAGAGGCTGCTAGTGTGAGTCAGAGGCTCCAGGCACTGGAGGTGGGCTTCTGAGGGACCAGCGTGTCCCCTCGAGAGCTTGTTCCTCCCTGACCCTGCTGCCTGGGGGCTGCACGCTCGGCCCCTCTGCAGAGAGCAGGTGCAGGGAAGGCGTCTCTGCCCCAGGACTGCCCCCTGGCCTCACGCTGGCCATCCTGCACCCTGCCCCTCGCTGGGGCTGCCCGTGGAGGCTGGACTGTGGCTGGGCTTCTTTGGGGCAGGTGGGGGGCTATGGCCTCGCTGGCCCTCCGCCTCCTGGGGTGTCAGGGGCAGGCTGCTGTTCCTCTGCTGTCAGGCTCCCGTGGCCGCGCTCTTCCTCAGCATGTGGCTGCAGGTGGCTCTGGCCAGTGGCGCTGCCGAGGGCTCTGGGAGACGTGCTTGGCGGGCTGTCAGGCCTTTCTCCATGCCAGGAGCCCTCCGAGAGCCTACTGGGGCAGGGACAAGGGCCTGCAGAGGACAGTGGCCCACACGCGGAGGCAAGGCCAAGGCAGGACCATCTTGGGGACAGAGATCCAGGTCACACATATTGGGCTCCCAGCCCAAGTCTCACTTTGCTGCTTTATTGTCCCCAGTGGGTGCTTTGGTCCTCGTGGGGCCAGCAGTGTCCCATCTACAGCTGTACTAGATGGACAGCTGTCACTACCCGGGGTTGCACTGGGTCACACTGGACTGGCCCAGACTCCACGGCTGTCCCTGGGCGCCGTGGCCACCTGCCGAGGTAGCTGAGTGTCTACTGCACAGGTACAAGCGCAGGGCCCTGGGTGCGCAGGCCTGCAGGGGGCCGCAGACTGCCCAGCCCCATCTGGGACCGATTTCTCCACCGGAAGCCAATGCCGCGGCCACACTCCCCAAGAGTGACTCCACTGCCGTCCCACACGCTGGTGGGGACTGCACAGGACTGTTGGCCTCAGTGACTGCAGCAGGTCCCGATGAGCACACGCGTCCCAGAGGGTCGGCAGCCTGACGGGGCTTGGGGGGTCCTGGATGAAAACAGTGTGACGGCCCATGGGCTTGTCTCACCGGGCACCTGCCGAGGCCGCCCTGAGGATTCAGGCTGAGGCCCCTGAAGGCCACCCCTGCTGCTCCTGAAGGCTTGGCCCTCGCCTGGGCTCTCTGCGTCCCCAGGCCAGCCTGGAGGTGGTGCGCAGCCGTCAGCAGGCTCTGCGTGTGGCCGCGCTGCCTCCTGAGGAGGGCGCCATCTTTGTGCTTGCCGAAGGGCCTTGCTTTCTAGAACCTTCAGACCAAAGCCAGGCCACAGGTCTGTGGCCCTCACCCTGTTGCTCAGCTTCTTGGCACTGGACAGTGAATGCCACATGCCTGCACCCACAGGCTGTACCCCTCCCTGGGGCCACCAGGCCCTGCCTCCTCCCGCTGTTTCCTTCCCGGGTACCCAGGTCCCCACTCTACAGAACCCACGGGGACACGTTTGTGTGGGAGCTCCCAGCGGCCACCACCCTGTAAGGCAGCTCCCAGGACTGCTGCAGAGAGGCTCGCACCAGCAGCTCCTCCAGGGGGCGCAGCCGTGGGCAGAGGGCGAGCCAGAAACTGGGCCAGCCTTGGCCGGTGAGGGGCTGGCCGCTGCAGGCCGGGATGCACTGGCGGAGCGTGCCGGCGCACACTCGGGTGCACAGGTGCTTTTTCTAATTACTAAAGGAAAAGCAATTGCAGAGCTGCTCCGTACAAATCCCTTAAGCCGCTGCTGATGGTGGCGCCGGCAAGGCCGCGGTCCAGCCAGGAATCCGAAACCCAGGCGCCATCTGCGCTCCCGCCACTGCAGCCAAGTCGCAGCCAGCTCTCCGCGGGCTTCATGAAATGAATTGAGTTTTCTGGGAATCACTTGGCCGTAAATACTCCCTCCTGTCGGCATGGTTGGGTCCCTTTCTGTTCCCAAAGCCCTGTGCCAGGTCCAGCCTGAGGCACTGTGGCTGCCCCTGGGGGGTGGGCAGAGCTGTGGGGGTTCCAGGCGGCGGTACCCCCAGAAGCATCCCATCTGGAGCCATGGACCCCGTCTGTGGGGAAAGCAGGGGGTCTGGGAGGCTCCTTGGAGGGGCACGGCTGCTCCTGCTCGGTTCCACCCTCCCTCTCTGTGCCTGTCCCTCCACTGCGTACGGTGTAGTGACAGCCAGGGGTCTGGAAAGCAGGAGAGCGCTGAGGCTGCCCCTGGGAACCTGGCCTGTTGTCTGACCGGGAGGCTGCAGGTTCCATGTGGGCTTTCAGGGAGGGGCCAGAGGCCATTGGGCTGCTTGTACCCACATCCCTGGGCATCTGCCTCCCCAGAGCTGGGGGAGCCTGGCAGCAGCACCCCCTCCCCAGCCCTGAGCACCTACACAGCCCTCAGCCTCAGGGGAGACATCCAGGGCTGCTCTAGCCGCCTGCGCTGGACCAGGAGTCAGCAGGTCACTGCCGTACCCTGCGGCCCACTGCCTGGTCTTTGTAAATAAAGTTTTATTAGCACACAGCCTTGCCGAGTCTTTTGCCTGTGCACATTGTCCTGATGCTTTTGAACTCCAGTGGCAGACAGAGGTCAAGAGCTGAAGGTCAAGGCCAGCAGTGTCCCACCTGCAACTTGCCCTCATGGACACAACTTGCCAGTCCTTGCCCTAGAGCGTGGTCACCTCCCTCCGCCTCCCTCCCTCTCACAGTTGCCCCCCCCTCCACCGTCTCCAGGTCAGTAACTGGGAGACCAGGGCCCTGGCTGCCTTCCCTGTTCTGGTGCTCGTGGTCCTGGGCAGGACTTTGCAGAGAGCCAGGAAGCAGCTGCAGTAGCCTCCTCGGTCACTCGGGCCTGGCTTCTCTGGCCCCAAGTGCCCTGAGGCTGAGTGTTGCCTGATCAGTGCTGCTGTGGAGGCCACCGCCTGAGGACAGTGGGTGGGAGGCGCAGCTCTCCATGGTGCAGGGATTGCTGGCAGCACCGAAGCGCGGCCTCCTGTGGTCTGCAGCTTGCCAGGGCCCACCCTGTCCTGGGCGGAGTTTGCCGGTGTCCAGCAGGCAGCCCGCCGTGCCTGCCCTGTGTGTGGCAGGGCATGGCCGACCTTAGTGGGGCCCCGCGCCCCAGCTCCCTCTCTGGCAGCCCCTCCCTCAAGCCCCATGAGCAGCGGCTCCCCGGTGAGGGTGACCCTTGGTGAGGCCCAGGGGAGGTGGCCGCCCCTGGGAACGTACCCTGGGCTTGGCCCTCACCACTCCTGTTCGCTGGGGCTGCCGACTCCCACCCTCTCCCTCCGGCTTGGAGAATGCTCCCTGGTCTCGGTCTGCCTGGGGCGCAGATGAAGGAGGGAGATTTCTGTTTGGACCCGAGAGGCAGAGCTGGCCTCAGCTGGTCGCCTCGGGCTCCTCCGCTGCCTGGGGTGCCCAGCTCTGACGCCCTCCGCCAGCCTGGGCCTGCGCTCAGCCCCTCGGACGGTTGCCGACAGCCGCGGTTCGTGCAGCCTGAGGAGGGGTGGGTCACGCTTCTCCCTGGGACAGAGGCTGCCACCTTCCACTGACAGGGCCGGGTGGAGGACGGCCCTGGGCCTCTGCCAGGCGGGCGAGGCCCGTGCTGCCCGTGCTGCCCGTGCCTCAGGCGTCTGTCTCCCCACAGTGCACCTGCCGCAAGGACATGGTGAAGATCTCCATGGACGTGTTCGTGCGCATCCTGCAGCCCGAGCGCTACGAGCTCTGGAAGCAGGGCAAGGACCTGCCGGTGCTGGACCACACGCGGCCCACGGCCCTGAGCAGCCCCGAGCTCAGCTCCTGGAGCGCCTCCCGCGCCTCGCTCAAGGCCAAGCTCCTCCGCAGGTGGGTCCAGGAGCTGCCCGTCACCCATCACTGGTGGGGACAGGGAGTGCTCCCGACCACTTCCCACCGGCTGCGGCTCGGTCCGTCCTTCCTTCTCCTGCCTCCGAGTGGAGCAGGTTCCGCCACCTGCCCGGCTCCTGGGTGGGCGCTGCTCGGCCACTCGTCTCCCCTGGAGCGCCCACGCTGTGTCCCCCGCTCTTCCTGCCTTAGCCTGTGGTGTGGGAGCACTTAGGACCCTGGCTGGGTCGAGAGTTGGCAGGTCCCGGGCAGCATTCCCAGTGCCCAGGGGTCAGAGTCCCACCCCTCTGTCTCTGAGACCGCGCGCTGTGGGTGAAGGTGCCTCTCCCCATGAGGTTCTGGAGGTGACTGCTGAGGCGCAGTCCATGGGGATGGCCGTGGGGACTCCAGCTCCATCTCTCAGCAACCCTGGGGTCCCCACTCCCCTCAACAGCATGGTCCCGCCCAGCGTGGTGGGCCCCGCACCTCTCCTGGCCAGGGCTAGGTGTGGATCCGAGCTGTCCAGGCAGCATCTAGGCCTCCAGGGCTCTGAGCTGCTTACAGACACGTCCGTCCCCAGTGTCCCTTCATCTTGGGCCCCCAGGAAGAGTCAGCAGCCACCAAGTGAGAGCTGGAGCCTGGGGACAGCATAGGGCCCAGGCCAGGCGTTCAGGACCTGGCCCCCGGCCGTCTCTGGCCCATCTCCTCGCTCCCCAAGTGGCCCAGAGCCTGCTTGGATGGCAGACCTTCAGTGAAGGCACGCAAATGGCTTGTCCTGCGCCTGTGCCCACGCTCGCTGTGGCTGGCCCGCGCCATCCTCGCTTGCCGTGGGACATGGTGGATTTCTTTTTCTTGAACCACTTATAACCATAAGCCTGTCTTGAGGGTGGCCGCTCCCAAGCGGGCAGTGCTCTGGCCTCTGGACCTGGCTTGGAGGCCACCTCCCTGCCCATGGGTCACTGGCTGCTCCATCAGCAGCTGCTGGTCACTTGTGGCTTGACCCAGCTGGGGCCCAGCCACCGAGCAGGGTGGGGCCCCTCGGCCTCCCCGCCGTGGAGCCAGCCTCAGAAGCGGCATCTGGAATTAGTGGTGCGGGCCAGAGCGCCCCCCGCTGGCCACCCTCGTTCTCAGCACATCCCGTCTGTGTCTGTCCACCTGAGTCTGCAGTTTCGGCCTCTGGTGGCGAGTGTTGAGTCTGTTCTGGAATGTTCTCCGGCTCCTCCTAACAGCCTCCTGGCCTGCAGGTGGGCCATCCTTTCTGGGTTCCTTTGGTGTCTGTCCTTTTGATTTCCTGACCTCAGCCTTCTCCAGAAAAAGCCACTTGGTACTGAGGCTGCCAGGTTCTGTCGGCTCCCACCCGGCGGGCAGCGGGCAGCAGCTCTCGCCCTGGACGGGCTATTTGCATAATGGTTAATTGATTGTGGCTCAGGCTAATTGGTCAACAGAGCGGATTGCCAATACACAGGCGCCGCATTCCAGGAGCAGGATGGGATTAGAGGCTGTCCAAGAGCCTGCCCAGAGGAGGCCAGGCCCACTCCAACCCGCCACAGAGGAAGCGCCAGGCGCAACGGCACCCGCGCCCTTCTGCCTGCCGCGGCCCCTTCCTGGAGCAGCCTTCCTGGGCCTTCCTCCCCTCCTCCCTCGTCCCAGCACCCGGGAGAGCTGTAAGGAGAGGATGGGCTGGTGACAAGTCATGTCCCCGGGTGTGACTCCTCTGCGCCTTCAGTCTGCAACAGGCCGGTTCCTCCTCCGCTTCGGAAGCCAGGGCTTTTGCGGGAGGCTGATTGGCGAGTCCAGTTTGAGAGCCCAGGCGCGACCCACCTGCCCTCAGCCTTGGGACCCTCCCTGTGACCGTCCTCTGCCCCCGTGCCTCGTGTCCTGGCGGCCCCTGAGCTTCTGCAGGTGTATTTGGGCTGGCAGCCCAGCAGCCGTCCTCAGCTGACGTCACCGTGGACTGACGGGTCCCTCAGGCGGGGCCTGAGCGCACTGGGCCGGTGGGGGGGGTTCTCAGTGGCCTCCCGGCCTCCGCCTCGCCCTCCCTGTGGGCACCAGCAGGGTCCCCGGCTGGAGCCGCTGTGTGGGCGCCCCCCCACGAGAGGCCTCCCCTGGCCGCAGCCAGCCGGTCTGTGCTGGGAAGGCCAGTGGCCCCTGCCCGGTCGCCTGCCACAGGTTTGTCTTCCACAAGAGATCTTGTCAGCTGAGTTGACCCCCGTCAGGGCCACTTGTGTATTTTTCTGTGACAAATAGGACACATGGAACTGCACAGGCAGCTTCCTGTGGCCAGGCTCGCGCTCTGGTGCTGCTCCAAGCTCCTCCCGAGCTGCCCGCCTGCCTTCGGCTCCAGCAGACCCCTGGGTGAGCCACCAGGCAGGAAGGTGGGGACCATGTGTCCCCACCCAGAGCCCAGATGGAGCAGTCTCCATCACCAGCCAAGTGTGGCCCTGATGTCCCCGCCCCTGGCTCCTACCCCGCCATGCCTGGACACCTCCAGACGCCCTCAGTCTGGAAGGTGAAGAGCCACTGTGAGCCCGGGGGTGGCCACCTGCTGCCTGGCTTGTCCTCATCCCCAAACCACTGGGGACACCACCACACCGTCAGACCCCTGCCAAGCCCGTTCCCACAGACGACACACCCCTGCCAGTCTCGAGAGGACCCATAGCCCCCTGATGCCGTCCCACGGGCGTCCACTTCCTCCTGCCAGCTGAGGTCCAAGGGGTGCGCCTCCGTCTTGCAGTGTCGGGACCACAGTTGGACTGAGCCCAGGGCTCAGTTAGGGCAGCCAGCTGGGCCTGGGAGGCCATGCCCGCCAGGCAGTGGGAGCAGGGACGGGAGCTGCTGCGGGGTCCGACTTCAAGGACAGAGGGTGGCGGCAGTGCCAGGAGAGGCGGGCGGCCTGCCATGGGCGGGCAGGAGGGGCTGGCCAGTGTGGGGGCTATGGGACCGCCCCCTCGGCCCCTGCAGCCCATGGCTCCCATGTCTGCGCCACCTGGTCCCCGTGGAGGACGGGCAGCTCTGGACAGGAGGGAGGAGGCCAGGAGGCGAGGGTCCCGTGGAGGGCAGGGCGCTGCCCTCCCGCCATCCGGCAGTCTTCAGAACGCGCTCAGCCCCGAGCGCGGTGCAGGCCCTGGCTCAGGAGGGCCACCAGCCGCCTCTAGCCTGCCTGGGGAAGCCTGGGCCCGCGAGGGTCGGGACAGGGACGCGGGGGACATGGGCGCAGCAAGACGCAAAGCCCTCCTCCACCCGGAGCAGGACGGGGAGCTGGAGGCAGGCCCGCCTGGGCGCCGCCCTGCTGGGGGTTCAGGAAGGGCAAGAAGGGCCCAGCCCCACTTCACATCGCTGCCTCGGGGGCTGCTGGCAGGGGCAAGGGGGTGACGCTGCGCAGTCCTGGAGCAGCCCACAAAGACAGGGCCTCCACACCAGAGGAGGACCCCCTCCCAGAGAGCCACCGGCCGTGCCTCGCCTCAGGGGGCTCTGTGGGGTCAGTGGACCCACGCACCTGGGCCACTCAGAGAAGGGGTCCCCAGCCCCTGGAGCAGCGTGGTAGGGTCTGAGGAGGCCCACGGGGCCTCAGGTCTCGCCCTGTCCAGGAAGGTGAGGGGCCCTGAGGGGGAACGGCCACCGGAGGAGAGGCGGGACAGGCCGCCTGTGGCTCGAGGGCCTACGGGGCCCTGGGTCCTCCAGGGTGGGGACGGGGACTGCCCTGGAGGCCGGGGCAAGGAGCCCAGGGCGGGTGAGGAGGGAGGAGGCCGCCTGTGAGTCTGCCTGGGTCGCAGGGGACCGCACTTGAAGCCCAGCCCTGCAGCTGGACACAGTCAGACCCAGGACAAGCCCCAGACTGCATCCCTGAGCTGCGTCCCCAGCCCCAGGCTGCCTGGAGGTGGTGCTGCCCTGCTGGAGAGGCCTGTCCTCACTCCTCCCTGTCGGTGTCCCTGCTTCCCCCCACCTGCCTGTGCTCCCTGTGGCACCCGTGTGCCCCACGTGTGTGACACCCCCCTGTGACGCTTCTCCCTGTGTCCCATCTGGAATGCTCCACCTGCTTCTGCTGCTGGTCATCTCGTGGGGTTCATGCTGCGAACATCGGGTGGCCTCTCTGGGCTCAGGGACAAGCAAGAACAGGCCTGGGGCTGGCAGGGGGCAGTGGTTCTGATTAGGAAGAGGAGGGTCAGCAGGGCTCAGTGACCTACGGATGGGGACTGCTGGCAAGGGGGCCAGCTGTCTTAGGACCCTAGGATGGCCGTGGCCCTGTCCAGATGCAAGTGGGGTTTCAGCCAGTGACTCTCAACCGTGGGGAGGGGCAGGCAGGAAGTCCAGTGGGGCCCAGGGAAGCCACATGGCCACGTACGGAGCCCTGGGGGACAGGACCGCAGGTGTCTCCACCTGCTAGAGAGCACTAGTGACCTCCCCCAGGCCTTGGCTTCTGCCCCAGCTCCTGGTGAGGGGACAGTTTGGGAAGCCACGCCCCTCATCAGTCTAAGGCAGCTCTGTCCCCAGCCTGGAAAGGCCTCAGCCTCTAACAGGCGGCCTCCTCCCCTGCCACTGCGCCTGTCCTCCTGTTGACCCCGCTCCCCCGGGACAGCCTGCTGGCCTTAGCTTGAGCTCCTCGCCAGGGACATCCCCATGTGCCCCAGGTCCTTGGCGTGTCCCTTTTCCAGGGCTGGGCATGGGGCTGGGAAGGAGCCTTGCATGGGCGAGCTGGGAGACCCTGTGTGTCCGTGGGACTGTAGAGAGGGGACCTGGAGAGTGGGGGCATGCTCAAGGTGAGGCCCCCGGCAGAGCATCCTGGGGAGCCCCGCAGAAGCACTAGAGAAAAACGCCCTGAAATTTACCTTCTAGACAAATTAGTGTGAAGGAAAACAGACCCTGGAGAAAGACTGAGGAGGAGAGGAGGCCGAGTCTAGAGAGGAGGAAAGAGCAGACCAGGAAGCCGGGGCCGGCGTAAGTGCACCCCTGTCCCCGGCCGTCCAGCGTCTCACGCGGCCGCTGTCTCCATGAGTCTGCACCCTGTGTCTCCCGCCCCACGCGCTCGCTCCGCCCATTCCATCGTCCCTCTGGGTGCTGGGCAGCATCCCACCTCCAGCCGCCAGCCGCCCTCCCTCCTCAGCCCAGCAGGCCAGGTGGGTGGGCGGCCTTCTGCCTGTGTCCGCCCCTCCTGCCTGACGCGCCTCCTTCTCCAGGTCGCACCGGAAGCGGACTCAGCCCAAGAAGCCCAAGGCTGAAGACCCCAAATCTCCAGAGGAGGGAGCTGCGGCAGCCCTTCTGGAGGAGGCTGGAGGCTGCGTGAAGGAGGAGGCCACACAGGAGGCTGACCCGGAGGAGGAGGAAGAAGAGCTGCAGCCGCCCCAGGGCCTTCTGCAGGATGCCGAGGGCACCGAAGGTTAGTGTAGCCGTCACCCTGGCATTGGGGCAGGCCACCCCGCCCCGCTCCCTGTGTCCTGGAAGGAGCTGGCACTCCCTCTACCAGGCGCCTGGTCCCAGGGGCCGGCCCACAGCATCTTACTGGGCACATTTTATGAAAATGCCCTTCCCCCCAGGGGACACGTGGGCTGTGGAATCTCCATCCACGAGCATTTTAAAGGCCCCTTCTAATGTGCGGCTCGCCCTCCCGCCCCGTCGCTGGGTTCCTGCTCCCAGCTCACGCCTGTGTTGGCGCCTGTGCACGTGGCGCTTGCCCCTGGGAAGGAAGGGGAGGGCAGCCCTCCCTCCTTGACCTTCCCTGTGCACAGGTCCCGGCGGGGCTGCTTGTCAGTGGGTCCCAGGGCAGAGGGTGGCATGGGCAGAGTGGTCCTGGCATTGCTTCCTGGGGCAGCGGGACAGGAGGGTCAGCCGCCCGAGACAAGACCAGCAAGGGAAAGGACAAGTGTGCAGCAGCAGAGGGTCCCGGGGGGCGTCCACCTGAGCAAGGAAGCCATGGAACTACAGACTCGCCAGGCAGCGACCCCAGTCCAGCAGAAGCTGCTGGCCAGCCCGGCAGCCCGGGGGCGAGTCTCGGCCCTGAGCCATGCAGAGGGCACGTGGCTTAGAGAGAGGCCACTTGTAACATCCGAAAGCAGCGGCCAGGAGTACTCCACCAGTCGAGAAGGTGACGTGGAGAAGGCGACTGGGAGAGTGGAGTGCTGGACAGTCAGGCAGAGTGGCTGCCCACGAGGACGCCTGATGTGCCAGCTGCTCCCCAGGCAGCTGGGCCTCTGTGGCCCCAGCCAGGCCCTCCAGGCCTGCAGCGGCCACTTCCTGCCTGCAGCGGCCACGTCCTACCTGCAGCGGCCACGTCCTGCCTGTGGGCCTGTGGTGTAGACACCGGTGGGTGAGGCCAAGAGCAGAGCTGCAGAGGCCGCAGCCCTCCAGACACGGGGACTGGCCGTCGGCTGGCCTCGCAGGACCTGAGAAGGGCGCACAAATTGAGGGTCCAGGAGTGGGGTCCCTGGAGCAGGGGCTCCTGGAAGGTGAGCAGGAGGCTCGTCCCTCCCACTGCCCATCCTGTGGCCAGGTCAAGCTCCCTGTGGCCACTGTGCCCAACGATCGCAAGCCTGGGGCCTAAAACCACGCTTGTTGACCTTCTCACAGTCCCAGGTCCCAGTCTGACACGGACCTCCATGGGCGAGACCCAGGTGCAGCAGCTGGCCCTCCTGAGGCCCCAGGGACAGTCTGCGTCCCCCTCCTCCGCTCCAGAGCCCTCAGTGCAGCGTCTTCCAGGTCCTCTGACGCTGGCCCTCCTGCCTCCTCCCATGAGGACTCTTGGTGACCCTGGGTGACCCCAGTTCAGCCCCCTTCACTGATCCTGTCTGAGGGCCCGTTCAACCACGTGAAGTCCTGTCAGGCCAGGTCAGGCTGTGGCCTCATGAAGGGCCATCGTCTGCCACTGGCTCAGCCTTGTGTTGGGAAGACGGACCAGAGGTGGAAGATGAATCTTCGGGATTTTAGGCTAATTTTTTGTTACAAAGCACAAACCAGCAAGATCACGGTCCACTGCACGGGGGCTGGGCTGGCGGCAGAGCTCCCTCGCCCTCCGAGCCCGGGCTCCGTCCTCAGCACCACGTGTAAGCAGATGGACAGTCAGCCGTCAGCGGAACAAAGATCCACAGCGTCAAACACTCCACGAGCAAGACCTGAAGCTGAGAGAGGAGTCCCGAGGAGGCCTGTGACAAGGACCAGGCCAGGAAGGGAGGCCGAGGCGGACAGGCCTGCACACCCACGGCCCAGAGGGGAGAAGCCGGCAGCTTGCTTTGGTGGAGACGCAGGGCCTGCGGCCACCACTGCCAACCAGGGAGCAGCCACCACCTGGGAGCGCTGAGGACCGTCACAGCTGGAGGGCCCTGGGTGCAGCAGCAGAGGAGGCCCCTGGCCGGGAAGGGACAAGGCTAAGAAAGGAGGGACAGTTTTCCATGCCCTGCGGTGACCCTCGTGTGTGGCGACTCACGTGGCCTGGGGGACCTGGAGTCTGGGTCCACTGGTCTCCAGTTTGGAAGGTGCCACCACCGCACCCGGGTGACCTGAGTCTTCCTGCAGCAGACCCCGCCGTGAGGGGCTGATCCCGCGCCGTGCCCAAGTGTGCCGGCTGGGGCGAAGGAGGTCGCGGGTCTGCAGGCTGCATGTCCAGCTTCCGGCGTGGGCAGAGGCTTCCTTGCCCAGCTCTGCCCACACCGCGTCCTCCTGGGCGCCCTCCCTGGCCCCGCGAGGTTGCCCTTTGCCAAGGCTCTGCCGTGCGGAACCGCCCAGGGCCCACCCTGGCCTCTGCAGCGGCCCCAGCTCACACTCTCAGCCCAAGGTTGGGCCGGACGGAGGCTTCCCCGTGGGGAAGGGGGGCCCGGCCGTTCCCCGAGGACCCCTGGGCCCTGCTCGACGCACACTCCATTGGGTCAGGGGCCCTCGTGAGCTGTCGGGGTGGGCTCCGCAGGGCCCTTCTCACCTCGGCTCAACTGCTTCCCACAGGCAGCCCCACGGGGTGAGCGTGAGGCTGAGCGGGGACTTGGGGCTCTGGCAAGGGACAGGGAGAGATGGCTGCAGCGGGCATGTGCTGCTCCCTGCGTGGCTGGCCCGGGGCTGCAGGCCCTGCTGGGCGTGGGCCAGCTTGTGGAGCCCCTTATGAGCGGCGCCTGGCCTCAAGCGAGGGGTCCGCTGAGGGAAGGACAGTCAGTGGAGGAGAGCAGGGGTCAGGCCCAGGCCCACCCGCCCCGTCCCCCCATCTGGGAGGACGTTCCAGCCTGTGGGGACCCAGTGGGTGTGGGGTGTGGGGTGGGATGGCCCCGTGGGGTGACGTGAAGTGCTGGCAGCTGGAGGGAGGGCACTCGGGAGTCGGGAAGGCGCGGGTCCACCCCTCTCCACAGACTGGGGCCTGGCTGGACGAGGGCTGGACGAGGGCCTTTGCTGGCCGGTGTACCTCGGTGCCCCCTGCTGTCACCAGGGGAACGCGTCCCTTCACAAGTAGAGCCCAGCTGTTCAGGCCACGTTGCCGCAGCCCTTGCCCAGAGACACCCTGGCCTCCTCGCCAGTGTCCCCACTCCAAGCACGCGGCTGTCCGGATGGCAGGGAGCCCCTGGCTGGGGTGGACGCGCATTGCAGTCCAGCTGCGTGGCCAGACCTGGGGGCACCCGGCCTGGCTGCTCTGCCCCTGTCGGGGACCGTGGGACTTGAGGCCTGAGGGCTCCGTGAGGTGGTGGCAGTGCTGTGGCTGCGGGGGCTACTGAGAGGAGTGAGCTTGGGATGGGCAGGGCCGGTGGGCGTGGGGCAGGGCTATTGGCACTCATGCCAGGAGCTGCTCCAACTCCCTGCCCAGGGCTGGCGCCCGCCTGGTCCTCAGCCCTGAGCCCCCCAGAGCCCCCTTCCTGAGGGGAGGCTTGGGGAGGTGGAGGCTCCCACAGGACGCGGCCCTCCTGCAGGCAGCACCACGTGCCGTGGGGGGAGCGCAAGGTCCTGTGGAGCACCCCCAGCCCCACTGCTCAGGATCCCCTCGGGGTGTTTGCTCTGGGCCCCGGTTTGGGGCCTAGACGCGAGGATGTCGGAGCCTGTCGCTCCTGAGGTGGGCAGGGGCAGCGCCTGCAGGCACAGGCCCTCGGCTGGCTGCCTGTGTCCCTGCCCACTCCCACTGCCCTAGGTCCTGGAAGAGCAGCTGCCTGCAGGGACCGCTGGAGGCCGGGGGAGGCCTGTGCCAGGGCCCTGCCTTGCTGGACAGCAGCCACTTGGCTACAGCTGCTCGGCCCTCTGGCTGCCCCGGCTGTGCACCCCAGGTGACCTCACCTCTGGCCGGCAGAGCGAGGCTGCCAAGGAGACCCCGGCCACACCCTGCCTCCCCACTGTGGAGCGTGTTTGAGGGTGGCCCCACGCTGGGGATGGCCAGGCCAGACTGGCCACTGCGCAGGGTGGGCGAGGCGGCCGCCGGGAGGGCCTGCGCAGGTGTGCCGGCCTCGGGCGCGCAGGCTGGCTGCCTCGGGGCAGGCACAGAGCTCATTTCCTGGGAAAGGCCGTGGCTTCTGCCCTCTGCAGCACTGCCTTGGGCCTGCCTGGGCCTGGGACCCTGGGCCTAGCCCTGGACGCTGTTGGAAGCCCAAACCCAAAAGGCTGAGACCCATGGAGAGGCCTCCTGGCCATGTCCTTCCTCCTCCCAGAAAGGTCGACGGGGCCTCTGCCCGTCCACCCTCAGAGGCCTCTCTGTCCTGGGGAGGGGCTCTCTGGATCCTTCAGCCCCTTGGGCAGCTGTGGTGCTGGCCAGGGTCCCGTGTGTCCTTGCTGCCTGGTCCCTCCTGGAGGCCAGAGGCACTGAGCCAGAGCCCCGCTGCGGTGTGCGGTGGCCTGGGAGGGGCTCGGCTCCTTCCCCCACTTCCTCCTTTGGGTGCTGAGTCCCTGAGGGCCAGGTGCTCGGGCCACATTCTGGACCCCCCTGTGTCCTAAGGCCATGCCCTGCCCTGGAAACCCTCAGGCCAAGTCCTGTGCTGCCCCAGAGGCCGGAGAAGTAGGATGGCCAGCGGGGCTTCAGGGCTGCGCCTGTGCCCTGCCGCGGAGGCTGCTGTGGGGGCAGTGGGACTTGTGTCCCCATTCTCACGTGGGGCCGGCGAGCCCCGGGCGGCAGCATGGAGGGTTGTAGGCTGGTCTCCTGGAGGGCAGGGTCTGGGCTGCCCACTCCACACCCTAAGCCAGAGCCCGGGCGGCACCTGCGAGAGCACCCTGTGGTCGCAGTGGTGAATGTCCAGCACAGGGGCCCAGAGCAGTGCAAATATGGCATCTCTCAGTTTGGGAGGTCAGGGCAGACCCAGGGCCGCAGGCTGGCCTCTGGGGGCCCCGGGAAGAGTCCACAGCCTCCTCCTCCAGCTCCTGAGACCCCAGGGAGTATCCTTGTCCCCCTCCTTCAGCTCCAGGGCCAACAGCGCTGTGTGCTCAGGCCCTCTGACTCTGGCCCTGCTGCCTCCTCTCAGGGGGACCCTGTGTGACCTTAGCTCAGGGCCCTTCACTTCGTGCCATATACAGAGTCCCTTTTGTCACAGTTCTGAGGATCAGGGTGTGGCCATCTTTGAGGGCCTCGACTCTGCTACCCACACCCCCGTCTCACTGCCTGCTTGTTCTGGCACCAGATAAAATGCCACTAAAGACCACCTCCCCTGACCCCTCCCACCCCCTGCAGCAGGCTCCCCCCATGCTGGGGGCTTCGGGCAGGGCCGTCCCAGACCCCTGGCCACCTGTCGCTCTGCCCTGCTCCATCATTACTTAGTCCCCAGGCAGCAGCCCAGGCCACAGGGGTGCGTCTTGCCCCCCACCCCGACCCGTGCTGGGCCCTCATCCAGAAGCACTTGAAGGTCGCCAGCCTGGTCCTCCAGGACTTCAGGGTCGGAGCTGCTTTGAGGCCAGTTTTCCAATCCCAGCAGTGACCCCTGCTGACTTGGCGCTGCCCACTGGGCCAGAGGGGACCTTGCACCCCAGCAGCCCCTGCTTGGCCAGGGTGTTCCTGGAGAGCCCCAGGCAGAGCAGGCGGGGCCCTGGGCCTGGTGGCCCCGGCCGGGTGCAAGCGCTCTCCTCTCCCCACAGAGGACGGGCGGGGCAAGCTGCGGCCAGGCAAGGCCAAGAGCGACCGCAAGAAGAAGAGCCACGGCCCCCTCTCGCCCCAGCTGCCGCCACCCCCCGCAGCCCCACTCCCCGCCGAGGACGCCCTGCGGCTGCCGCCCGCGCTGGAGCCCCCGGTGCTGCTCCCAGGCTCTGCGGCCTCGGAGGAGAGCCCGCCGCCCGCACCCCTCAACGTGGTGCTCCCCGAGGCGCCCGGCGAGGAGCACGAGGCCCGGCCGCGGCCCATCATCCCCATGCTCTACGTGGTGCCCCGGGCCAGCACGGCCGGGCCTGACAAGGACCTCGCGCCCGGCCCGCAGGCCGCCCCCATGGAGCTGACGGGCCCCGAGGAGGACACCAGGGGCCACGCCGGGGCGGTGCAGGTAGGTGTCGGACGGGGTCCTCGGCGCCTGAGGCTCTTCCACGGCACGTGGCAGGTGGCAGGCGGGGATCTGGAAGAGAGTCACGCCCATCATCCCTTGCTGGCGCCCAGCTGCAGCCTGCTCCGGGGCCAGGGAGCCATGCCTCATGGGGACGGTGTGTTCTGCTTCAGGTACCAGCGTCCTTTCCCAAATTAAAGATGGAGATCAAGAAGAGCCGGCGCCACCCCCTGGGCAGACCACCCACCCGGTCCCCGCTGTCTGTGGTCAAGCAGGAGGCCTCAAGTGACGAGGGTGAGCCGGGGCCCCTCCCGGGTGGCCCTTGCCCTGGGCTGGAGCCCCCAGTGCAGCCAGGGCCCCGGGCCATCTGCCCCCTGGAGCTGCACTCCTCCCTGGTCCCCCTCACTGGCAGGTCACCTGGGAAGCAGCGCCCCTACCTGGCCTTCTCTGCCCACACCATCACCCGCTGTGCCAGGCTGTCTGGCGCCTGGCCTCCCTGGCACACTGCCACCCGCGGGCCCCAGGGGAGCCCACAGCCCCAGTGCTCCACCTGTGGCTCCTACACTGTCCCAGGCCCGCGCACAGGTCCCTGTTTCCCACCCTGGGTGCCTGGCCTTGCTGGACCCAGGGCAGAAGCATCCATGGCTAGTGCAGGGCAGGCCCAGACCTGGGCCCCTCAGTGTCGTCACTTGTGCAAGGGGACTCCTGGTCCCTGAGGGGTCCCACCAGGAAGATGAGGGGGTGCTGCCTGTGAATCACATGGCCTGGTGCCAGGCGCTCAGTGGCTGCGCCAGGTGGCAGGCTGCGGTGACTGCTGTGGCCTCGTTGCCTCCGGCCCTGGTGGCACCCTCCAGCTGTGCTGATGCTGCTTTTCCAGCAGCTCCTGCCCCAGGCCCGGGCTGCGTCCACCAGCGCCCACGCACTGAGCACTCGGCCCTGCCCGGCCCCCAGCCCAGCCTCCCATCCCAGCCTCCCGCAGCCTCAGGATCTGTTAAGATGCTGCACGTGGTGCAGTGTGGGTGTGGGCAGTGCCCTGGCCCTCCTCGCAGATGAGGTTTTGGATGTGGTCGCGGAGCGCCTGGGCAGCGGGAGCTCTCAGCTGTGGCCAGTGGGCGTCCCCTTCTCATCTCCCTGCCTCGACCCTGTCCGTCCATAGAAACAGCCGGAGTAGAGGTCTGTCCTCGAGTGACAGACGGGAGCCAGCAGAGGGAGACCTCCTGGCCAGCCGTCATCGGGCCAGCCACAGGCTGCCGCAGCCCGCCACCACCCAGGGACTGAGCCAGTGTCCTGCCTCCCCTCAGGCTTTGGCTAAGATGCATGTGGAGTCAAAATCGCGAGTGGACTTCTCTCGGTCTGATCTGAAGCTCAGGAGGGTTTGGTGGCAGGAGCCTGCCACTTCCTCTCACCCTGGCTCCTTAGGCCCCTTGGGGCCTTCCCTGCCACATGCTGGGGGGACCACTGCCGGGGTCCAGGAGAGCAGTCTCAGCCTGAGGTCCTTTGCCCTGCCCCAGGGGTGCTGGGCCTATGTGTCAGGGGCCTGGGATGGCGTCCCCCCTGGGTAAGCTCGCACTGGCACGCAGCCGGCCAAGCCGGACTCCAGGAGGCCCACTGGGCTGCAGGCTGGGCCTCGAAGGAGCACCCTGCTTCTTGGGGACAGCACTCCATGACCACGGGAAAATCAGGAAAGACCGTGGGCAACCAGATGGTCATGGGACCACGTGCTCCAGCTGAGGACAGGCAGCAGGCTGCGGGGCAAGGGGACTGCAGCCCCTTGAGCAGGCATGTCCCCTGGAGTCTGAGATGCCCGTGACCTGCCTTCACCTGAGTCACAGTCCCAGCCTGCCTCTCTGTGGACGTGAGCCTGCTGGCCACATGGCCTGAGCGCAGAGAAATGGGCGGGGCTGGAGCGATGGCAGGAGGCCCAGCCTCCCCCAGGCACCTCTCCCACCAGACAGGCCTGGGAGGGCCTAGGGGGCAGGGCAGGGCAGGGCACCGAGTCTTTGGGGGCCCTTGGCTGGCTGAGGTCACCATTCTTGAGGACCCTGGGCCTTAAGCACTGGGGAAACTCTGAGGAACAAGTCAAATGTGTCCCCACCTTGTTACGGGACACAGGCCAGGAAGTGCCGGGTCAGTGGTGGCGAGTGATGGGCCTGGGACCCCTGCCGGGGCAGCTGGGCCTGCAGAAGTGTCCCGTCACATGGGACGGGCCACCCTCCCTGAGGTGGTGTGAGAGCAGGTGGGTCCCTGGTCAGCGTCGGGCACTCAGTTCTGCCCCCGCTCCCCTGCTGTGTGCTAGAATCCCTGCCTTTCTCCGGGGAGGAGGACATGAGTGACCCCGAGGCCTTGAGGTCCCTGCTGTCCCTGCAGTGGAAGAACAAGGCAGCCAGCTTCCAGGCCGAGCGCAAGTTCAATGCCGCAGCCGCCCGGACTGAGCCCTACTGCGCCATCTGCACCCTCTTCTACCCCTACAGCCAGGTGAGCCGCGTGCCAGGGCCCAGGCCGGCCTCTCCCCTACCGCTGCCATGACTGGCCTAGGGGGATCCCACGTCCATGGCAGTTCCTCCCAAGAGCCAGTGGGATTAGCTGGCCGCAGGCCTCCCTGTCTCCCCAGAGAGGGCACTAGCCCCTTCCCCCACCCCAGGGGCAGCGGGTGGAAGGGGCACGGAGGCGTGCAGGGACCAGCAGGCAGGCGCTGGCAGGGGCTGAGGGTGGTATGTGTGGGCTGGAGCCTGTCTGGCAGGGGGCCACCACCTCCAGGAGCCCTGGCCCGGTGCCGTTTCCCCGGTGCATCTACCTCATGCCTGAGGTCCAGCTCCTCCCGACCCCTGCCAAGGGTCTCGCCGAGTTGCAGGCTGGCCTTAGACTTGGGGGCCTTCTGCCTCGGCCTCCTGAGCAGCTGGGACGGCAGGTGTGCACCGTGCCTGCCTCGCCTGCCGATCCCCTTGGCTCTGCCCCCCTGGGTCTGCACACCCCGACACAGGATGGTGCACCCCTCTCCCAGGCCTTGCCACGCTGCCCTGGGAGGGTCTGAGCCTAGGGCTGTGCTTAGGGTCCTGGAGGGGCAGCAGGCCAGGGGCACATGTCCCTCCAAGGTGGCCAGTCTGTGACCAGGTCCCGCCCCCTGAGCTGCTGACACCTGCACTCTGGCCGTTGAGACACACAAGTTGTCATTTCTAGAAGTCTCCAAACATGTTCTCTCCCCAGTTCTCTGTGGCCAGAGGCTGCTGGGAGTCAAAGTGCCAGGAATCCCCTTGCTGAGCTGAGCAGCGGGAGCAATCTAGTCACGTCCCCCTCCGCAGGCCACCACCCTGGGGCTGCACTGGCCAGCGTGGTGCTGAGCCTGGGTGTGACCCTGAGCAGGCCAGACAGGCTGCAGCCGGGTTTGGGACCCTCCAGGACCCTCAGCAGGGCCTGGTGAGAGGCGGGGTGGGTGGAGGTGGGGTGGCCACGCCTGGCCTGCGACAGCAGGACTCGGGTGCCCGTGTCCTGAGCCAGGTCTCTGCTCCCCCTTCCTGTAGTCCCTGCAGATGGAGAAGGAGGCCCCGCCAGCCTCTGTTGGGGAGGGCCCCTCCGCCTCGCCACCTTCCAAAAGCGGCCAGAAGACTCGGCCTCTGATCCCAGAGATGTGCTTCACCTCCAGTGGGGGCAACACTGAGCCGCTGCCCGCCAGCTCCTGTGTGGACGACGAGGGGACCAGCCCGCTGATCGCCTGTGCCAAGTGCTGCCTGCAGGTCCATGCCAGTGAGTGCCAGTGAGTGCCCCCAGGTGCAGCGGGTGGGGGTCTGTGGCAGGCAGCCTCCCCGTGCAGCAGTCCTGCGGTTCCCTTGCCCGCCCTTCCCATCTCAGGCCGGGGGTGCTGGAGGCCCGCTGTCTGGTGTGGGGCAGGGCTGCCCGTATGCTGGCCAGCTGCTGGCCAAGGGGGAGCGACAGCAGACCTGGGACCAGAAGGGCCCTGTCTCGCCAGGCCAGCCAGGGAGGGGTGACCCCATGGCCCGCAGTGCCCAGGAGGTGAGGTATGGCCCAGGGGTCTGTTGGTTCCTTCCAGTCTCTCCCTGCTGGGTGGCCTTGGGCAGTGTCCTTGCACTTCATCTGGCCACAGGGCTGCTGGCCAGTTCCTGTGAGTCCTCCACAATGAGGTGCCATCAGGCACCCGTGACCCCTGTGGGGAGGTGATGCCCACCCAGCCGGGCTGACCCGGCTGTGCCACCTGCCCTGCTCAGAGGCGAGCCCAGGCACAGCAGTAAGATGGGTACGTCCCTTCCTCGGGGGCAGGGGCGGCGTGGCTCTAAGATGGCAGAGCGCTGAGCACCTTCGTTCCTGTGCTTGCTGGGTAGGTCTCCTGTGACCCCTCCCGTGGTGCTCCTGCTGGGCTGCGAGCTCTGTGGGGGCTGGCCCCGGGAGCCTGCTGCAGGGTTCAGGCCTGCCCCAGCCAGATGGGTGGTCGCCACCGGCAGAGAGCCCCCTCCCCAGGCTACACAGAGCCCGAGGCAGGCAGTGCCTACCCTTGCTCTGGGCCTGACTCAGCCCCCCCACGCCCCTGCCACCCTCTCCCCTTTTCCAGACCCAGGGCCACATTGCAAAGTGGGTGTGTCCGCCTGCCTCCCACTGTGCTGGCATAAGTCCCGCCTGAGGCCGGGTCTTGACTCTGGTGGGGGGGCTGCTTCCTGCAGAGCGGAGGGGACCCTCCTCGCGCCTTCAGGTGCTGGAGTTGGCCAGGACAGGAGGGCAGCCAGGCCGGGGCCGCACGTCACATCCCCACCAGCTCTGCAGCCGCCCACTCAGTGCAGTGGCCTGGGCTGGGGCTGAGGGGGTCAGAGCCATTGCCTGAGTGCCACCCTGGCCCTGAGACCTGGCCCCACATGCAGCCCTGGTGACAGGTTATCTCCCTGGTCTCAGCCGCCTCTGCTGCCTTCCAGGTTGCTATGGCGTCCGCCCCGAGCTGGTCAAGGACGGCTGGACGTGCTCCCGGTGCACAGAGCATGCCTGGACTGCGGTAACTCTGCGCCCCGCCCTCTCCAGGGGTTGGCCTTGGGGCCTGTGGCCTGGTCTCCTCCTCTGTGCTGAGCGTGGAACCCGACAACCTCCTGCCTGTCCCTTTGGTGGCCTCTGGGTGGATAAGGACAGGGTGGGAGGTGGCCTCACCCCAGCCTCGCTGTCTGCCCACAGGAGTGCTGCCTGTGTAACCTCCGGGGGGGAGCACTGCAGACCACCACCGACAGCAGGTGGGTGCCCCCAGCCTCCTGTCCCCAGCGCCGAGCGCCAGCCGTCACCTCCCAGCTCCCTGTGCTGGACAGGGTGACTCCGGGAGAGGGTGAACAGTGCCCCTTCGAGGTCCCTTATTCCCAACCAAGCTGACAGCCACTTTCCGGGTGGAGCCTGTCTCCCTGGCCCCGCCCTCCCCTCCCACTCACTGTTGGCCCCTGCCCAGTCTGGCCCAGCAACCCCCGTGACAGTCCCCGACCATCAGGTGCGACCCGGTGACCCCTGACCCTGCTCTCCCAGGTGGATCCATGTCATCTGTGCCATCGCCGTGCCCGAGGTGCGGTTCTTGAATGTGGCCGAGCGCCAGCCTGTCGACGTGGGGGGCATTCCCGAGCAGCGGTGGAAGCTGGTAGGTGCCCCGCCCAGGCCTGCCCACCAGCCCTCTGGGTCACCTGGGTCCACGGACATGCCCAGTGCAAGAGCCAGCAGGCTAGGGCCTGGTGACAGGCCCAGCCCAGCCCCCGCCCCCACGAGGCCCGCTCAGGCCCCTGTGCAGAGAGCCCCAGCCCCCCAGCCCCGCTGGCCTTGCTGCTGCTGTGCTTTCTGCGCTGTCACCACCGCCATGACGTCCCGCGGGCCTCCCCACCTGCCCCCAGTGCTCCCCTGCTCTGGGGTCGCCCAGGTTAGGGCCCTCGCCACAGAGGAGCCGGGCGGCCTGTGCCCTGGGACCTGCTGCTGCCCTCAGGTCGGGTGTCGCCGAGGTGGGTCTGAGCCTGCTGGTCATTTCCTCTCGTGGCGAGCGTCCTGCGTGGGGACGGACCGGCTTCTGTCCGGGCCGTTGTTGCTGGAGCCCAGGCCCCCTGTCTGGCAGTTGGCTGCGGGATGCTGAGACGCCTTTCTAGGGTTGCCTTCGGTGGCTGCGGGACATCCACACAGTCTGGACCCCGTCCCCAGGAGCGTGTCCCCCTAAGTGCTGGCGGCTGCTCTGCAGGCTGGGCCTCAGCTCTGCTTGGCGCCTCCCTGGTGGGGAGGGGTCCTGTCCTCCCTGGTCCCCTTGCTCTGCAGGTGTCTGTTGGAGAAATGGCTGTCGGGGCCTCTGCTCTCCGCGGACTGGCCGTGTCCTCCTGCCCGTGCTGATACCAGTCACCCCGGGGGAAGCAGGAGGAGCAGGCGGTGGGCAGGGGTCAGGACCTGGGCAGGTTGCTGGTCCTCCCTGGGCCTGCGCCCTTCCCGCAGCAGGGGCAGCGCATAGCAGGGCCATCCCCCTTCGGGGCACCCTCCCTGCAGCCCCTGGAGCCCTGTTCAGCTCAGGGTCCTGCGCCTGGCTCACGTGGCAGCAGTGGCCTCTGTCTGCAGAGCGGGTGACCACCCACCGCCAGCCTCCGCCCTGAGGGGCGTCTGGCACCCCCGCCCTGCTCCTCCCTGCTTCCCTACTGCGTGCTCCTGTGCCCTGACCTGGGAGCGCGGCCACAGCGCCTGAGGAGCAGTCTCGGCACTGCCCGCACTTGGGCTGCTGCAGCCTCACACCACAGGGGCGGAGGGCACATGCAGCTCCCCTGACCCGTGCACGGCTATCGAGGGGCTACCCCTCTGCCAGGGACATGGACAGTGACCTGGTTGTTGGTTGTGCCTGGGACAGTTCTAGATGTTGACGCCCCAGGCTGCTGAGTGGTATAGCGGGCAGTGGGTCTGCTAGAGTCCTGGGGGGACAGGACTGACCCTTCCACAGATCCTGGGCTCCCTGAGCAGGTGGCATCAGGAGCCCACAGGCCCCAGGGCCAGGACCACATGCCCAGAGCCCCACAGGTGCAGGGCCACCTGGGCAGGCTGAGTAGGTGACAGCAGGGCAGGTTTAGAAGTCTGTGGCTGCCAGCCCTGCTGGGCACCGACGGGCGATGGGGAGGCCTGTGGCTGCAGGTGGCTCCTCTTCAGCGGCGCTGAGTCGGGCACAGACGCGGGTAAAAGCTTCATTATTCAGGTGGAGCGGTGGTGCGGGCACAGTACAGTGATAAACCCTCCCTGGCGGGCGCTTTATGGACCATCTGACATTTCCAGCAGGCAGCCTCTTCGCTGCGAGCACTTGTGACGGTGAATTAAAAACCCTCTCCCACGGGGCCTCGCAGGGAAGGCCGTGAGCGCCTGCTGCCCAGCGCCCCCTGCAGGCCTCCGGCGGCCACACCGCAGAGCCCGCACCTTGGTGCCCACTCTGGGCGTCCTCCCGGGGCCTGGGTTTTGGAAGCATGAGCTCATCTGCCTCGCCAGGCCGGGATGCACCCAGAAGCTTCCTGGAGGAACCAGAGACTCGAGGAGGAGTTGGCTCTGGGGTCGCTGGTGTGGGGCAAGTGGGGAGCCAGCTCCCCTGCTCTCCACGGCCGGCTGCACATTTGCCAAAGCAGGGTGTCACAGCTAGGCACCCCAGGACCTTGGGGGGCAGCCTGGGCAGTCATGGATCCCTGCAGACATCAGGGTGTCTGGGGTGGAGGCTGTGCCCTGCTCCGGCTCTGCCTTGGCTCCTCCAGGAGGCCCCGTACCACAGGGTTAGGGCCAGGCCGGTGCAGGGTTAGGGCCAGGCCGGTGCAGGGTCAGGGCCAGGCCGGTGCAGGGTTAGGGCCAGGCCGGTGCTGGGTTAGGGCCAGGCCGGTGCAGGGTTAGGGCCAGGCCGGTGCAGGGTTAGGGCCAGGCCGGTGCAGGGTTAGGGCCAGGCCGGTGCTGGGCTGGCCCTACTGGCGGGGCAGCAGGTATCGGCAGCTTCATAATGAGAGCTCATCGCCATGATCCGCAGTCGATGGGCACTGCTGCGGGCCCTTTGCCCCGGAGCTCATCTGGCCTTTGGACGTGGTTTATAGAGCGATAAAGGCCTGCTTATTAAACGCTCATGGTGACAGCGTGGGGTGGCCCGGCCTGGGCGAGGCAGCTACCCAGGGCTTGGCCTCCGATGCTTCTTCAGGGCCAGGACAGGCCAGATGCCTACAGTAGTGACCCGACAAGGGTCCTTTATTACAAAGGAGGCTGCCCTGCAGCTTGTGTTAGGGACGAGGCTCCCTTCTGTTTTCTAGACTTGGTGCTGGGGACTCTACCCTGAGCCGGACCCCGCCCTGGTTCACTTCTTAAAGTGACGATCCACTGGCGTTCAGTGGAGTGTCTTTAGATTGCGCGACCGTCACTGTTAGGTCCAGAGCATTCCATCGTCCCTAAGGGAAGCCCTGTCAGCCCATCCCCTCCCACAGCCCACGGCAACCTCAAATCCACCTCCTGTCCTGGACTCGCCACGGGTGGCCTGTGTGGTGCCTTCCCCGCTTCCCGCGTGTTCTCCAGGGCCCCCGGGCTCACCCGTGACGCGGCTCCTCTTGGCTGAGGAGCGCTGCGGTGGGCCCTTCTGCACAGGCCTGGTGGAGGGGGCGGCCACACTCCTGTGCTTCCTGCCGCTCACAGGGCTGCAGGCCGAGGGGGCACCCTGGAGGGCTCCGAGTGGGCAGCTGAAGAAGCCCCCCAACAGGGCAGGGCCTCCCCAGGATGTCACCACCAAACTTGGGTGAGGGTGGGGGTTCCATCTTCTAACCTGGGCCTCAGGGTCATTCCTGGGTAATGTCCTGGGGCCTGGCAGAGGGGGCTGCCCCCTGGGAAGCGGGAGATCCCAGCCAGAGCCTCATTTTCTACCCGTGACCCCCAGAAATGTGTGTACTGCCGCAAGAGGATGAAGAAGGTGTCGGGGGCCTGCATCCAGTGCTCCTACGAGCACTGCTCCACGTCCTTCCACGTGACCTGTGCCCACGCCGCCGGGGTCCTCATGGAGCCGGACGACTGGCCCTATGTGGTGTCCATCACCTGCCTCAAGCACAAGTCTGGGGGACACGCTGTAAGGGCCCTGCCTGTCCTGCCCCGGCCCACCGCCCTTCATCCCCTCCCCGCTGACAGCCCGCCCCCCGCCCTCCCAGGTCCAGCTCCTGAGGGCCGTGTCCTTAGGCCAGGTGGTCATCACCAAGAACCGCAACGGGCTCTACTACCGCTGCCGCGTCATCGGCAGCACCACGCAGACCTTCTACGAAGTGAACTTCGATGACGGCTCCTACAGTGACAACCTGTACCCCGAGAGCATCACTGTGAGCCGGGGGCCGGGAGGGTGAAGACCCCCGGTCAGGGAGCCCCTCCCGCCCTCAGCCTCGCAGGGAAAGCTCTGTTTCCACCCAAACTGCAGAAAGCACTTGCCCACATGAGCCCGGGGGAGGGTGCACTCCAGCTGGGCACCCACCTGGGGTCCGCTGTCCCTGCAGTCACCCCCACCCCACACCCCACACCCCGCCCCCTTTTGGGCCAAGGGACAGAGGAACCTGAAGCCACACACAGAGCTGGGTGCACAGAGGGCCTCACTGGACTTGGGCTCTGTCTGCAGAGTAGAGACTGCTTGCGGCTGGGGCCCCCTCCCGAGGGCGAGTTGGTGGAGCTCCGGTGGACGGACGGCAACCTCTACAAGGCCAAGTTCATCTCCTCCATTACCAGTCACATCTATCAGGTGAGCAGGACTCCTGTGGCCTGCAAAGCTTCAGGCCCTTCCCCAGCAGCGTGCCAGGCTTGCTGGTGTCCCCCTCCAGCCGCCTGATGGAAGCGCAGGGCCGGTTGGTCTTGTTTTTCTCTTAAGTTGTCCATGGACCTTTGTGCACTTACAGGAGGGGCTAAGAGGCGCGCCAGTGCCTTGCACGCTAAGCTCCACCACGGAGCCTCGCCCCCAGCCCGCGGAGCCACGGCTCCAGCCCCACTGTCTGGTGGTTGCTCTGCGCTGGGCAGAGTCGCCCGCAGCTCCCCTCTGCCCTTGGCCTGCCTCCCCGGGGCTGGGGGCTCCGGATGATGACGGAAGGAAACTCTTTAAAAGTGTGATTTTAGGATGAGCCCCCTGTTCTGCAGCACAGCTGTCTGCCGCTGGGCTCCTGGGTCTGCTTTTCCCTGCCCCCGCCCCCCCACCAGGGCGCTGCATCAGTGCTGCCCTGGGGTCACGTGGGTCACGCAGCCAGGCAGGGCTTCCTGACCCCCTTGTCTCTCAGCCAGACTCTCCGCTGGCCTTTGAGTTTGGGCCTCTAAGAGGGTGGCAGCCTGTCAAAACAGCCACCAGGGCCACTTAGAAAAAGTTAAAAACCTGGGGGTGCAGCTTGGTGCAGTCCCTGGGTCCGTCCCCAGTACAAAAAGCAGAGAAATGGAGGAAGAAAGTGCAGCCCCACAGATGGCCCCGAGATGTCACTGCATTTGGAACTAGAACTAGAGTCCCCGTGTGCCCAAGGGCCTGGGACCTGTGCCTCGCCCTGGCCCTGGCCCTGTTCAGGTCTGGCCCGGCCAGGCACCACACTCAGCCTCACTGGGTTTTCCTTTCTGGCCTCTCGCAGCGATATGGCCACACCCCGTGCCTGGCGCTCAAAGCAGGTGCTTTCCAGCCACAGGGGCACAGTGGTCCCTCCTAGGCCTGCATCAGCCACCAGAGGCCTGGGAGAGTCCCAGCCCAGATCTGCAAAGCCGCCTCGGGTCTGCCAGCCGCCCGCTGGGCATCCCGATTGGCTTGAGTAGACACAGGGCCAGTGGGGTTGGGGCAACCTGAGCCCGTCCATGCCAATGCAGGCAGAGGAATCTCGACAGTGCCCCAGCCCCAGCCCCCTACCTGGTGGCTCTTTCTGGCTGCGGGAAGTCAAGCCTGGCCACGCCTGTGGGTGCCAGAGAGGGGAGTCCAGCCCACGCCTGTGGGTGCCAGAGAGGGGAGTCCAGCCCACGCCTGTGGGTGCCGGAGAGGGGAGTCCAGCGTGGGGCTGGGCCTCGCGTCCTGCCTGGAGTGGGGCCTGACAGGGTCAGGACCAGCCCTGGGCCTCCTCACCAGGAGCAGGCAGTGTCCTGCCCAGGGCCTGGGGCATGCCACTCACACTTCCCGCAGCACTGGGCACTGTGCTGGGGTGGACATTCCATGCAGAGCCTGTCCAGCAAGGAGCAGGGGGCGCCCAGGGTTCCCACAGCCACCCTCACCTCACCTCCAGGGCGCGGCGCTCCAGCTCTTGGTGACGCGGGCTGAGGTTGGGATCTGGGCCCAGGCTCTTCTTGTTGGGAGTGTCTGCAGACTGCCACAGGCTGCTGGTCCCCACACGGGAGGGGACCCCTGGACTCGCGCCTTTCTGGGTGGCTCTGCAGGGGACTACTGCTCCACGTGTGGGTGGGACGCGAGCCCCGCAGGGCTCCCCTGGGGGAGAGCAGGCTGGCGCAGCTCGGGGCACGGCCTGGTCTGCAGGGCAGCCGCTGCAGGAGAGGGCGACGAGCGCACAGCAGGCACGGCTCCCCGCCTCGGCCATCCCCGTGTCCCCAACACTGCCGCCCGAACCCCAGCCCTCGGAGAGTGGCGCTGAGTTGGGGGTCCTGCAGGCTCCAGGGGGTCTCCTGCAGCCCAGCCAGTGCTGCGTCCCCGCACTCCAGAGCGAGGTGGTCACCGGGTGTCTCCTGGGAGCCCTGGACGGGGCAGAGGCGTGTGTGCCCTGCAGGGTGTCGTCCCCTGCCCACGGGGCAGCTCTGCCACCCCTGACCTGGAAGCCCCAGCGTCTCCCCACCCAGAGCTCAGCCCTTGTGCCCGGAGCCGCCTGTGGGCTGTGATTGGTCGCCAAGGTCGGGGCGGGCCCCCTCCCCAGTCCCCCCTGCGGAGGGAAGGGCAGGGAGGGGCGGCTTGGTCCCTCTTTCCACCTGAGCCGGAAGAGGCTCTGGGCCTCCACACAGACCCGAGGGCCTCGCTGCCCTCCCAGGACCCGGGCAAGACCAGGGCCCAGGCAGCTCTGCCTCCCCGCCCCTTGGCACCAGCCTGGCAGCCGTCGGTGCCCCAGGTCCCGAGTGACAGGCTCCCGAGTGACAGGCACTGAGAGTGTGAGGGCTCTGCAGCCAGAGCCTTCTGCCCCCGGGGGGGCGGCTGCTGGGCTGGACCCTGAGTGGGCGCCCTTCCCCGAGCCCCAGCACCCGCCTCTGTGGTCACCACTGGGCACCCACCCCTGAAGCAAGGAGCCCTGGGCAGGGGTTGGGCCGCCGCCGTCCTGAGCTAAGGAAGCCCCGCACGAGTCCCGCCCGCCTCCTGGCCCCGGAAACCAGTCTGGGTCCACCCAGCGGTCACCCTGCCCACAGCCAAGTCTGCAGGGAGCCAGTCTTTGCCATCTGTCACCCTCTGTGGAGCCTGAGGTGAGGGGGACGCAGCCTCGGTCCCCCCCACGGAGCCTGCGCCAGCCCCTGCTGCCCTCAGCTGCTGCTGCCCCTCCCGCAGGACCCAGAGGACAGCCCTGGGCCACTCCCTGCGGCTCCCAGCGGGCGCGGTGGGCGGGGCTCTGCCTTGGCTGGCCTCCTGTGGCCTCAAGGTGGCTGGCTGCTGGGGTCAGCGCCCTGAGGCCTGTGTGACCCCCAGGTGGAGTTTGAGGACGGCTCCCAGCTGACCGTGAAGCGTGCGGACCTCTTCACCCTGGAGGAGGAGCTCCCCAAGAGGGTGCGCTCGCGGCTGGTGAGTGGGGCCAGGCGGGGTGCCATCCTGGGGCAGAGGTGACCCTTGGCCCGCCTGGCTGTTCCCCAGCAGGAGGGCAGCTGGGTCCGGGCTCCGGGGCACAAGCCTGTTGAGGGGAAGGGGGCGTCGCTGGCCGCCCTTACTGCCAGGGCTGGGCAGGGGTCGGGCTGGGAGGCCGCAGCCTGGAGTGCCGTCCCCGGGGCCTGGGAGCAGAGCCTGGGAGCCCGCTTGGCAGCTTCAGGAAATGCTGTCCAGAGCTGGCTCCTCCTGAGCAGGGCACTGGTCCTGCAGGTGACAGGGACAGCAGCTGGCACTCACCGGCTTGCTGGGGTCTTCTTTCTTTTCTAGCACAAGGCCCAGGGGCCCAGGGGAGGCCGGGTGTGGGGTGGCCCTCCCTCCGCACAGCTGGACAGAACTGCCCGGCAGGTGGACTGTCAGGGCCACTGGCTGGGGTGGGGGTGGGGCTGCTCACTCGAGGTCCAGGGTTCCTGCAGGTGGCCGCTGGCCGAGGAGGGCGGCTCCCAGGCCTGGCCCTGCACACGCTCACGGTGGTGCGCTCTGGCCTCCGCAGTCGCTCAGCACCGGGGCGCCGCAGGGACCTGCCTTCTCGGCCGAGGAGGTGAAGGCCGCCAAACGCCCGCGGGTGGGCACCCCGCTCACCGCCACCGAGGACCCCAGGCGCAGCCCAGACTACCTGGCCTTCGTGGAGAGCCTGCTGCAGGCGCGGGGCCGGCCCGGGGCCCCCTTCTAGGACAGCGGCCGCCGAGCCCCCCTCAGCCCAGCGCGGCGGACATGGTGGGCCTGGGCGTCTGCTCGCTGTGGGTTCCTGTCCTCGCCTCCCGGCCGAGAGGCCACCTCCGCGCCACAGGTGCCCCTCCAGGGCGACAGGAGCGAGCAGGACGCCAATGCGGCCTGGACTCAGGGAGCAGGGCCAGCGGGCTGGGGAGGCCGTGGCTGGCGCCGCCTACGGGACGCCTGGGGCTCGCCGCGAGCCCCGTTCTCCAAGGTGCTACGCACTGCTGCTGAGCAGCCACGCGACTGAACAGAGCCGCCCGCGGGCCCGCGACACCCGGTACAGGGCCAGAGAGGGACGGCCGCCGGCCCCGCCTCTCAGGTCTGTGGCTCCACCAACAGGACGGACGAGACAGACACATTCTTTTTCGCAAAACCGACGGCGCTGAGAGCCAGAAGCCACCTTGGCACCATTGTTTGTTTGTGTTGTTTTGAGATGTCACCTGTCCACTGCGCAGGAGGGAGGGCACCCGGAAGGGCAGGACGCGGTGACAGCCGGGACCCACTGGCTGGGGCTCCCTGACGGGTGGCCAGGCCTCCCCCTCTGCACCTGGAGCCGCAGGCCCAGCCCGTCCTGCGCAGACCTCTGGGAAGGTCGCTGCCCGGCAAGGAGCATGTCGGAGCGCCCCCAGGCTGGCCGTCCCCAGGCCGGCGTGAGGCTCCTTCCCGTGAGCATGGCTGGGCTGCCCGCTCCTGGCAAGCGTGGCTGCCCCGGGTTTGGCAGCGAGGCCCCTAGTGGACGTGGGGGTGCAGGGCGAGTCCAGCGCTGCAGGGGCCAGCCCGACTGCCTGCCCTGTGTGTAGCGGACCCCGGGACCCTCCCCTTCCACTGTCCCATGTCCTCGGAGAGGGACCTGTGGGTCTGTGTGGCCAAGGAAGAGCAGGTGCGTCCTGCCTGGGCTTGCAGAGACCGTGGGAGCCGCCGGGTGGGCTGAGGAGCTGCCCGGCCTGACCTGTGTCCGCCCCGCACCCCCGGCCTTCTCCATCCTGGCCGCCCCCTGTCCCCGGGAGGGGCTGAGGGCTGGTCAGCTTGTATAAAGAAGAGTTTTCCAAGTGTCCTGTGTGGCCAGGCAGAGGGAGTCTGAGGGAGGTGGCCGCCAGGCCTGGGTGGCCCGGGCGACCCGAGGCGGCAGGGCGTGGGGTGGCCCAGGGGCACCCTCTGCATGCAGCAGCCGCCCATGTCCCCATGTCCCTGTGTCCCCGTGTGGGTCAAGATGCTATTTATATTGTATGGAGTGGGCGGGGCCAGGGCCTGGGCACAGCTCCGGCCTCCCTGGGGGACTGCGGGGACTGCGGCAGGCAGGTCGCACAGCTCCTGGGCACACGGGACCCAGGGCCCCGCCGAGACGTCGGACGCGCTGTACTTTCGCCTAACTTCCTGCTCTAGGTTCACATGGATTAAAGGCTCACTCCAACGCCCGCCGTCCGCGTCTTCCTTTCTGGCTGGCGGTCACCTGGAGGGTGGGCTGCAGTGTCCCTAACAGACTGTCCCTGCCCCGCCACAGGGAGGCTGCGTGGCTGGGGGACCAAAGCAGCGCGTCCTCTGAAAGACCAGCGGCCTCCCCACAGGACCCAGAGGCCCCTTCAGCCTGGGGCCACCGTGGGGGTGGGTGTCTCGGGGACGGGGCTCTCAGCCCTGGCCAGGCATGGACCCCGCCACTCTCTGAGTCGGTCCCCCCTGGCACCCGTCCACGTGGTGTGACAGAGGCTCAGGCCGTGGGGGCCCTGTCCTCCCAGAGCCAGGCCGCCCCTGCGCTGCCCCCCCACGCGCTCTGCATGTGGCGGCTGCACCCGGGGCCCACCCGCTGCAGGACACGGCCCGTCCCAGAGCGAGGGAGCAGGAGGGACAGGCTCCCCCGTGACACTGTCCCCGGGAAAGCCGCCCCTCAGGGACCACACCCTCCTGGTGTCTCCAGGCCCCAGCTGTGGCCAGGTGCTCTCCACCCATCTGTCTGTCCATCTGTCCGCTGGAGGCGTCCCCACCCTCAGGCCTGAGAGGGTCAATGTCCTGCCCTGGCAGCTGTCCCTGCACGCCTGGCCTCCCCTGCTGGCCGCTGCTGGCCCGGGCAGGGGAGGACAGTGGACTTGGCCCCCACTGCGATTTGTGCCCCTCGCCCTACATGGTGCTGAGTCTTGAGGTCCCCTGTCCCTCTGCGTCCTGGCCGTCCTGCCTGAAGGTGTCCTTCCCACCCGCCCCAGGCTGCTCTGGGGACCTGGAGTCACAGCCCTAAACCAGGAGGCAGACAATGTCCCAAAGGCGCCCGCTTTGGCCTGGGACGCGCCTCAGGGCCGGCGAGGGCAGGGCTCCTGAGCACTGGCCTGTTGGAGAAGGGTCACCTCTGCCACCGCAGCCTGAGGGTGACAGGGAGGGGTGGGGAAGAGTGGGCACAGCTGCCCCTGAGGGGCGCGCCTCCCAGGGCCCGGTCCCACCGGGGAACCCAGGCCCACCGCTGGCCACCCCACCGCTGGCCACCCCACCCCGGCTCCAAAGGCCACAGCCTGAGACCAAGGCTCCGGGGGCCTCCTGCCTCTCCTTGGCCGTGGCCACGCCATCCAGCGGTCACCGCCCTGCCACTCTGAGCGTCCCACGTACGGGCAGTGGTACTGGGTCAGGTCCACCCAGGCAACCCAGCTTGGCCTCATCTCAGAGACCTCTGTCCAGTGACGTTACCCTGCAGACGTGGACGGGGCCTTGGGGGACCACCAGTGACGTCACTGGTAGACCCGGTGGCCCTGTGCCCTGCCTGGTCCCCAGCTGCCCCTCCACTGAGTCCCAGCGGGGTGAAGGTGGGACCCATGTGCAGTGGGGCCAGCCTCTTGAGGTGGGACGCGGTGGGGGAGCCATCGGGAGGACCTGCAGGTCACCCGTGGGTGGCTCGGGCTGGGGTGGGCATGGGTGCCTCACGTCCAAGCCACAACCCCGCGGCGGTGGCCGAGCGGTGGCCGAGCGGTGGCCCTAGGTACCCACAGAGCCCTCGCCTAGGGGACAGGACAGACACCACATCATGCCACCAGGCGCTCCGGACACGGGAGGAGGCGGGCAGCGGCAGAGCGCCGTCAGAGTCGCAGGACTCCGCGCCCAGGCTTCATGGGCAGAGCACCGTCGTCCACCACGACTCGGAGCTGGGCACCACTGGCGCCTGTCACCAGGTGGACGGACAGAGGGCGGTACAGCCGCGAGTCGGAGGCCAGTGCTCCCTGCCGGGGAGGGGCGAGACCGCGCTGGCCTCCAGCTGACACCGCTGGCCACGCGGCGCCAGAGCCCTGCAGGAGCAGAGCGGGCAGGCTGCCGGGCTGGGCACCGTGGGGTCACCTCCAGGGAACCCGTCACATGACCCTGTCACCTGCTCCCAATAGGGGGAGGAGGAAGGAGAGGCAGGGAGGGGACGAGGGACTGAGAGGACAGGGACGGCCTGCAGGAGGGTGGGGGTGGGTGTGTCTGACTCTCACCCGAGGGGAACCCGGAGCTGGCGCTGAGCCGGCCCCAGTCCCTTCGCACGTCTTATTTACGGCCTGGGCCTCCCGCCTTGTGAGGGCCTCCTGGGTTGCCCAGGCTGGCCTCAACCTGGCAATCCTCCTGCCTCAGCCTCCCAAGCCACTGGGATGACAGGCGTGGCCACCGCGCCCAGCTGGATCATGGTCCCATTTCACGTGTCCCCAAAGATAACTCATTGAAATCAACCCAGGGTGCTCGTGTCACCCTGGGAAGCCAGCAGGAAATGGGACCCCCCCCCCGATCTACCCACAGTGCAGACCACCCCGGGCGGCCGGGATCAGGCCAGGCGCTGTCCATACCTGGGGGGGAGGCCAGACTCAGGGCTCTGGACAGGTCAGACCACAGCGAGGACAGAGGACTGGGGTCAGAGCCTCTGCCGCTCGGAGGCCCTCAGGGGTGGCCGTCTGCGCGCTCCAGGTGGACTTGGCAGAGTCCCCAGGTGAGGCCGGGCGTGGCCAGGCAGGGTCTCTGCCAGAGGAAGAGCCCCAAGGTCCCGGGGTTCAGAGGGGGACAGGGGTGTCAGGCTCCGGTCCCGTGGGCCAGCCGTGGCACCTGGGCCCTGAGGGTCACCTGGGCTGCCAAGCCATCACCGGCAGTCGCGACTGTCCCCAAGGCTGGAGGCGCAGGGTGCGTCCTCGGGAGGGTGTCTGGGAGGTAGGACACCTGCGGTCACTGGGCGCTGTCCCTGGAGAGGCCTGGGGGACCCCAGCCCACCCTCTGCCTCCCTCCTTCCGGACGCCCCTCTTGCTCCCGCTGGACAGCTGTGGGTGGGCCCCTGGTCGGCCAGCCCAGCCGCGTCTCAGGTGCCTGTCACAGTGGTGGACACAGCCTGGGCACAGCAGGGTCCATCTGTGCTTCTGGAGAGTCCACAGCAGAGGGCTCCCGGGGGCGGGTCAGGGCTGGCAGGGCGCCTCCTGCCCCTGCCGCGCCCCACACCCTCGCGGGCCGAGTCCCCGGCACAGGCTCTGGACAGTCAGGCCACAGCGAGGGCAGAGGACTGGGGTCCAGGCCTGGGGAGCGCTGACCCCGGCCGTGGCTGCCCTGGGGAGGCCGGGGATGGGGCAGCAGGAAGGAGCAGCTGCCCGTCACCAGGCCACGAGGCTGTGACCCACCAGGCAAGGCAGCAAGAGGGACTGGGGACAGGCAGGACCTCACACCGGAGGTCCCGGGACGTGGCTCTGAGCACTGAGACAGGTGGCCGGTGATTCAGGGAAGGTTTTTATTTCCTTATGAAAGCAACAATCAGCACACACCACCGCTTCTCCACCCCTCTTCCTCCTTTCTCCTCTGGAATGTGGATACTGTGGCTGGAGGCACAGCAGCCACTATACCATCACGAGAGAGGCCAAGAGAACTGCAGGGCATTGTTCTTGGGGTGCAGTTTGGGGCCTCAGCCTGACGCCCCTGGACAGAGAATCGGGCACACACACGGGAGCCCTCAGAGCGGCGAGGGCGAGTCGCGGCAGGGCTGTCAGCGGGCGGCGTCTGACCTGTGTGATGGGACCTTCAGGACGAGGGTTTCTCCTCCAGGTGTAGAGGACCCTGAGAACTGGGCAGGTGCGCGTGGGGCTTGGGGCCAGCCGCACAGCCCGGGAGGCCCAGTGGCCGCTGCCCAGGGCCCGAGGCCGCCCACCACCGTCCTGCTCCTGAGTGGAGCTGCCGGCCAGGCCTCCCTCTGCCCCAGTCCAGAGAGTGAGGGAGGGCCCCGGCTCTGGACTGTGTGCTGTCCCCAGAGGTTGGGGACGTCGGCTGACCGCTCCGCTCGGCCTGCCTGCGTCTGTGTCCAGCAGCTAGGGACAGCTGGAGCGCACCGTGCTCGCGGTCTTGGTGGACGCTTCCCGGTCCCTCTGCTGTTTCACCACCGTCATTCTCTGAGCCCGGTCCTCCTGGGGGGCTACACGTGGTGGCTGCCATCAGGGTGACTGTCCCTGTACCCAGTTGTAGAGCAGAGGGGACATGAGGCTGTGGGAGGGGTCAGCAGGGACATCCACGGCAGCCGGCAGCCGTGTGGCCGCACAGCACAGCGAGGGCCCCGGTGGCTCAGGAGTGAGAGGAGCAGGCGGGTGAGGCTGGTGAAGGGCGCGGGTGGCCCTGAGCCTGCCCGCTGCTGGAAGCTGCGTGTGGACGGTGAGGCCACCGCGTCTGATGACAGGACCTGTCGGGACAGCTGCTGGTGACAAGCGTGATAAAGTTACTAACGAGGCCATGATCGCTCCCTAATCAGAAGCTGATAACAGAGTTAATTGCCTCTGGGAGCCGGGCCACAGCCTGCCCGGGCGGAGTGGGGACCCCTGACCGGACCGAGTCTCACGGAAAACGCATCCTCTCCCCAGGTCCGGCTGCAGGGGTAAAGGGGTTTCTGCGTCCGCGGCGTGGGGAGCGGCGACATGGGGGGCCGGCGACATGGGGAGCCAGGGACGGGGGACTCGGGGTCGGGGGGAGCTGGGGACGGGGGAGCCGGGGTTGGGGGGAGCCGGGGACAGAGGGAGCAGCCGGCCCCTGGCTCCTCCTCCCCTGCGGTGGCCCAGGTGGCCCTGGGGACCCTAGTCAGGCTGCTCCAAGGCAGCTCCGTGGATCAGATGGCCTCCACCACTGTCTGACCGCAGCCCTTCTTTCCCGCCCTCACCGCCCTGGGGGACAGCAGTCGGGGCCACCAGGAGGCTGTCTGGGGCGGCCAGCTTCCCATGGCACCGTGGCCGGGCCCCGTCCAGCTCCAGCCCCCGGGCTGTGGGGCTCAGGGTGGTGACGGCTGCCATCAGGACGCACAGCGAGGCCCCCTCCTGCCCACCTGAGGACACCCCTGCTGGACGCTCCTTAGGAACCTGAGGTCCTGGCTGTCCCCTCCGCCCACAGGGCCCCAGGTTGGGCGCAACGGACCAGATGCCCTCAGCCCGTGCAGCCAGTGGGGGAGCCCCGGGAGGACCCCTGGGCCCTGGATGGCTGCCCAGCTGGGCAGGGGGAGGAGGGGCGGCCACAGCTGGGCACCGCTCAGCCCTCCGCGTCCCGCCAGCCCCAGGGCGAAGCTGTGGGCTCTGAGGAGGGCAGCAGGGCCAGCGCCGTCCTGAGGGTCCTGTCTGCCTCCCGGGCAGGGCCCAGGGGCTCCAGGCTCCCCCTCAGCCTCCACCACTGCCCCTCCGCCCGGGAGCCAGGCCTGGCCCTCCCGCCCCCCTCCAGCAAGCTGCTTGGGGGTCTCCTCGGGGAGGCCTTCCCTGCCCACTCCCCAGGACCTTGGGACTGCCTGTGTGTGCAAGTGTGCAAGTGTGAGTGTGCGAGTGTGAGTGTGCAAGTGTGAGTGTGCGAGTGTGAGTGTGCGAGTGTGAGTGTGACTGTGTGAGTGCAAGTGCGACTGTGAGTGTGCGAGTGTGTGTGAGTGTGCGAGTATGAGTGTGAGTGTGTGAGTGCGAGTGTGTGAGTGTGCGAGTGTGAGTGTGAGTGCAAGTGTGAGTGTGCGAGTATGAGTGTAAGTGTGTGAGTGCAAGTGTGAGTGTGCGAGTGTGAGAGTGCGGGTGTGAGTGTGCGAGTGTGAGTGCAAGTGTGAGTGTGCGAGTGTGTGTGAGTGTGCGAGTATGAGTGTGAGTGTGTGAGTGCAAGTGTGAGTGTGCGAGTGTGAGAGTGTGAGTGTGAGTGTGCGAGTATGAGTGTGTGTGAGTGCAAGTGCAAGTGTGAGTGTGCGAGTGTGAGTATGATTACGAGTGTGAGTATGACTGTAGGTGACCAAGAGCATTGTCATGACCAGGAGACCCCCGCAGGTGCCTACACCTAGAGCTGGGGACCGTGTCATGGGCCAGAGCCTGGTGCCCCAGCAGGGCCCATGGCTGCCCACCCACGCTGCCCAGGGCTGCCCAGGGCCACCCTCTTCCCCGCTCTGCAGTTTTGCTCCTTCAACAACGTCCTGGGGCCGGCGACTGGCCGTGCCTGCCCTCCTGGCCACTGGCAGCTGCGGCAGGAGGATGTCCAGCTGGAGGCCAGCGTCGCCAGGCTGCGCTCAGAGCGAGAAGCAAGGAGGCAACTGTCCCTCCCTTGGCGCCCTCCTGGCAGGGAAGGGCTGCCCCTGCAGAACCATTCACCTGTGGGGGTGCAGGTGGCCTCTACTGGCCCATGGGGAGGGGAGCGGCAGGGGACACTGTGAGTGGGACTTCAGTGGACACACATTTCTGTCCCTGGGGGGGGATGGCCGGGTGGCGTTCCTGGATCGCAGGGTCTTCCCGCCGGCCGTCGTGCTGTGCTCCCTCTGCGGAGCGCCCTCGGCCGAGGGTCCTGGCCCCAGGTGGCCGCAGACTTCACAGGGGTGTCCTGCCGGGCGGCTGGGTGTCCTGCCCCGGGACTTGCCTGGCCTCCCCCTGGAGCTGGGGTCCTCCTGGCCGGGGGTTCATGGGCCCAGGAGCCGGCCGCGCCCAGCCAGTGCAGGGGAGGGCGGGAGGCTGGGGTGCGAAGCGTCCCCTCCGGACCCTCGGTTGCTGCCCTCGTGGCACGGGGTCGGCCGGCTCGCCTCGCCTCGCGACACACGTGGGTTCCTGGCTTTGCTGAGCGACGGTCCAGCAGGTCACCTGGCCGCTCGCCCTGCAGGACGCCGGGCGCTGCGCTCTGGCCGCTTCCAGAACCGAGGCTTCGCGGGCAGTGGACCTGCCAGGCGGATCCCGGGCCCAGGTTCTGCTGGGCTGCGCGGCGGGGCCGGCGCCCTCCACGGCGACCCCCGATCTCTGCTTTGGTGGCCTGCTTTGTCTTGAGGAGGGCGGCTGACCGTCCGCGTCCGGGATCATCTACACCCGCCCTGACCACGGGAACAGGCCCGAGGCCCGGGAGCCTGCTGTGTCCCTCTCAGCTGACCTCGCTCCTGGCGCAGGAAGGTGACCGCCGCCCTGGAGCCTGTGGGCAGGGAAGACCCAGGCGAAGGGGACTGAGGTCGCGGTCGGGGCGGTCAGCAGTCATTTAGGCTCGAAGCTGAGAGTCTCAGGTCATCTGGGCACAACACTCAGAGTCGCCTCGATTCCCAGGGGCCGGGGGACGGGAGAGGCCCCCCCAGCCCCTCTGGCTTGAAGACGGGGGAGGGGCGGAGGGCCGGGGAGCAGGGGGACCAGCCCTGCCCAGCTGCTTCAGCTCCCTGAGAACCAGGGAGAACTTCCAAGGAGGCCCGTGGTGGCTGCCCACCAGCAGCAGGGGACACGGAGGCCAGGCGCGGAGTGGTCTGTTCTGTCCTTGTACAGACGCCGCCGTCCGGTGTTTCTAGCTTTTCTTTGTTTTGTTTGGTGCTGGCCATGGAGGCCAGGGTCCCCTGCACGCTGGGCAAATGCTCTGTGCCCGAGCCACACTCCCACTTCGCTGATTCTAATGCTGAAATAGGGTCTTGATAAGTTGCTGAGGCTGGCCTTGAACTTGGGATCCTGCCGCCTCAGCCTCGCGAGACACTGAAATCACAGCCCACGGCGCCTCCTTAAAAGGAAGCTGAAGCAGGTCAAAGCTGCATCGTTTTTTTTCTTTCTTCCTGTCTCCTGTCTGCTGCCTGGAATTCAGGCATCATGGCTGGAACTGTGGCAGCCGTCTTGAGGGATGCAGGCCACATTCTTTGGGTGGTGGACAAAGAAGAGGAAGAGCCCTTGCTGGCCATGAAGAGCCAACCAGCCCAGGATGGCTGCCTGCAGATTCTGTTCACCTGGTTGGAGCCGTCATTTCTGCGGGATTTTACGGTTGACGTTGGCTCGGGCTCCACCAAAGAGGACCCTCAGACAAGGACTTGGAGACAGGGACTTGACTTGGGAGGGTTCCAGGACACGCTGAGAAGGAGCGGGTGGGGTTGAGCCGCACGCCCCGCCCCACCAGGAGCCGGGCAGCCTGTGATTGGCAGTCTTGGCCTCAGAGCGCCGGGGGCGTGGCCGGGGCGTGGCCGGGGCGTGGCCGGGGCGTGGCCGGGGCGTGGCCGGGGCGTGGCCGGGGCGTGGCCGGGGCGTGGCCGGGGCGTGGCCGGGGCGTCTTCCAGGCCTCTCCCTGGACTTGCCCTCACCCACGTGGCCCGCAGCGCCGGGTCTATTAGTCACGTGCTGAGGCCCCCTGGGGGCCAGCGACCATGTCGGCGGCCCACCCGCCGAGGCTCAGGGCCTGGGTTCTCCGCCCCTGACCCCTCCGAGGCGCTGTCCCGATGGGCGGCCTCGCCCCTGCTGCGCCCCCACCCCGTCAGGCTCCCCCCCACGAAGCCCTCCCGAGGGCCGCGGGTCTGGCCTCCCCGCCCAGCTTCCCCGCGCCGTCTCTGCTTTGCGGTGGCGGCCGGTTCCCGCGGTGGCGCTGAAGGAACCCGCAGGAGCAGACTCCACCGGCGGCGCCCAGCGCCCAGGGCCACAGCTCTGGGGCTTGGGGGGGTCAGGCCGCCCCTGTGCACCCCACACCTTGCTGGTCCTGGGGCGCCCGCTGACCGCTGCATGCAGCAGGCGCTGGGCACCTACAGGGACCCGCGGGAGGGCATCGCTGCTCACGGGCCAGCGCCGCGAGGACCAGCTGGCCTCGCAGGCCCCATCGTGCTGCCGCCGGCAGGGTCCCCCCCCCACACCCCCGGGGCCGAGCCGTACCCAGGACTCCTGCCATGGAAGCCAGTGTCCCCGGCCGGCTGAGCGCGAGGTGCTCCTCTGCTCCCCACAGAGGGGACCGTCCATTCATGAGCCGCGTCTGGAGCAGCCCCTCCCTGACCGGTAGAGATCCCCGTATGGAAAACAAACCCTGGTGTCCTCAGATCCCAGGCACCTCAAGCACTGGCCCGCTGTCCCTCCCGGCGGAATATTAACGCCACGGTGGACAAACAGCGTGGGAGGGCAGGAGGAGCTGGGTTGGCCCTGTGGCCCCTGGACGGCGCCTGCTGGTCCAGCTCAGGGAGGCCACGGCCACCTTCAGGCCCCCGGCGGCCCTCCCCAGCCCCACTGCTGCCATGTCCTGCCCGGGCCGGGCTCTGCTCCAGGATCTCGAGGGGTGTTCTGGTGGCAGTTGACAGAGGACAGCCCAGTTGCCTTGGAGGGGAGGAGGGCAGGAGAAGAGGTGAACTGGGGGAAGCCGTGCTGAGCCACCATGCAGGGGAGGCTGGGTGTCTGGACTCTCCCTGTCTGTCCCCTCAGGAGAGTGGCCCCTCCTCCGGGTGGGAGGCAGGGAAAGCCAGGGTCCACAGACAGCGGGCCACAGTGGGGATGTGGCGGCTGGAGGAGGGCTCCTGTGGAGGGATCAGTTGTGCCAAGGCCCCGAGGCCAGGTGGCAGGGGTCTGGGGACTTGACCTTGGGGGCTTCGGTCCTGCAGGGTGCTCGGCCGCTGCCCCCAATCCAGCCTTGTTGACTGGTTTATTTGTTCTAGGGCTGGAACCCAGGGGCAGAGCCGTTGACCACAGGGGCCTCCGGTCCATCCGCCCCCCGCTCCTGCTGCTGGCTGAGGGTCCTCCAGGTGTGTGGCCCTGCTGCCGGCCGGCTGGCTCCCCTGTGGCCGATGTGGACTGAGCTGTCACAAACGCTGCTCCCTGTCCACAGCTCTCCTGGCCATGGAGCTGCTGGTCCCTGTGGCCACCCACCGCTGTCCTCGGACCCCACAGCCTCCCCGTGCCGGGCGGACGTGCCACCTCTGAGCCGCACGGCAGCCCTTTTTATTCTGAGACGGGGTCTTGCCAGGTCACAGGCCGGCGTCCACCTGTGGTCCTCCTGCCTTAGCCTCCTGAGTGGCTATGATGATGGCCCTCCTGTGTGTCCCACCGCCACCCGCGACTGTGTGATGCTAACAGCCTGGGGACTGGGCTCCAGCTGGCTGTCCCTCAGGGAAGGGGAACTAGAGGGGAGCTGGGGAGTCATTGCCTGCCTTTTTTGTTGCTGTGTACTATTTCATGGATACTCCTAAGTCTCTGATGAGGTCAGTTGAAAATGTAAAGTTGAGGGTGAGTGGATCACAACTCACCCGCTGGATGCCCTCGCCCAGCCAGCCTTGGAGGTGCCAGGTCATGTGCCTTGGCCCACAGGGGCAGAGTCACCGCACAGGGTCTCCTCTGTGGTAGTGTAAGCTGATCCTGTAACTACTGCCAGTTAGTGGAAGGCGGGTGACTGGATATGCTCTTGACCCAGTAGAAAAGTCAAAGTGGCGTTAACGGAACTATAGCAAGTCTGGGGCAGCGTCCACAGGTGTGGTGACTTCACCTCTCCTTGCAGCGAAGACAGGAGGCTGACACAGGAGGATCACAAGTTTGAGGCTGGCCTGGCCAACTGAGCGAGACCCCGATTACATAAAGGGGCTGGGCGTGTGGGGCCGTGGTCAGCGTCTGCGCTCAGGGTTGAACGCAGGTCCTCTGGCCTCAGCCTCCCGAGGCACCGGGATCACGGGCGTGGGCCACGTGTTTGAAATCAGCCGAGTTCTGAGCTCACCGCTGGTGAGGCCCGTGCGCTGGTCCCACTGCTAAATGACATTCCACCGCGTGACTCCGTAATAGTCGTGTGCACCCCCTGCTGGGAGGCCCTCAAGGTGGCTCCCTGTGGGGACCTCAACGTCCCCTGGGACAGTCTGCAGGGCCTCCGTCAGGTGTGAGCTGGGCGTGCGGTGTGATTCTAGGGTCCCAGTTTGTCCTCGGTCGGATTCCTGGCCTCCTCGCGTCCCCCGCTCCGTCCCTTTGCGTCACACGTCCTGTTTCGCGATGGCCCTCCTGCGTGTCCTGCGCCACCCGTGGCCGTGGGCTGGGGGGAGTGGTGACCCCCCAATAAAAGCCCCTGGGAAGGGACCTTGCGGGGGACCCTGCCGAATCCCGCTGTCTTCTGAGGCCATTCACGTGGTGTGACTCGAGGGACCTGTGCTGTGGGTTCGGCACTTCCTCCTGCGTCCACTGAGTTCACACGGGTGCCCTGGCGTCCCCGTCCGCCCATGTCTGGTGTTAGGGTCGCTGTCCCTTGACCTTCCTGGCTCCTCTCGTTCCCGTCAGCGCTGGAGGAGACCTGCACCAGTCACGTCCAGTCCCTCCCTGGGGACGGCTTGTCAGAGCCGGCTTCATTCCCTCCCCACATGGATCCACTCGGGATTCTGGATTCATCTCTAGTCCTTGGGGACATCTCGTGGTCTGATTGGCAGTCTCCTGGCCCAGCTGGGGGAACTCGGGGTTCCTGGTCGCTCTCGCTGGGGGTGGGCCGTGCGTCTCCCCCAGGAGTCGCAGTTCTGGTCCGATCCACCTGAGCTGGCTTTTGTGCAGGGTGAGGAGCGGGGCCGTCCCCTCCCGTGGAGAGGCCGATGGTGTCTGGCCCTTCCTTGAGGATCTGGTGACTGGGAATGTGTAGGTTCTACTGTGACATTGCTCTCTGCGTCTCTTTTTTTTGGGGTGGGCACTGGGGATTGGACTCGGGGGCCCTCGACCACTGTGCCCACCCCCAGCCCTGCTTTGTATTCTGTTCAGGGTCAGGGTCTCCCAGGTGCTGAGGCTGGCTCTGAACTCACAGTCCTCCTGCTGCAGCCTCCAATCCCCTGGGGTGACAGGGTGGCCACTGGCCCGGCCTCTGGCTCTCTGGACCTGTGTCCACTGTCCTTGGGTCAGTTTGGTCAGGGCTTATCAATCTTGTTTATCTTTTCAAAGAACCAACTTTGCATTACATGGATTCTTTGAGTTTTTTAAATTCTCAATTTCATTGATTCTCTTTCTGATCCTGATTTTCTTCCTTCTGCTGCTGCTCTGGGGATTGTGTGTGCGTGTGCGTGTGCGTGTGCGCGTGTGTTGGTACTGGGGTTTGAACTTCTGAGCTCCGGGCCTCGCCTTTGCTGGGGCTGCCTGGGAACTCGAGGCCCTGGGCCTCCGCTCTTGCTCGCTGCTTTCTCCTGCTGAGAGGGTCTGGCCCGTTGGTTCGCGCTTCTTGTCTAAGAACTTTTAAAAGGCTCTCACCTGAGTTCTCGACCGTCCTCGCCACTCACCGGCGCACTGTTGGGTCCCGTGGGTCCCCGTGGCCTCTGTGAGCTTGGTCAAGTTGACTCCTGTTTCATCCCAGCGTGATCCGATGAGATGCGAGAAGTCCTGTCATCCGCTCTGGTCATCTGTAAGGCGCTTTGTGGTCTGGAGTCGGGTCCACCCTGAAGCAGTTCCATGATCCACCGAGAAGAGACTGTGTCCAGCTTCTGTTGAGCGACAGATTCCCCAGCTGCCTGTCGAGTGTCCCTGATTCTGACGTTTTCTCAGGCCCAGGGTCCGCCTGCGCTCATGTCTGGTGACGTCTCGTGTTGGCGGAGGTCTTGAATCACCTGTGCCACTGTCCTGGGGCCTGTCTGAGGCCTCAATTTCAGGAGTGTCTCCTTTGTGGCATTCGGTGGGCCACCATTCGGGGCGTGAACACCGTGGTGCCTCTTCCTGCTGCAGTTCCTTCCCCCCACGGTAGGACGCGGCTCGGTGTCTCTGCTGGGGGCAGCGTTGCTGTCCCCGCTAGTCCCCAGGCTCCGTTCCCATGGTGGTCCCATTTGCACCCTTCATTTTGAGCCTGTGGCTCTCTGCCCCTCGGGCTCCTCCTTGTGAACAGGCATAACGGGGTCTTGTTGGTTTATCGCCTTCTTCAGCCTCGCAGGGCCGAGACCACGAGGTCCACTGTCATGGACACGTCCTGGGCTCCTACGTCCGGGTTCACGCTCCTGTTTCTCATTTGCTCCCCTCCAGGTGAGGTTCACGGAGGCCCTGGGTCGGCCGCCATTTCTTCCTTAGATCCGGACTCTGCTCAGGAGCCACGGATCCCGGAGTTCCGTTGGCTGTTTCCTCTGATCTTGAAGCGCCTTGGCTGGACACAGATCCCGGCTGACAGTTATGTTCTTCCAGGATTGGAACAACCACTCCAGGTCCTGCCGAGTCCGCTTTGTGCTAAGAAATCTCCCTGAACATTCCCACCCGGAGATGGGAGAGCTGGTGGCACGGCCCTAAGAGCCCAACCTACCTGGCTGTGGGTGAAGCCGAGGTGGAGCCCACCTGTGGCCCTCTGTGTGGCCAGCCTTTGTGACAGGCGCCCGTGTCCTTTGGTCCGGACCGTGAGTGTACCTATTGGGTCGTCTTTAGGATTCTGTCTGCTTGGCCTCTTACTTTCTGAAAGGGTCCCCAGTCCCCCGTGGGGGTGTCCTTAAGTGTTCACAGGCGCACTGTGGTGGGGGGGCAGTGTGTGTGTGTGTGTGTGTGTGTGTGTGTGTAGCTGGGCACTTGCTGGCTGTGTGAGGCCCTGGGTTTGACCCTCAGCACCACCTACGGCCTGGGGCACATTGTTGGCATGTGGCTGGTTCTTGTTCCCGACTTCAGGTCTCCCAGTCTGGCTTCCCAGTGGGGCCAGTGCTGGCTGTGGGTGGCCAGAGCTCACGGGTGCCCTGAACTCCCTCAGCCACCAAGGCTGAAGAAGGCAGAAGGGACTGGTCCCAAGTGCAGGGTCCACGACTTACCATCTGGATGTTCTTGGACAAGAGCTGGTCTCTTTGAGCCTACTCTGTCCAATGGTGGGCTGCTTTAAGGACTCGATGAGCGCAGCATATAATACGTGCTCAACAAACAAGGGTGGGTTTTACGTACCTGAGGGGTGGCCAGGGTAACTGGCGAGGTCACGTCTGGGGGGTGACACAGTTCTTCAGGGGACCCTTCTCCCAAGATCCCATCAACCATCACCTGCCCCCACCAGAGCCCTGAGCATCTCCAAATCACATCTGCACCCACCCACGGTCATGGTGACTCCCGCTGTTGCAGAGAGGTCAGAGCAGGCCTATTTACCACTTCAGCCCCAGGGGCTTGGAGTTTGCTAGAAAGATGGGCCCGAGAATCGGGAACCAGAGAAGGGGCTTCCGTGTGGCCTCCGGTGGGGCCGCAGCTCCTCAGGCAGAGCTCCCGTGGCAGGAGGTCTGGGCAGTCCAGGCAGGACAGGCGTGGCCGGGGCTGTATTTCCGCCATCCAGTCTCCTCCCCTCTCCTTTTCCCACTCAGATCCCCGAGGCTGCAGCATCCCGCGTGGTCCCTCCCCCTCGTTTTCCCCTGGGTCCAGCAGGAGACGGGGGACTTCTCCCCCAGTGCACATGTCACACAAGAAGACAAGCCACCTCCAGTTAACGTGCCTCTCCCCACACTTTTTGGTGATGTTTATTTGCATCATTCTTGATTGTAAGATTCATTTCGTTAGGGCTCAAAACCCACCTCAAAAATGCCCAGCTAGTGCCACTTTCATCTGTCCTATTGGAATTTATTCTCTTCTTTTGTATCTCTTTAAAAACTGAACCAGGGCTGGGGCTCAGCGGTAGTGCACTTGCCTGGCCTGTGTGAGGCCCTGGGTTGACCCTCAGCACCACATACGAATAAAATAAAGGTCTATCAACAACTAAGAAAATATGTGTATATTAAAAAAAAAAAGTGAACCAAACTTCAGTTGAATTTTTACTTTTTGTGGTGCCAGGGATCAGGGCTAGAGCCGTGTGCATGCTACACAAGGCTGTACCAACGAGACCAGTCCCATAAGTTCATGTCTTTTCAAACATTTTCTCATAGTGTATTCAAGACTATGATTTGTCCTCTGTATATCATTTTGGCTGCACCTCAGGTTTCAACACATAATGTACATTTTAAAAGTTTTTTTGTAGCTATAGATGGACAGGATGCCTTTATTTTGTTTATTTTTATGTGGTGCTGAGGGTCGAACCCAGGGCCTCACCAGCACTCTGCCACTGAGCCCCAGCCCCACCCCTACATAATGTACATTTTGAACGATTGCTCAGTTTTTAAGAATTTGAAACTTTTCCGTTGATTCCTTCTCCAACTCCTGGCTTTTTAAGAAATGTTTTAAGTTTCCCAATGCAGTCCTTTTCAGGAGAAGCTGAATTTATGGCAGAATCTGTCCCTCTGAGCTAAGATCAAGGAATCCGATACAGATGCTCGCCAATTTATGAGGGGATTGTGCCCTAAAAAATCCATCGTGAACTGAAAATATAGTAAGTCAAAAATATACCTGATACATTGGCGCTACTGACCACATAGCCCAGCCCCACAGAATGCTGTAAGCACCTTCCTTTCCTCTTCCAGTGGCCCCAGGGCTGCCCAGGAGCGCGGGCTCAGGGGCGCTGCCCAGCATCACCACTGAGCAGGCCGCTGGGTCTCACTAGCCCCGGGGGAAGACCAAGATGCAGCGTGTGGTCTCCGTGGGACACGTGTTGCTTTTACACCACGCAAAGTTGAAGACCTTTTCAAGCTGAGGGGTTTGTTTCTGTGTTTCTGGGGGCCCTAGGAAGGTGTTCGCTAGTGACACCACTGCTCCCTCTGTTAGGGGACACCGGCCCCCAAGCGGCAAACCCCACTTCCCAGGCACAGCCCTACCCCCGCCTGGAGATGCAGGCCAGAGGGGAGGGTCCAGGCACAGAGTAGCTCACGCTCCAGGTCCCTCCTTGGGTGGCCTTGGACATGGGGGAAGCAGCCCCCACCATCCCTTCCATGGGCGGGGCTGGCCGGGGCATGGATTCCAGCCTGATGGATGGACGCACTGGCTTTGGCTTGGTGCCTAATCCTGCCATCATGTGTGACAACACCCTTCCACCCTGAGAGGCGGAGGCAGATTCTCAGTCATGGTCACTCAGAGGGGACCTGGGTTCAAGTCCTGACCCATCGGGGCGGTGGCGGAGTGGAGGACCAGCCAGACCATTCCCTCCAGCAGCGCGGACCACGGGCTCTCCCGCCTGCTCCCACCCCAGGGGCGCGCTGCGGGAGATGGTGGATGCAGAAGAGACCGCACGGTGGGCCTCAGGGCCGGGTCGGACGATCTTCCTTTAATACAAAGTCGGTTTATCTACATACACAGGTGGGAAGGCCACCAGCTGCTTCCGTTTGACAAACAGTGTTGAAAGCAACGGCAGCCGCTCTCGTACAAAGAGAAAAAACTCACTTGCTCGGGGTGGGGCGTCCGGTCCTTCAGTTTGTCCCCAACCTGCCCCATAGTCCCAGGCAAAGGGTCCCTGATGGCGGGGCACACGTGGCACCTGCGAGGCTGGAAAGCGCTCGGGCTGTGGCTCCCCAACCCCGCGGGTCTGACCCGCCACTGGGGCCGAGCCCCCGCTGCCCACCCCAGGGCCACTTGATATGTCTGAAAATTTAAAAAAACAAAGTCGAGACAAAAAAGCAAAACAGGAAGGAGAGAAACGAGGGGGCGAGGGCGGCCCCCAGGAGCGAGGCACAGGGCTGCCGGTCGGCGGGACACTCTGGACGCTGGCTCCGTGGAGAACCAGGTGGGGACAGAGGAACAAGCTGAGCGGCTCGTTTTAAAGTCGCTGACCGGCAAGTCTTTCGTTTCTTATTAAAAAAAGAAAAAAAGGAAAAAGAAAAAAAATACACTAAAAAGAAGAGAAAGAAAGCGTCACGGACACAGCCACAGTCTGAGGGACAGCTGGCCTCGCCCGGCCGGCGCCCCGCTGGTTCAGGGCCACCCCGAGTGTCACCGCCCCCCACCCACCCCGGAGTCTCAATTTGGAATCGGAAGGAAACAAGGAATGTGCGAGTATCCTATCGAGGTGGCGCCGGGCGGGAGGTCGCAGGCGGCCTGGCTCGGGGCTCGAGGGCCGCGCAGAAGCACCGCCACCGCGTTCTGCCCTCCCGGGCCGCCCGGGCGGGTCCGAGCGCAGGCAGAGGTCGGCCGTGGCGTCGGGGCCCATGGCTTTAGGTTGCATAGTGGTCGAAGCTCCCCAGGTACTCCAGCGCCGCCTGGTAGCAGAACTGGTACTCGTCCTGGGGGAGAGGCCACCGTCAGTGCCCGCCCGCCCCGGGGCGTGTCCTCAGCCGGGAGCCCGCTCGCAGAGGTCCCCAAGCCCAAAGCCCTCGCCAGGGGCCCCGCAAGGCAGGTGCTGGGCCTCCCCGGCCCCCGCCGGCCTGTCCAGGCAGCTGGTCCACAGGGAGGCAGGAGGCCGCCCCGCTGTGCCCTGGACATTCAATGTGCCCGGTGTGAATGTGATCTCAGGAAGTCCCCTCCTGCTCTGGGCCTCAGTTTCCCCACCCGTGTGTCTGAATCTTATGATTTGTGACTAGGGCAGGGTCTCTGGACGAACACGACCTCGCTGGGACGTTTGGGGCGTCTCTGTCCACTCCGAGAGACACTGTTTAATGTACTGGGCCTTGATGTCCTCTTCCCACCCAAGGCGGTGGCTGTCTGAGATCCCTCCACCCAGAGATCAGGGTGGCCGAGCCCCTCTCGCCAAGCGTGCGTGAGGCCCTCCCGCCGCCTGTACCTCCGTCTGCACCATGGCCGGCCGCTGCGTCCGCAGCATCTTCACCGTCTGGAAGATGTCCACCACGCCTTCGTACCGCATTCGCTCCAGCACAATGCTGAGCGTGATGAACACGCCGGTCCTGCCCACGCCGGCACTGCAGGCCAGGAAACGCGGTCACGGCTGGGGACAACACTCCCCAACCCCAAGTTGCCTCCCCAGCCACGAGGCTCCGCCCCCAGCCACGAGGCCCCGCCCCCAGCCACGAGGCCCCGCCCCCAGCCACGAGGCCCTGCCTCCCCAGCCACGAGGCCCGCCTCCCCAGCCACGAGGCCCCGCCCCCCAGCCACGAGGCTCTGCCTCCCCAGCCACGAGGCTCCGCCTCCCCAGCCCGGCTGGGGGCTCACCTGCAGTGGACGGAAATGGGGCCGTCCTGGCCGAACTGCTCCTTGGTCTTATGCACTTGGCCGATGAAGTCGATGAAACCCTCCCCCGATTTTGGCACACCCTGTTCTGGCCAGTCCGTGAACTGGAACTGCCGCACCGTCCGGGACTGGCCGTCCTGGAATGGCCAGAGGACGCCCGCTGCTGGTACCTGGCGCTCACGGCGGCTTCCTGGGCACCGACCTCAGGCCCGATCGGCACATCACCCGCCACTCCTTGCCCTGGTGCCCTCCTCTGCCACTCCTCACCACCCAAGGTGCCAGCGCCAGCCTCTGCCTTCACCCAGTGACACCACCTCAGACGTCATCGTGTCAACCAGGATGGCAGAGCCCGGGCTCCCTCCCAACGCCCCCTCGTCCACTGCAGGAACGCTCATCACACCCGAGCAGGGTCGCCCTCACCACTGACCCCACTCCCCTCTCCAGGGCCCCCCTCCTGCGGCCTCACCACCCAAGGCTCCCTGCTGCCACCCTGTCTTCCACCGAGGTCTCTCCTCCTGCCACCTACTTTCTCCAACCCCACGCGGGCCAGAACGGCGACACACTGCGCGCCCACCTCCTCTGCTGGTCTGTCCCCCACTCAGCGGCTCTGTCCATTGGTCTCCTACCACGGACTGTCCACTCATCTTTCTAGTCCCCGTGGCCAACGTCTGCCCTTCTCTGGTGCCACAGCTGATGGGCATCACGCTTGCTGACCCACTGCATGTGCCCCGTGGCTTGCCCACGAGTCGTCTGTCCACATTCTTCTCTGCAAGCCTCCCCCGCACACGTCACCAGCCTGTCCACCTCCCTCCACCGATCCCTGGTGCCATCTCATCCCACTGTCTGCATCGTCTGGACCAGGGTACCCCATTGTCCCACCCAGCCTTCCCCCGGTCCCTGGGGGCCACCTTCCATTGTCACTCTTCACAGTGGCCCTTCTCCCAACACAGGCCACCACTGTTGTCCTATTGACGGGTCCCCGTCATCCCTGGCCACTCCGCAGGGCCCTGGCACCAGCTCTCGCTGCCCTCGCAGCCCTCTAACTCTCCCCCCAGGGAAGGGCCTCCTCCTTTCCTGATCTTCTTGGGCCTTCCGCAGGCTCAGCACAGGACCATGACCCTCCTCCCACCCACTTGGTGGGGGAAGGCGCGCCCACCCATCACCTCCACTGACCCCCTGCTCTCTGCCCCAGGGCCTTGGCTCTGCCCCACTCACCCCCTCCCTAAGGGAAGGTGGCGCTGGCCCTGCCCCTCCTGGCAGCTCACCCTGGCGTCCGTGACCTTGAATTCTCGAAGGATGTACTGAGGCATGTTGTACTCCGCCATGGGGTCCACCACAAAGTACTGGTAGCGGGCAGAGCGCTCAGCTGGCCAGTACTGGTGACACTTCTCCTGTTGAAGACAGGGCTGGGTCAGCCCCTGGTCCGGGCCTGGCTGCTCACCCGGCCGCCCTCCGTGGCTCCCGCTCACCCGGCCCATCTCGCGCAGCTTGGTGAGCATCACCACGATGGTGGAGTTGTTCTCCCAGAGCATGCGCCAGAAGTCCTCCGTGGTCTCTGCCAGTGGCCCCTGTGTCGCGATGTAGGCCTTCTGCTGCCTGCAGGACAAGCGGTGTGAGTGACCCCTCCCTCCAAGTCCTCTCATGACACTCAAAAATATCCCCAGATGTTGCCAAGTATCCCCCAACAATCAGATGGGGTCCACTGGAAGAGCCCCGCTGTGGCAGTGGCCATCACTAAAGGCAGAGCCGAAGACTCTCCTGCCCAGCCCCAGCTCCTGTCTCCCACCAGACTGGAGACTGCGAAGGCAGGGCCCCGGTCCTCCCAGGCCCGCACCCTGTGCGCCCGGGAGGTACCTGTAGCCGTCGATGAAGCTGGCGTTGATGTAGTCGGACCCCTCCACGCCCCGGATGGGCTGCAGGCAGACGCGCGTGCTCTCGTAGGGCATGATGTTCACCAGGCGGTTCTTGAACTTGTTACAGGGCAGGTTGGCACTGATGAAGCGGGACGTGTGGGCCTTGGAGTTGGCCAGCCGCTGCAGGGAGGGGCCGCCAGGGCGGCTGTCAGGGCGTGGAGGGCACCTTGGATCCAAAGGACCCGCGCTCCTCTGGCCGCCAGCCCGCCCTCCCAGGGCGGCCTCCCACCGTCACCTTGAACTCCAGCTCCATGCCGGTGACGTGCTCGCCAGGCTCCACCTGCGCCAGCTTCTGGATGTAGGAGTAGAGGCTCCGCGCGGGCACCTCCGTGTTGCCGCAGCCCACGGCCTCCAGCAGCGCCTCGTGGATGAAGCTGTACTGGTCCTCGGTCTGCACCATGTAGTTGCGCTGGGAGCGCATGAGCGTCACGTGCCCGTACACGTCCACCGTCTTCTCGGGCTTGATGCGCTCCAGCATGGCGTCGATGACGATGAAGCAGCCCGTGCGGCCCACGCCGGCGCTGCGGGACAGGGGCGGGCATGCAGGGCGGCTGCGGGCAGCGCGGGGCGGGGCAGTGGGCGGGGCAGGACAGTGGGCAGGGCAGCGCGGGGCGGGCAGTGCGGGGCGGGCAATGGGCGGGGCAGGACAGTGGGCAGGGCAGTGCGGGGCGGGCAGCACGGGGCGGGGCAGTGGGCGGGGCAGGACAGTGGGCAGGGCAGCGCGGGGCGGGCAGCACGGGGCGGGGCAGTGGGCGGGGCAGGACAGTGGGCGGGGCAGGACAGTGCGGGGCGGGGCAGTGGGCGGGGCAGGACAGTGCGGGGCGGGGCAGTGGGCGGGGCAGGGCAGTGGGCAGGGCAGCGCGGGGCGGGCAGCACGGGGCGGGGCAGTGGGCGGGGCAGGACAGTGGGCAGGGCAGCGCGGGGCGGGCAGTGCGGGGCGGGCAGTGGGCAGGGCAGTGGGCGGGGCGCACCTGCAGTGCACCACGATGGGGCCTGCGTCAGGCGGGTTGCAGGTCTTGACCCTGCGCAGGAAGGCCAGGAAGGGCGTCGGGTACTCGGGCACGCCGTGGTCGGGCCACGCGGTGAACTGGAACTGGCGGACCTCGCGCTTCTCACTGGAGCCGTTCTGTGGACCACAGGGCGTGGCCGGTGACTGCACCTCCCCCAGGTGCCCGGACAGCACTGCCTCCAGACCACCTGGTCCTGGCCTCCCCGGCACCTGGCTGCGAGCCTCCCACTTCCCCCTCGCGGTGGCCACCTAGGTCCAGACCTATCACTGCCCCCTGGACCACCACACTTGCCTCCGCCAGGGGGTTCCTCCCCCCCCCCCCCCCCCCCCCGCCTGCCTTCCCCGCGGCAGCGCGAGGGCCCCTGTGAGCACGGAGGCAGGCCCTCTCTGCCCACAGCCCTCCATGGCTCCACCTCCCTCAGGGTTAAAGCCCAGTCCTCCCTGTGGCCCACAAGACCCTTCCTCTCCCCAGCATTCCCTCTGCTCCACCCATGTGCCAGGCCTGTCCTGCCTCAGGGCCTTTGCATGGACAGTACCCTCTGGAGGTCTCCACGTGGCTCCCTTCCCGCCTCCTCCAGGTTTCTCTGCTCACACCTTATTCTACAGTGAGAGCAGTCACCTCCCGCGTGCTATCTGTATCTTGTCCATTACAGGAGGACATTGATCTCTGTCTCTGGGGTGTTCTGGTGCCCAGGTGGGGATGTGGCGCACAGTCCAGGCTTTACACGTAGGAATGAGCTGAGAATTCTTAACTCCCTTTTTTCACCTGCTCAGTGTTGTGCCACTCGGGCCAGGCTGGGGCTTGATGTCAAGGGCCTAGCCAGGTGTCTGGGACACAAGTGGCGCCAGTAGCACTTCTATTGTGATAATACCCTGGGTGGCAGAACCGTACCAGTTCAGAACCACCAATGCAGAAGAACAGGTACCATACTAGTATGGACAGCAGCCATCAGTTAAATACGTATCTAAAGGATCTCTGCACCCAGCCCTGACGCCATGGGGCTGGCAGTATTACCCAGCTCCATCTGGTAGCCCCTCGAAGGCAGGATCAGAACTCTGCTACGGCCCCATCACACGCCCAAATTAAGGGGGGGGCCAGAGGCTAAGTAGGCCAGGAGGCCTGGGCTGCATGCTCAGCTAGGCCCGAGGCTGGCTGTGTCCGGCTGGGGCAGGCCCTCTCAGCCGCCTCGTGGGAGTGTGGTCAGCCCAGGGCCATGCCCGGGCAGCTGCGTCCTGGAGGGGCGCTCTGAGCAGGAGCCAGGGCCTGGGTCTTCCCCCGCCAGCCTGGGCCCTACCTTGTGCAAGGAGAAAGTCCGCACGCAGAACGTGGCCAGCTCGATGGTGTCCAGCAGCGTCACCTGGATGAAGCCGTAGGTCTCGGTGCCTCGGTTGGGCCAGTACTGGTCACACTTGATCTGTGCCAGGCAAGAGCGGGGTAAGCACGGGGAAGCTGGCGCAGGGCTCGCGGGCCGAGGGGCCGGGCCTCACCCGCGACTTTTCCTCCAGCCGTGTCATCATGACGATGGTGGCTGACCGCTGCTCCCACACCATGCGCCAAAAGTCCCCGAAGGTCTCTGGCAGGGGCCCCTGCGTGGCGATGTAGGCGTTCTGCCGCCGGTAGCCGTCCACGTAGTTGGCGTTGATGTAATCGCTGCCCACGATGCCTACAGCAACGGTGGCGGGCACCGTGCCTCAGTGGGCTCACTCGGGCCCACCACCTCCTGGTGCTGCCCCACGTACTTCCTGTCACCCCCGTCACACCTGGCTGCTAGGCACTGCTACGGGGTATAAAGGCCACACATTCTGTATGGGATACCACAGCCACTGGGGTCAGGTGGCCTCCACGATGGCGCTGCCCTGCGCACTCCAGGGCACTGAGCGTATCCTTGGGCTCCCCCCACTTGATGCTGTAGCACTCCCATCACCCAAACTGTGACAACCAAACACGTCCCCAGACATTGCCAAATGCTCCTAGGCAGCAGAACTCCCTGATTGCATCTACGTAGGAGGACAGATGGAGCTACGTATCAACAGCAGCCATCAGTTAAATACTTATCTAAAGATGCTCAACAAACTCCAGTGGACCAGGTCAGGTATCAACCAGAACGGGGCTCGGTGGCAGGACAGGGCAGTGTGGGGTCTGAGCTTTGTGGGCCAGAACACCGCAGCGGAGCCTGGGACCCGGGCTGTACCTTCGATGGGCTGGAGGATGACCCGGGAGTGGTCGTAGGCGATGACGTTGGCGTAGCGGTTCTTGGGTTTGTTCACCTCCAGGTTGGAGTGTTCCCACGTGAACTGCTGTCCGGGGTCAATGGACTGTGGAGAGGGCAGGAGGTGGGCATTCCGGCGGGCATCTGGGCCCCGGGAGGGTCGGGTGGGGCGCGGCTCACCTCGTACTCCTGGGAGAGCTTCAGGCTGTCGTTGGCTTTGAGGCGCTCGGTGTGCTCCGCCATGTCCCCGATGGGGACGGGCGGGTGGCTGAGCATGCCTACGGGAGAGCAGACCGGCCGGCGTCGGTCAGGGGGGCCGGCCCTGGGGCAGGCGGGGTGCTGGACAGTGTGAGTCGGCCATGGACAAGCTGAGGTTAGGGGCGGCAGGGTGGCTCACGAGGGGACTGCTGTTCCAGTGCTGGCCGGTCCTGGTCCCCCCACCCAACCGGGCGCGGGGCCAGAGGAAGGTCCCCAACGCCTGGAGCTCAGTGCTTCGTGGCAAGAAGCAGGCGGTGGCTGGAGTGGGGGCGGGTGCAGCCTCGGGCAGTGCCGTCCCCAGGAGGGGCTCAGGCGCGACGAGGCGGCCGCCGTGGGGCCGAGCGAGTGTGCTGTGGGCTCCTGTCCCTGCGCTGGCTCGGGCAGGCAGGGGCAGCAAGGCCCTGTCAGACCCCTGCCCGCTCCCGGCCCGTGAAACGGGTCGCACACTGAGACCCGCAGGTGGCCTGGACACTGCTGTGCAGACCCCCAGCCACTTCCCAAGATGCCGCGTCCAGGGGCCTCGGGAGCCTGCCTGCCCCTGGACGCCTCCCGGGCGGCCCACGGCTCACACCCGGCCGTCACCCCCGGCCACCCAGGGCCCAACGGAGCAGACCCTGCCCTCCCCAAGGTGCCAGGGTGGGACAGGGGGCAGAGGCCGGCCAGGAGTGGACGCGCGGACAGACAGGAGGCAGGATGGAAAACCCAGGATGAAAACAAACGGGGAGGAAGCGAGAACAGACACGGGACTAACTTTCCGCGGGAGACCCCGGCTCCCTGAGGGGGCTGCTGAGGCCTGAATCTGCAGAGACAGCAAACAAGCGATCAATGAGGACTCGGGCCGCCCGCCCCGCTGGCCAGGGCACACGGGCACACGGCCGCCCGGCCCAGCCTGCAGCCTCAGAACTGCAAGCTTGCATTCTGCTGGCCGGCCAGGGGCCAGTGTTGACCCAAGGCCCCAAAGATTTAGGATCCTCTTTCTACATGTCCCCAACCCCAGCGCATCCTGGCCTTGGGTCCCCTGTTGAGGCCAGCAGAGGGGATATGGGGGAAGTGGATGAGGATGGTGAGGGAGAAATTAGGAGGCAGGAGAAGGACATTGGGCTCATGCCATGAGCTTAGGGAGGTCAGCAGCCACCAGTTAAACACACATTTACAACCCCCATTAGATGGAAGGAAACAGGACGATGTGAGACAGCCCAGAGCCAGGGAAGTAGGGGAGCAATGAGGGGTGACGTGTGAGGTGCTACAGGACCCCTTGAAAATAATGCAGCCATCAGTTAAACACCCACACTAAACCTAGATGACAACTGAAGTGACATGAGCCAATCCCGAGATGACAAAGAGAAGAGCACACACTAGGGGTGATAGAAGACACTGCACGCTCCCTTCAGGAGCCCTGCAGCCATCAGTTAAATACAAATGGTCAAAATCCCCAACTGGATGAAACTGAAGTGACATGAGCCAGTCCAGAGACAGAAAGAGAAAACAGTACAGTACGGTGACAAATGAGGCAGACTCATTCAGGATAACTGTAGCCATCAGTTACATAAAGTTAGAATCATCTGGATGAATCATGAGCCAGTCCAAACACAGAAAACACATTAGGGAGAGCATGTGAGGTCAGGCCTGATCCCTTCAGGCCTGCAGTCACCAGTTAAATACAAATGTTTAACATCCCCGTTTGATTGGAAGCAGAGTTGACATAAACCAGTTGAGGGACAGATGCAACCATGCTGTGAACCCATAAGGAGAAGAGCAGTCCTCGGTTAAATTAAAAGTCCCTTATTAGTTAGAAGCAGCTGGCATGAGCCCATTAGAGGGGGAGAGAGGGGGACGTTTGTGATTCACTGTCCGTGATCAGGGACGAGGGCCTGATCAAGTTCTCCTCCAGGTAAGAACGCCATCGCTCTGCAGTGACTGAGGGGCCCGGAGGGCAGGGGGCAGGGTGGGCAATGGTGCTGTGTCTGTGCCTTGCTAGGGGCACATCCCTAGGCCAGTGCAGAATGGCCGAGGACCACCCACGCTCCCACTCCACGGGTGCTAGGGCTGGAGAGTGGGGAGCACTGCTCCTCCTGACCACGCAGTGCCCTTTCTAGTTTGAGATGTTCTTTAGGTTCCGGAAGACAGCGACCCTCAGTTAAATGTATCTTAACCAGCCTTGCCGGCCGTGTGCAGAGCCACCGGGAGTTCAGCCCAGATCCACTCAGGGAGGGTGGTGTTTGGGAGTCGGGTTTGGCTGCCCCCTGGGCTGGCCTGGGCCGGCCTGGGCTGTCCGGCCGCATGTCCTCTCCCCAGCTCCCTCCCTGGGGTGGGGTCCCTCACGGGCGGCACGTACCGGGGGTCTGGAAGTTGATGCGCCGCATTTCCACGGGGTCCTTGGGGTGGTGGGGGGCGAGGTCCGCGTTGTTCAGCAGGCATTTGGTGCGCGGCTCCGAGTCCTTGCGCTTACTGTGCGGGGCAAGCGGGCCGCGGGTGAGCGCCAGGCGCCCAAGCCGCCGCGTCAGGAAGGGCACGTCCGGCCTGGCGGCACCCTGACCGCCCTGGCAGGCCTCCCTGGGCACCCGCCCCGGCCCAGGGGAAGGGCTGGTCCTCACCCGTCAGGCTTACTGCTCCGGCACCAGGCGCAGGCGGCGGGGGGCGGGGAGAGGAGAGGTGAGGCTTGGAACCCTCTCAGCTTGGGTCTCCTCCCTGGGAGAGGGGCTCGTCCCTCCTGCGAGGACCCCACTCCACACAGACCTGCTCGGCCCCCCTCGGTAAGGAGCTCACAGCAGGAGGTTCTCGGCAGGAGCCAACCACTGGTCTGTTCTGAGTCTTGCCCCTGCCATCTCCCCAGGCTGTGTGACCTTGACCAAGTGGCTTAACCTCTCTGAGCGTCAGTTCCCCATCCGACCCACAGAAGCCTCTGGCTGCCAGCCCAGCTGACCCTCCCCAGGAGGCCACCCTGCTCGGGGAGCACCGGGCTCACTTCTTGTACAGCAGAATGGCAATGACGATGCAGATGATGAACACCACGGCCAGCACAGGCCCGATCACCCAGATGAGCCCCTCCTCGCCGTCCACGATGGGCTGGGGGTCCGGGTTGTCCAGCTGGAAGGGGTCTGAGAAGGGGCTGGCTGCGAACGTCTGTGGGGGGGTGGGCACCGTCAGGTCCGCCTTGGGGAGCCCAGCAGAGGCCCCCCGCCCCCCCAGGTCCCCGCGCCCGGCTGGACGCGGCACTCACGGGCTCGCTCTTCTGCAGGGCGGCCAGCACAAACAGGACATAGCGGTGGCCGGGCTCCAGGCCCCGGTTGTCAAAGCCGCCGTACTGCTTCTGGTCGCCAGGGCGGAAGACGGGCGGCAGGACGGAGAAGCGGGCGGCGACGTAGGGCCGAGGCGCCTCTAGCTGGCGGGAGTGCCGCAGGCTGCGCCGCTGCAGCCGGGCCACGTCCTGGACCAGCTGTGGGTGCGGGCGGGCGTCAGAGCCACCGGACGCAGAGCCCCAGGGACGCCCGGCCCCCGCGCGGCCACCAGGCCTCACCTCCTCCAGGTCCATGTCCTCCGGGCTGCCCAGTGGGGTCAGGAACTGGCCTCCGCGGGACTTACGCAGGGGCACCATCACGATGAAGTAGCTCCTGGGGGGGAAGCAGAGGGTCCTGGCTCCCGCGCCCGCCTCACCTCTGGGCACCTCCGTCCCCCAGGCCAGCGCCACCGGCTCTAAGCCCAGAACTCCTGCCCCCCCTCGAGGCCCGGCCTCCATGCTCCCGTGTTCTTGGGGCCTTTACTTCTCCTCTCCTCTGGGCCTCCCGCCATCTCCACCCGCCTAGAACCTGAGCCCAGACTTCCCAGCGCCCTAAGGTTGCCCAGCGAAGGGTCAGGCAGAGGGCCAGGGACGGGAGGAGCAGGTCTCGGCAGGACGGGGACCACAGCCTGTGAGTGGGGCAAGAGGTCAGGGGCCTGGCCTGGCACACAGCGGGCTGGGGTGGACGGGTGGCGTACTGCACAGGCACGGGGCTCTGGCCGTCGGGCAGGTACACCACGATGAAGCCCTCGGGGTCGGGCTTGGGGGCGACGCTGGGCTTGCTGCTGAGAAGGTTGAAGGCTGTCCAGGCGGTGACCGTCTGCTGGAGGCCACCGAGGCTGCTGCCACGGTTGGTCAGCACAAAGTTGTAGAAGGTGTGGGGCCTGAGGTGCGTGATGAGCTTCTTGGTGGTCCTACCGTCCACGTCCAGCGTGAGCCCATTGTACTGGATCTGTGGGCCGGAACCAGCTCAGGGGCGGCCAGCTCAGAGCCCCTGCCGCGTCCCCCTTCTGCTGGACCCTGTGCTGAGTATCAAGTGAGCCCCGAGTCCTGAGTGTCCTGAGCCCCAACGCTGAGTGTCCATCACAGCCCTCATTCCTGCTGATCTGCAGCCCCAGCCTGGGCTCCCAGCCCCGCCCGAACCTCCGTCCAGCTGAGCCCAACCCTGACCCAGTCCTCGTCCCTGGCTGCACATCCATCCAGAGCTGACGGGGATCCCAGGCCTTGCCACCTCAGGGTCCCAGTCCCGAATGAGCCCGGATCCCAGGCTGAGCCCCCTCTAGGTCCCGGTCCCGACTGAGCCCGGATCCCAGGCTGAGCCCCCTCTAGGTCCAGGTGCCGACTGAGCCGGATCCCAGGCTGAGCCCCCCTCTAGGTCCCGGTCCCGACTGAGCCCGGATCCCAGGCTGAGCCCCCCTCTAGGTCCAGGTCCCGACTGAGCCCGGATCCCAGGCTGAGCCACCTCAGGGTCCCAGTCCCGACTGAGCCCGGATCCCAGGCTGAGCCCCCCTCTAGGTCCAGGTGCCGACTGAGCCCGGATCCCAGGCTGAGCCCCCCTCTAGGTCCAGGTCCCGACTGAGCCCGGATCCCAGGCTGAGCCCCCTCTAGGTCCCAGTCCCGACTGAGCCCGGATCCCAGGCTGAGCTCCCCTCTAGGTCCCGGTCCCGACTGAGCCCGGATCCCAGGCTGAGCCCCCTCTAGGTCCCGGTCCCGACTGAGCCCGGATCCCAGGCTGAGCCCCCTCTAGGTCCCGGTCCCGACTGAGCCCGGATCCCAGGCTGAGCCCCCCTCTAGGTCCCGGTCCCGACTGAGCCCGGATCCCAGGCTGAGCCCCCCTCTAGGTCCAGGTCCCGACTGAGCCCGGATCCCAGGCTGAGCCACCTCAGGGTCCCAGTCCCGACTGAGCCCGGATCCCAGGCTGAGCCCCCCTCTAGGTCCAGGTGCCGACTGAGCCCGGATCCCAGGCTGAGCCCCCCTCTAGGTCCCAGTCCCGACTGAGCCCGGATCCCAGGCTGAGCCCCCTCTAGGTCCCAGTCCCGACTGAGCCCGGATCCCAGGCTGAGCCCCCCTCTAGGTCCCGGTCCCGACTGAGCCCGGATCCCAGGCTGAGCCCCCCTCTAGGTCCAGGTCCCGACTGAGCCCGGATCCCAGGCTGAGCCCCCCTCTAGGTCCCGGTCCCGACTGAGCCCGGATCCCAGGCTGAGCCCCCCTCTAGGTCCAGGTCCCGACTGAGCCCGGATCCCAGGCTGAGCCACCTCAGGGTCCCAGTCCCGACTGAGCCCGGATCCCAGGCTGAGCCCCCCTCTAGGTCCAGGTGCCGACTGAGCCGGGATCCCAGGCTGAGCCCCCCTCTAGGTCCCAGTCCCGACTGAGCCCGGATCCCAGGCTGAGCCCCCTCTAGGTCCAGGTCCCGACTGAGCCCGGATCCCAGGCTGAGCCCCCTCTAGGTCCAGGTCCCGACTGAGCCCGGATCCCAGGCTGAGCCACCTCAGGGTCCAGGTCCCGACTGAGCCCGGATCCCAGGCTGAGCCCCTCTCTAGGTCCCAGTCCCGACTGAGCCCGGATCCCAGGCTGAGCCCCCCTCTAGGTCCCGGTCCCGACTGAGCCCGGATCCCAGGCTGAGCCCCCTCTAGGTCCAGGTGCCGACTGAGCCCGGATCCCAGGCTGAGCCCCCCTCTAGGTCCAGGTCCCGACTGAGCCCGGATCCCAGGCTGAGCCCCCTCTAGGTCCCGGTCCCGACTGAGCCCGGATCCCAGGCTGAGCCCCCCTCTAGGTCCCGGTCCCGACTGAGCCCGGATCCCAGGCTGAGCCCCCTCTAGGTCCCGGTCCCGACTGAGCCCGGATCCCAGGCTGAGCCCCCCTCTAGGCCCCGGTCCCGACTGAGCCCCCCTCGGGGTCCCAGCGGAGCCTGATGAGTGCCCGCCCGCCTGCCCGCCGGCAGCCGGCTGCGCACCTTGCAGGGCGTGGGCGAGTGGTAGTTGTCGGGGAACTCCCAGCTCAGCAGCACCGAGGTCTTGGTGACCATCTTCACCTTGAAGTTCTTGGGGGAGACTGCGCCGGCAGCAGGGAGAGAGCAGAGGAGAGGCAGGTGAGGGGCTGCGCGGGGCAGCGGGGCGGCCCAGGCTCCCTGTCGTGGCTGTGCCTGTGCCCACGGCCTTCCTGCCTGCCCTGCCTGCCCTGCCTGCCCTGGCCCAGGCCCTGCGCGGAGACGCGGCTGCAGAGAGAAGGTGGGCGGCGGTGCCGGAGGCCATCCCACCTTTGCCTTCGCCAGCTCGGTCCGACTCGCCTCGACGTCCAGGAGGAAGCAGAGAAGCGGCCACTTACCTGGGGGGGAGGGGGTGGGGGGCGCGAGGCCCAGTCCGGCTCTGTGCGGTGCCGTGCGCCTACCTTGGTCCCGCAGGAACGTGCGGTAGCGGACTGGGGGGCTGTAGGGGCCGGGGCCCCTGCGCGTGTGCGCTCGCACTTGGAGGTCGTAGGCCGTGTCGGGCTTGAGGCCCCGCAGCGTGAGCATGTTCTCGGCCCCCGGCTCGGCCGCCGCCGGCAGCTCCGTCTCTCGGGCGGGGCCCAGGGCGCCGGCCTCTCGCACGGCCACCGTGTACTTGACGATAGCGCCATTGCGCTCGGCGGGCACAGGCGGCAGCCAGCGCAGCAGGACGGTGCCCGCAGAGGCATTGCCGGCCGCCTCCAGGATCTGCGGGTGGCCGTGGGGCGCGTCCTCGGGGATGCTCAGGACCTCGGCCGCCTCCTCGCCCAGGCCGCCGCGACTCCGGGCGGCCAGTCTGAACACGTACGTGGCCCCCTTGTGCACGCCCGCCGCCGTGTAGCGGTCCTCAGAGGGCGCGAACTCCAGCGTGGCCAGGGGTGGCGCGTCCTGGCGGCCGAACTGCAGGCGGTAGCCCAGCACCTGGTCCTCCGCGGCGGCAGGGGGCTCCCAGCGGGCCAGCAGGCTGCCCTCGGGGGTCTGCTGCACCGACAGGGTGGGGCGGCCCAGCACTGTGGGGACATCGGGGCCACGTGTCACCCTGGCCTGGAGCACAGAGATGGCGCCTCCGCCTGGTCTCTCCTCAGAGCCGCTCAGGGTGACCTGGGCGCCGGCCTGGCTCACGACCCACCTCACCACCCACCTTGGCCTCCCGAGCAGGGACACGGGCGCGTGCTCACAGCCTGGTCGTCATAGCGACCCGGGGGCGCCAGGCCTAGGTGGGGAGGGGGCACCGACCCCGCCGGGAGCCTCGAGGGCCTGGGGGGATGCTGCGGATTTGGGCAGGTGGCAGTGGGGACACTGCTCAGCCCTGGCCGTCCCTGGGAGGGGGCGAGGGGAGGCCCAGGGGAGGCCCAGGGAGCTGCGGGCACTGCGTGGCGGGAGGGCGGGACGGGGCCAAGGGTCAGAGTGGCAGCCAGTCCCTGAGGTCGTGGAGCAGCAGGGCACAGCGCCCCCTGCTGCCCACGCACACAGCCAGCCCCTGCCCGTCCAGGGGGCCTTTCTCCTGACTCCTCAGTCCTGGGCGAGAGCCGACCCTGGGCTGATGGGAGGGCCCTGGAGGTGGCAGGGAGCCGGGCGAGGCCTCCAGGCGGGAGGGGCCGGGCACCCCACAGGGTGCGGGGCAGCGGGCCCGGGTGCTGCAGGAGGCCGCCCTCCGGGGCCTGGCCTGCGGGCTGCGCACCTGCTCCCTTGGTCACCACCACTCTGGGTTTGCTGCGAGCACCGTCGCCCTTCATGGTGTAGGCGGCTACGGTGATGGAGTAAGCGGTCTCAGGCTGCAGGTCTGTGATGACCATTTCCTGTGGGCAGCGCAGGGGTCAGGACACACCCCTGGGGAGAGCCTGCCCACACCTTCCCGCAACAAGTCAAGCCGAGGAGGCAGCACGCGGGCCACAGCAGAGACGTGCACACAAGCCATGCAGGGACCTGTTCACGCCTGTCCCCCTCAAGGCACATGCGGCCTGCAGCGCCTACTTGTCTCTGCGCTGGTGCCGGCCACCCTTGCCCAGCCTGTCCTCCCCACAGCAGCCAGAGGGTGCCTGTGAGCCCGAGTCAGGCCCCTCCTCTGCCCACAGCTCTCCATGGCTCCCTCCAGGGGTCAAAGCCCAAGCCCTGCCTGCTGCCCACGGGCCCTGCACAACCGGCCCTGTCCTCTCCCTGATTCCTGCCTCCTCCCTCCCAGCCACAGGTCCTCACTGTGCCCCCAGCTCACCAGGCGGGGTCCTACCCCAGGGCCTTTGCATGTGCTATTCTATGCCTCTGCACCCTGAGTCTGTCGGCCCCACGGAGCTGGGGGGAACCGGCAGCTTTTCAGGAACTCTGTCCCCAGTCTGAAACGGCTCTCAGGGCCAGAGAGCTCACCCCTCCCTTCTCATCCACCCGCCCTGCCCCAGGGATCCTGTCTGTACGGAGCAGATTGAGACCGTGGGCGGCTGTGCGGCCCTGGGGAGTGTGACGTGGGCGCGGCGGCAGCATCTGCACCTTGGCCATGGGCACTGATGCCCAGCACACTGCCCAGAGAGCCAGCGTCATGTCCCCGTCCCCACGGCAGCTGTGACCGACATGCATCTGGGTCTTGCTGATTCGCACCCAGCTCCCCGACAGGACTGCGGCCCGGGGAGGGCGGGCCTGGCCCCGCGCGCTCCAGCTGCGGCTGGTGCTCAGAGGCTGCCGTCCATCTGAGGAGCCCTCCCCCCGGGTCCCCCTGCCACATGCACACACACAAGCACGGCCGGGCGCACTGGGAGCCAGGGGCACCCAGGTCAGGAGCTCGGGCAGAGGGTCTCCGGCCCCAGCCCACTGTCCTCTCCAGGGGCCTGGTGGGAGGGGCTGAGCAGGGGCCCAGCTGGGACTCCCCTAGACTCAGGAGGGGGGTGACACAGGCTGTGGGGTGTCTGGGGTCAGTGCCAATTTAACGTTAGACAGAGGAGCCAGATCCGGTGGTGCACACCTGTCATCAATCCCAGCGGCTCAGGAGGCTGAGGCAGGAGGATCGAAAGTTCAAAGCCAGCCTCAGCAACTTAGTGAGGCCCTAAGCAACTCAACGAGACCCTGTCTCTAAATAAAAAATAAAAAGGGCTGGGATGTGGCTCAGTGGTTAAGTGTCCCTGGGTTCAAACCCCAGCACCAAAAAAAAAAAAAAAAAAAAAACCAAAAACGAAAGAACCCAGAGTTTTGGGGCTCTTGGAAGAGCCACCGTTTGGGCAGAAAGACAGCCCAGAGAGGGGCAGTGACTTGCCCCAAGCCACACAGTGATCCTGCTCTGCTTTCCGAGCCTCCAAGGAAGCGCTGGGTGGCACAGTGGCTCTGCAGGCTGTCCCCAGCACTGGCTCTTCTCCTGGCGGTGGGCCACATTAAGGACAGCTCGGCCCCAGGGAAACTCCCAGGCCAAGGGCAGAGCTGGGCCCTGAGTCAGGCTGGTGCAGACCCCAGAAGCGGGAGCCCCAGGTGAGGTGTGCTGTGACCACGGGTCCTGCGCTGCCGGCCCAGGCGCCAGAGCACACAGGGTCAGAGCTGGGCATCCGCCAGGCATAAGCCCAGGTGGCAACGGGCGGGGGAGGAGACCCTCGGGCCCAGCGCGCAGGAGGCAGGCTACTCACGTATTCGGCGGTGTCGTCCATCTCCCACTGCGCGGGAGTGCGGCAGGGGAGAGAGCAGGGAGGTGAGCGGAGGCCAGAGGCAGAGAAGCAGAGGACAGTGCCCCCCCCCAGCCCCGGCCCCGCCCACCTGGGCATCGGCCAGCATGACGTCTTTGATGCGCGGTGGCCCGCGGGCCTCGGCGCCCTCCATGCGCACGTAGTGGACCTGGTAGCCGCGGATCTGGCCATGCTGCCGGCCGGGCGCGGGCGAGCGCCACAGCACGCGGATGGCCGTGGCGTTGAGCGCCTCCGCCTCCACCTTCCGCGGCGGCGCGCTGGGCACTGGCGGGCGGGAGGGGAGGGGAGGGGCGAGCGGGGCCGTTACCGGGGGGCCGGCCCTGCCCCGGGCGGCGACACTGCCCGATGCCAGGATGCTGAGGGTCACCATGCGCTGAGCGCTCGCCACTGGCCAGGAGGGCAAGGCCCCCTACAGCCCTCCCACGCCCCGAGGGGCCCTGATGGCACGCCCCATTCACCGATGGCCACCCAAGGCCCCTAGGGCTAACTTTCCAGTGGGGACACCGGGGAGGCTCAGGGCTTTCCTCCGGCTGGACGGGGACTCAGTCTCTCCACAGATGGGACAGAGGCTGGGAGAGCTGACTTGACCAGCAACGGTCATGGCCAGGGCTTGAACTGGGCGGCCCAGCTGCACACTCCTGAACATCCAGCAGGTCCACTTGCACTGGGGATCGTTTCGGTGTCCAGCACCTCAGAGCCTCACCCACCCGCTGGCCTCTTGGGCCCGTGAGCTCAGCCTCGTCTCTGCACCCAGGCCATCCCCGGACTTTGCTTCTTAGAACCTCGCAGCCTGTCACTGGCCACGTGGACTTTACACCACAGAAACCGGCCACGGCTACAGCTCAGCGTCCAGCCAGGCTCCCGGCACCTCGGGCGCTGCGTCCAGGCAGCCGACTCCCAGGGAGCCGCGGGCCGGGCTGGTGCCAAGGTCTAGGGCTCGGGCCCCGGAGGCAACCCTGATTTGCTGGGGGCTGTGCGCAGACCGCGGGCCTTCTATCACTAGTGCCCAGGGCGAGGGGCTGCCAGCTGGGCCAGCACCCCTCAATAAGGCCGCCCAGGCCTGGGGCCCCCAAATCCACGCTCGGGGAGCCGGCTGCTTGGCGGCTCCCACCTTCTGACCACCAGCCCAGCTTTCTGAGATGGCGGCTCCGAGGCAGGGTGGGCTGGGCCTGGGGGGTCGGTCCGGGCCGGCCGGTGCTTACCGTCCTCGTCGGTGCGGATGACCACGGGCGAGCTCTCGGGCCCTGGTCCCACCTCTGTGTGAGCGACAGTTGTGATACGGTACTCGGTCCACTTCTCCAACGCCTCCAGCAGGATCTGGGTGGTGGTCGGGGGGATGCCGTTCACCTCCTTGGGTTCCGGGTCCTCCGAGCCCAGCGGTCGGTAGCGGACGCTGTAGCCCACCAGGGCCCCGTTGTGTGTGTCCGGCGGCGGCGGGCGCCAACTTACCAGAATGGCCGTGGAGCGCATGCTGGTGCACTTAACATCTTGAGGGGGGGCTGACGGTTCTATTGGGGGAGAGCGTGGGGGGGGGTGGGATGGGTGGGGAGGGGCGGGGAAACAAAAGATGGGAAGAGAAAATAAAAAAGAAGATGATAACAACAAAACAGAACCAAACAGAAGTCGAACCCAGAAGAAGCGGGTGTCAACCAAGGGTGAGATGGGCGGGTGGACGGGCGGCGGGAGGGCGGGGGGCTGGCCAAGAACACTGCGCTCACGCTCGGGGCTGCGAATGCCTGGCGCACAGTAGGTCTCAGCACAGGCAGTGGAGGTACCCGTGCACCGTAACAAGGGGACAGCCGGTAGGAGCCCCGTCCACAGGGCACCCACCCACAAACTCCAGGCTCTGGTCAGGGCTTCAGAGAGCAGGAGAAACGGCTGTTTGACTTCATCCTGCAGCCATGGGGACAAGGCCAGCACGGTGCCCGACCACGCCCAGGTCCTCTGCTACCGTTCAGTTATGAGATATGTCTTGGTAACTGTCCAGGCTGCCCTGAACTTGTGCTCCTGCCTCAGCCTTCAGTCACTGGGATGACTAAAAACATCTATATATGGAACACCTACTATGTGCAGGGCACCAAGCCAGGGGAATACAATAAGGCCCCATCTACTGGCACCTACTATGTGCTGGGCACCTACTGTGTGCCAGAAACCAAGCCAGGGGACTCTCAATAAGGCCTCATTTACTGGGCGCCTACTATGTGCTGGGCACCAAGCCAGGGGAATTGCAAGAAGGCCCCCTCTACAGGGTGCCTACTATGTGCCAGGTACCTACTGGGTGCCAGAAACCAAGCCAGGGGACTCTCAATAAGGCCCCATCTACTGGCGCCTACTATGTGCTGGGCACCAAGCCAGGGGAATCGCAAGAAGGCCTCATCTACAGGGTGCCTACTATGTGCCAGGCACCTACTGGGTGCCAGACACCAAGCCAGGGGACTCCCAATAAGGACCCATCTACTGGGCGCCTAGTATGTGCTGGGCACCAAGCCAGGGGAATCGCAATAAGGCACCATCTACTGGCACTTACTATGTGCTGTGTACCTACTGTGAGCCAGACACCAAGCCAGGGGACTCCCAATAAGGACCCATCTACTGGGCGCCTAGTATGTGCTGGGCACCAAGCCAGGGGAATCGCAATAAGGCGCCATCTACTGGCACTTACTATGTGCTGTGTACCTACTGTGAGCCAGACACCAAGCCAGGGGACTCTCAATAAGGACCTATCTACTGGGCATCTACTATGGGCTAGGGCACCAAGCCAGGGGAATCGCAATAAGGCCCATCTACTGGGCACCTACTATGTGCTAGGCACTAAGTTAGGAGAATCTCAATAGGGCTCCATCTATTGGGTGCCCACTATGTGCCAGACACCAAGCCAGAGGACTCTCAATAAGGATCCAACTACCGAGCACCTACTATGTGCCAAGCACCAAGCAGGGGGACCTGCAAAAGGCCCCATCTACTGGGCACCACTATGTGCCAGGCACCAAGCCAGGGGAATCACAATAAGGCTCATCTACTGGACACCTACTATGTGCCAGACACTAACCGGAATCTCAATAAGGCTCCATCTACTGGGTGCCTACTATGTGCCAGCCACCTACTGTGTGCCAGACACCAAACCAGGGGACTCTCAATAAGGATCCATCTACTGAGCACCTATTATGTGCCAGGAACCAAGCAGAGGGAATTGCAATAAGGCCCCATCTACTGGGCACCTACTATGTGCCAGGCACCAAGCCAGGGGACTCTCAATAAGGCTCCATTTACTGGACACCTACTGTGTGCCAGGTACCAAGCCAGGGAAACTCAATAAGGCCCCATCTACTGGGTGCCTACTATGTGCTGGGCATTAAGTTAGGAGAATCTCAATAAGGCTCCATCTACTGGGTGCCTAATATGTGCCATCCACCTACTGTGTGCCAGACACCAAGTCAGAAGACTCTCAATAAGGATCCATCTATTGAGCACCTACTATGTGCAGGGCACAAAGCCAGGGGAATTGCAATAAGGCCCATTTCCTGGGCACCTACTATGTGCCAGGCACTAAGCTAGGGGAATCTCAATAAGGCCCCATCTACTGGGTGCCTACTATGTGCCAGCCACCTACTGTGTGTCAGACACCAAGCCAGGGGAAGTGTAATAAGGCCCCATCTACGGGGTGCCTACTATGTGCTGGGCACCAAGCCAGGGGAATCTCAATAAGGCACCATTTACTGGGCACCTACTATGCGCCAGACACCAAACCAGGGGACTCTCAATAAAGGACCCATCTACTGGGTACCTATTATGTGCCAGGCACCAAGCCAGGGAAACTCAATAAGGACCCATCTATTGGGCACCTAGTATGTGCCAGGCCCCTGACAAGGGCTTCACGGATAGTACCTATTCTTATTTACTGAACCTACTGTATGCAAGGCATGGTGCCAAGGGCTTCACATGTTTTATGGTAAAAATACGGTGGAGGGGTTTCTTATGGCCAAGCAAGTGCTCACTGAACACGTGGCCACACGGGACCAAGTGCTCACTCCTCTCAGGGCCCCCCTTGGCCTTACTCAGAGAAAAATCAATGCCCATGTCTATAGCACCTACTGTGTGCCAGTTAGCATGCTGAGCACTTTGGAGAGTGATGTTGAAAGGGCCACTTCACTGGACACTGACTGTCAGGGAGCAGAGCTGGCTCCATGGGCCAGGTCCACATCACACTGTCCTGTTCTGAGGCCCTACTGTGCGCCAGCCCTGGGCAGAGCCACCGCGGACCAACAGCAGCTCTTGCCTACTGAGCACCTGCCATGGACTGGGCGTGGCTACGGTCCTCCGAAGACACCGATAGCAATTAACATTTGTGCAGCACCCACTGGGCCAGGCACGGTGCTGAGGACTTTATCACCCACAGCAATAGTCCCAACACATTAAGCACCTACTGTGTGCCAGGTGCCATGCTAGGAGAGTGGAAAACAAGCAGCTCCAACACACTAAAGCACCTGCTGTGCGCTAGGCACTAAGAAGAGCACTGCTGGTCAACACCAACAGCTCATACCCGTTAAGCACCTACTGTGTGCCAGGTTTTGTGCTAAGGACCTTACATAAAAACACTAATAGTTGTAACTTATTAAGCCCCTGCTATTAGGGGAATTGCAATAAGGCCCCATCTACTGGGCACCTACTATGTGCCTGGCAACTACTGTTTGCCAGACACCAAGCCAGGGGACTCTCAATAAGGCCCCATCTACTGGGCACCTACTATGTGTCGGGCACCTACTGTGTGCCAGACACCAAGCCAGGGGACTCTCAATAAGGCCCCATCTACTGGGCACCTACTATGTGTCGGGCACCTACTGTGTGCCAGACACCAAGCCAGGGGACTCTCAATAAGGCCCCATCTACTGGGCACCTACTATGTGCCTGGCAACTACTGTTTGCCAGACACCAAGCCAGGGGACTCTCAATAAGGCCCCATCTACTGGGCACCTACTATGTGTCGGGCACCTACTGTGTGCCAGACACCAAGCCAGGGGACTCTCAATAAGGCCCCATTTACTGGGTGCCTACTATGTGCCAAGGACTTGGCAGATAATAACTGCGGGTTTTGAGCACTCACCATGTCAGTGTTTCAGACTGACACAAGTACTAACTTGAGGGGTGGGGAGGTGGCTCAGTGGTACCGCGCTCGCCTGGCATACGCGGGGCGCTGGGTTCGAGCCTCAGCACCACATAAAATAAAGATGTGTGTTCACTGACAACTGAAAGATAATTATTTAAAAATTCTCTCTCCTCTCTCTGTGTCTTTAAAAAAAAAGAACTAATTTGAGCACCTACTGCGTACCTCACCAGGCTAACTTATTTATAGCAAGTGCCACATATTAAGCACTCACTGTATACCAAGCATACGACAAGAAATTTGAACAGCAATAGCTGCAGCCCATGATTTGGGTGCCTGGCACCAGGTTTAGCTTGTCACACACCACTGACAGCATCCGCTGATGAGTGCCAACTATCTGTCCCACCCCATGCTGTTCCATATTTACATTCCAAACAGCATTTATGGAGCACCTACTGTGTGCCAGCCAACGTTAAGGGTTTTGTTGAACAACAGAGATTGTTCCCATGACCTAAGCACCTACTGTGTGTACGGAGCGTAATATCTCCATATACCAAGTCGCTGTGGGGGTGACGGGCACCACCCCCCACGTTCTCACCTCCACAGACTCCACAGGCCCTGTGGCTGACCCTGCAAGGTGCTGTCCCTGGCCTGCCCTGCCAGCTCTCACAGCCATGCAGAAGTCACAGCTGTCCCTGCACCCACCCCACACTCCAGGGGGCAGGAAGCCGGTTTCAGAGCCCACGAGGGGCTCATCACCATCACTGGCCGCGCACCTACTGGCTGCAGGCTGTGCGCTTCCCCTCGCCTCACTGAGCCTTCTGCCCAGGTGAGGGAGCGGCAGAGCAGGACCAAGGCCTGGCCTCACCGTCCTCAGTGGCCACCGGGCTTACGGTGGAGGAGGCTCAGGGAGGCCACCATCCTGCCAGCCTTCACGCCCACCTCGTCTGTGCTCGGATCTCATACGTATTATTTGCCACGTGAACATCCTTGTGCTGCGACCCAGAGAGGAGCAGAGCTCCCATCTGCAAAGGCCTCGCAGAGCCCTGAGCCACCACGGCTCACTTCCACTAGAATGACCTGCCTCCCAGTGAACACTGGAACCCTCCTCTGAAACTAGACCTGAGGGGCCTCTCCCCACTTCTTGACCAGCCACCCCAACCCAAAGTGCCCAGGGAAGGCAGGCAGGAGCAGAAAACCAACTGGGGAATGTGCCAGAAGGAATGGATTTGCTGAGAAAGGGGGAGGAAAATAAAACCAAAACCATAATAAAATAAGAAACAACGGTGATGGTGGTGATGATGAGAAAAACCATAATAAAAGAAAGAAAGACGCCTTCCAGAAAACTCCCAGTCTGGTTACCTACCTTCCACTCTTCACCTGCTAACTTATAGGACTTTCTTACGAGGGAGGGACGCGGAGTGCTGAGCTACAAGGCCAGACCCGGCTCGCGGTGGGTCTCTGGACGCAGTGGGCCCCGGACGCAGTGGGCCCGACGCCGACGAGGCGGGAAGGTAGGACAGTGTCTTGGGAGACCCACGGCCGAGTGGTCTGGCCTCCACCTACCCTTGTGTTCAGACTAAGGAGCCCGCAGCCCTGGGGATACGCCTGGCCCTGAGTCTCTGCTGCTGCTCCTCTCGGGCCCCACCCGTCTTGGGGCAAGAAGTGGGGAGTCCCTTCCCCCGACTCCCTGTCCTGGGCCGCCCCGGAGCTTCGCGTGCCTGGGCCGAAGCCGCTTCCTAGGCGACCCTGGGGTCGCGTCCATCACAATCCAGCCCAACCTGCGTGATGTCTTGGAAAGGGCCGGGCAGGCGTGTGCAGAAGCCAGACACGCTGCGGGCGGCGCGGGCACGGGCGTCAGGAGTGGGTCCTGTGGGACACAGGGCTCTGGGCCATCTGGGTAGCCCAGACCTGCTGGGTGAGGGGGGCACGCAGGGTGGGCTGTGTTTGTGTACTTGCTCGAGACCAGCTGGTACTCACCTTACGACACCTCTGCCGGCCTCTCAGGTGGCCGCCCAAGCCACAGGCCACCCTCACTGACCTCCACCTGCCACACGCGCCCTGACGGCTGGGCGCTGCTCAGTGGGCAGCAGGAAGGAGGAAAGGGGCCTGGGTGGCGGGCTGTGTCCACGGCCCCTGATCTCTCGCACCCAGCCCGAGCTGATGGCACCCTCGACTGACCCAAGATGCCCCCCGAGAGCACGCAGCAGGGGGTTTGAAGGTCTGAAGGCCGCAGCTGCTTCCAGAACAAAGGCAGGGTGGCTACACGTGACCAGGGGCTGCAGGTAGGCCACGGGGGCCAGGCTGACACGAGGGCCCAGAGGGCAAAGCGAAGGGGCTCCGCAGGCCCAAGCACAGGGCAGGCAGGGAGGGCCATGGTGAAGGTGGTGGCAGGGGCCACAGCGTGGCCCACACCCAGCTGCTGGGTGGAGGGGACTGGTGACAGGAGGCCAGGCGGACAAGCACAGAAGTGCAGACATTCAAGAGCCGGGTAGCGGCGGCCCCTCCCCAGAGCCTGGCGTCAGATCTGAGGGCACCGACAGGGGGGGGGGGGGGCACGTCTGGGGCCTAAGGGCCACTGCTCCCCGCCGGGAGGAAGGCCATCAGGGAGGGTGCAGCTGTGTCCTCTGCTCTGGCAACCACAGGTGCCAGCTGTGCAGAGGCCAGGAAGTGGCCCCAGGATAGGACAGGAGGAGGGAGGTGTGCCTGGTGGCCTCTCAGCAGGGCAAAGCCTGCCGCTCTCCTGGCCCCTGTCCTCAATGCAGGTCAAGAGGCGGAGGACACAGGACCCCGTGGCGAGACCCTCACTGCACTGGTGGGAAACCGAGGCACGGCTCGGGCACATGTGTCCGAGGTCCAGGGGCGAAAGGAATCCGGCGAGGTGCCCCCCACCCCCTGCGGCGGGATCTGCCCCTCAGGCCCCGCGAGGCCGGCCGGCTGCGCCAGGCCGCGGTCCCCCCCGCAGAGAAGGGCGGTGGCCGAGACACGTACTGGACTGCAGCGTGCGCTGCCGCACCACCGAGGTGAAGGCGCCCAGGCCCTGCGGCGAGCGGGCCGCCAGGCGGAAGGCGTACTCGGTGTTGGGCTTGAGGTCGTCCACCACGAAGGCCGTCGTGGGGTCGAAGGTCCTCCCCACCTGGGGTCCAGGAGAGACAGGGAGAGACAGAGACGGGGAGATGGATACAGAGAACCAGAGACAGATTTAGAAAGAGGGAGAGAGAGACGGGGCCAGAGATGGAGACAGGAGAGAAAGAGAAAGCCATGAGACAGGCGCACAGAGCCACACACGCAGGAGAAGAGAGGGGACCGGAGGGGACAGCGAGAGAGGGACAGAGACACGGAGGGATGAGAAACAGCAGAGCCAGAAAGCGGAAAACCAGCAATAAAGGGACAGAACAGGTGACATGGAGGCGGAGCAGGGACAGGGAGTCCGGTGAGCCCCTCCCTGGCCCCTCCCCAGCCCCTCCCACCCGCTGGCCCCTCCCACCCCGCCGGCCCCTCCCACCCCGCCAGCCCCGCCCCTTCCCGGAGAGCCCCGCTCCCCCAGCCCGAAGGGTACCTCGCGGCCACGGTCGCCCTCCCGGAAGAGCAGCTCATACTTGATGATGCTCTCCTGCCGCGGGGGGCTCCAGGAGAGCCCGATGCTGGTCTCGGACTTGGCCTCGGCCCGCAAGTTCATGGGCTGGCCAGGGACTGGGGAAAGGGCAACGAGCGGAGATGGGCGCGGCAGCGTGGGGGCGCTGCACACCGCCTCCCCGCCGCGGCGGGTGCCCTTCTCCCAGGCAGAGGCGCCCAGGACTCTCTGCAACCCCACCTCCCCTCGGCTGTCCACTTCCACCCGGTCCCTCTCCTGGCCTCTTCCTGATCCCGACAAATTAAGTGAGAGGTTGGAAGGCGGCAAGTGTGCACTGGAGACTGCGTTCCCATCATGCCGCAGGCGCCCGAGTTTCCTGGATTTTTGGTTTCAAAAGCCTGAACCCCAAGAGAAGGGTCGGCGACCCACGAGACCTGGGCCCACGACTAAGCAGCTGCGAGTCCTCCCACCGCAGCGGGTGGGAGGCCCATCTGAGCCTGGGGTTGAGGCCCCTTCATTTATTAACTGGAAACACACATCATCAGTCCCTACAATAACAGTGGCAGAGGGGGTCCCCAAACTCAGCCGCTGACGCGTCCCTGGGAGTTAATGACAGCCGGAGGCCATGGCATCACCGCCCGGATCTCAGCCCTGGGAGCCGCCTGGGGGTCCAGCTGGAGCCCTGTGGGCTGGCCGGTCAGAGTTTCCAAGGAAAGCCAGAAATTTTTGATTTTCTGGACGGCCCCAAATATCTCAAAGCACCGAGCAGGACCCACAGGCCGGCTGTGGCAATCAGCCATGGGGCCACCGTGCCTGGCCCCCCTCCAGGCCCCAGCCAGGACGCCCCGCGGCTCACCTCCCTGCTGCGTCTTGACCTGGATGGGGTCCGAGAGGGGCCCATCCCCTACGGAGGTGAAGGCTAGCACGCGCACGGTGTAGGTCTCGTCCTCCAGCAGGCTGCCCACGGTGGTCAGCAGGCTGTCGTCCACGTTATGCTTCTGCCAGTTGCCCACCGGGTGCTCCGGCTCCATGGTGTAGTAGACGCGGTAGCCGCGGATCAGCCCGTTGGGCTCCACCGGCTCCTCCCACTGCACGATCATGGTGGTGGCGCTCAGCATGCGGGCCTGCACGTTGCGCGGCGCACTGGCCGGGGCCTGCTCGCCCGTGCGGGTGACCACAGACTCGCTGGGTGGGCCCTGGCCGATGGAGTTGACGGCAGACACCCAGATCTCATACTCCGAGTTCGGGCTCAGGCCGCCGATGCTGTAGCGCGTGGTGGTGATGTCCTCCTTAATCTGATATGGCCCGTCCTGGCTCTTGGACTTGTACTCGATGACATAATAGGACACAGGGTCTGGGTTGCCCGAGTCCCAGGTGATGGTGATGCTGGTGGCCGTGTTCTCCGTCACCACTGGAGTCCCAGGGGCTTTGGGGAGAGCTGCGAGAGGGGGGCAGGTGACAGATTGGGCACACTGCTGAAGGGCCCCAGAGCCACGCAGCCTCTGAGCACACAACTGCCTTCCTCCCAATTTGGTTTCCTGGGAGGAAACCTCCGTCTCATCCCCTCTACAGCAAGAGCCAGCCAGCGTGGCTACGGTGGCACCAGGCTTCTAAATAAAGTCCTATCGGGACCCAGTCCTGCTGACGTTGCTCTACGATGGCCCAGCTGACGGGTGCAGCCCCGTCCAGCCCAGAGCTGAAACTCTCCTTTTTCAACAGTTGCAGCTGGCCCAGGGGCACACACTGGTCGCCCAGTGACTCAGGAGGCCGGGGCAGGAGGAGGGCGAGTTCAAGGCCAGCCTGGGCAACCTAGCCAGGCCCTGTCTCAAAACAGAGGGCCGGGATGCGGCTTGGGTGGAGGCCTGCCCACCCTGAGGCCCTGGGCTCCATCCCAGCTCTGCCAAGGAACAGAACTGGACTGGCTGGGTAGGACACATGTCCACCCTGCCTGCGGCGCCCGTGGCCGCTGCTCGCTTCAGCCGGGTCACTCGGCTTTGCCCCACGGGGCTGGTCCACTTCACCCCTGCTGTACCTGGCCACTTTCTGGAATGCTCATCCCGTGCCCCTCCTCCGCCTGGCAGGAGGCACGGTGCCCGCTTCACATCGCGGTTCTCCCGCTTTTCGCCTCTGTCCCAGTAGCGGGGCCTGGGTGTCACCCGCAGCTGACTCTCTCCCACTTGTCCCTAGACATCAGCCCACAGGCCCAGCGGCAGCCGACCCTCAGGTGACACCAAAGCCTTCCTGCAGCCCGGGTCAGGCAGGGCCTGGGGCCTTCCCGACGCTGCTCTGCAGCTGTCACCCAAAGGCTGCCAGACGAGCTGCCAGTGAGTGTGACCACGTGCCCATAAAACTTTACTCACAACGAGCGGAGGCCGACTCGTCCCCAGGCTGCAGCCGGCTGGTCCCCGAGGGACAGGCTGGAAACTGCACAGCCACAAGCCCGTTTCCTCCCAGACCTCCTGTGTCTGCACGGGCTGCACCAGCGTCCCCAAACCCCGTCCCTTGTCCTGCTCACGCCTCCTCAGTTTCCAGTCTTTCCACCGAGACATGCTCCTCCCTCACGTCCCGGGGATGAGTCCACGAGGAGGTCTGAAGGGCACTGTGGACCTGTGACCGTCCTGATGACCCTAGGTCACTGCTGCCTGGCTCTGTGGGCTCGGAATGAGCCACAGCCATGGACACGAGGGGCGACCCCGTAGCCACGGCCACCTGTCCCCGCCTGCCTCTGCTTCCACAAGCAAACCCCTGCTCCGCGCCTCAGCGTGTGGCAGGGTGCGGTGGCAGCCTGCGGCACCAGAGCTGTGGACGAGCAGCTGCCGTGGCTCCCTGCTCACCACGTGGCACTTCCTGCCCCCACAGCACCTCGCGGGAGGACCTGTGCAGTCCCCCGCCTCCAGAGGCAGCCTCCTGCGTCACATGTCTATGGTGGCCGTTTTTTCCTTTTGTGGCACTTGGGATGGGACCCAGGGCCTGTGCACGATTGGTGAGCGCCCTGCCCCTGAGCCATGCCTGGCCCTATCCATCTCACTTGGAGACAGTGGGGCCAAGTGGCCCGAGCTGGCCTGGAACCTGCCGTCCTCCCACCTCAGCCTCCTGGTGGCCAGGACGATGCAGCCCTGGGTCCACCAGGCCTCCTGCTGGCCTTGGAGGCCGGGTCCAGTGATCAGTGTAAGCCGTCTATGTCAGTCCCCACATGGAGGACAGTGGCCAACGCTGCACGGTCCCGGTCATTAAGTGACGCGTGACGGTTTGGTCAATACACATCAGCTCGGAGAGCTGTCCTTCCAGGTCCCCAGCGAGGAGACTGAGGCACGGCCCAGAGGCCCCCCCCCACGCCCGGCTTACACTTCACTGTGATCTGGGCCACCGCCTCGATGACGCCCAGGCTGGACATGGCCACACACGTGTAGTTGGCCGAGTCCTTGACGTCCGTGAGCTCCAGCACGTTCCGGCCCACAGGCATGTCGTCCTCGGGCGTCAGGTCCTCGGCCCCCTGCATCCACTTGACGTAGGGCATGGGCGAGCCCACGGCCACGCAGGTGATGTTCACGTTGCCACCCGGCATGATCTCGTGGCTGGTGGGCAAGATGGAGAAGCGGGGGGCCACGCGGCGGACTGGGGGGTGGCGGCAGCCGAGATGCCGGGGAGGGGAGGCGGCAGAGGAGAGAGAGAAGCAGGAAGGAGGAAGAAAGAGAGAAAGGGAGGAGAGATGGGAAAGAGCGGAAGCCATTAAATACGGACAGGCTCTTGTCCCCAGGAACCCCCCAAACGAAAAGGAAACAAAGGCCAAAATCAAAAACCAAATCCAACACAAAAAACCAAAACGCCAAAGGAGGGAACTTCACAAACGAGATCGGAACGGAGTGGAGACGCGAAGCTGGACTTCAGAGCACAAGGTTCCAGACCAGAGTGGCTGTCACAGCACAGAGATGGACACAAAAATTTATCAGCCGTTTCTCATCTTTGCTGACAGCGTGGCTCCGGAGACCGGCCCTGCGTCCTGAGTGGGCGGTCACTCTGCAGAGCCTGCAGGGCTCCGGCGGGACACCCTGGGCCGGGGCGCTCGGGCCGACCTGACTCGCCACCCCCTGGTTCCCAGGGCACGGGGAAGGCCCTGCAGGAGAGGAGCCGGAGGCAGAGGGGGCCTGGCAGCTCAGGCCCCACGCTCGACCCCTTCTGGTGACACAGGGACCCCACCCCCTTCCCCAAAGGAAAGATGAGAAACTCTAATGAAATTTTTGTGGTTTTGGGTTAGAAACCCTCTAAAAGCTTCTGTCGGTCTGACAAGTTTCCATCGATAGATGCGGCTCTCAAAGTCACAAACATCATGCAGAGTAGGTTGAGAGTGGGGGGGGGCGAGGAAGGAAGGGGGAGCAGAGGGGTCAGGAGAGGCTCAGGAGGCCGGAGCGTGGACAGATGAGTGGAGAGAGGCGGGGACAGAGGGTGGGCAGAGAGAGCGGGGAGGGGCCCACTTCAGTGCTGCGGATTAATCTAGCAGATGTGACCCAATGTGACAGGTCACATTGTCACATCACGGCCCTGGTAGAGTCATAAACAGGGAAATATAATGATCATCATCATCGACAACCAGGGGCGAGCTGGGCTGGGCTGGGCCCCGGGCGTGTTGGGTGCCACCTTCCCTGCGGACCTCGCGGAGGGCGAAGGCGGCAGGATGCATTTCGGGGGCTCCATTTTCGGAAGTTGGGGGATTCTGGGGCAGGAAAGGGGCGGCCTCCCGGCCCCTGAACTTGAAAGGCTTGGCTACAGAAGGACCCGTGCTGGGCCGTGGGAGGGGACGTGGCCCGCTGGGTGAGTCCCCAGCCCGGGTGGGAAGGGTCTCTGTAGTGGTGCCAAAGGGGGCCACCAGGAGGACCCGGGACCCCCACCGTGGCCCCGCCCTGGCTGAAGGCTCCTGGGGCTGTAGGCTCAGGTCTCGCCTGCTCTACTGAGGAGGGTCTCGCAGGGTGAAGGGAAGCAGCCCTAGCTGTCCCCCAGCCCCGGCCTCCCGGAACCCCAGCCTGCTCCCGAACCCAGGCGGGAGGCACGGGAAAGGGCCCCGCGGGGCGTGGCGGGGTCTGTGGAAGCTGGCAGCCCTTCGGAAAACGAAGCCCCACGAAAAGTCCAGAGTCACACTGGAGACAGGATGGGGTGCCGCTGGGGCGGGGCGGGCGGGCACAGAGGGCATGCAGACAGACGGAGGAGAGTGAGGGCCGGGGAGGGAAGGGGCCGGCCGCCCGTGGACCAGGCCAGCCGCCGGCACCCACAGCGAGGCTGGGGTGGGTGGGAGATGCCGAGGCTGTGTTGTCATGGAAACGGAACACGATGGGGATGAGCGTGGGGAGCCAATAATCCAGGACAGGAAACGGCATCACGTCCAGAACGGAATCGGGGGCAAATGATAAGAGCGAAAGCGAAAAGAAAAGGAAAAAGAAAAAAGAGAAAATCCAACAAATGAGAGCAGCCCTCGGAGACAGACAGCACCCGAAGCCAGAAGGGCAGGGATGGAATGGGGGCTGAAAATCGGGGTCTGAAAGGAGGAGGGCTGTGGCTTCCCAGGAGGCCCCCGCCCCCGGCAGAACACAGGATCTGGCCGCCCCCGGCACCCAGGGGCCTGGGCCCGGGGTCCAAGGCGGCCACGGTGGGATCCTCGTGCAGAAAGGAGCAAACCAACCCGGCCCGAGGGCCTCTCCCTGCAGCGCCCAGACCCTGTCACGCCCAGCCCCAGGCTGCAGCCAAGTCCACGGCTTCAAGGAGGCCCACTCCCTGGCTAAGGAGCCCGTCCCCAGCCTCAATTTCCTCATCTGTAAAAGGGGGAAAGGGGGGCCATCAGGCGGCCCCCAGGACGATCCAGCACACAGCAGGCGCTCGGCCAGGCCTGCGGCAGAAGGAAGACACAGGTGCTCTGTGCCAGCAAGTTGGGGGCTGGTTTTAAAATGGAAACCCTGAGGGTGCCCTTGTCCTTGCTCTGTCCTTCCTGATGACGTCCAGAGGCAAGTGTCCTTATGCCCTATTTGCAGATGAGGAAACGGCTCCGGGGGTGACAGACCCAGCAAGGGAACCCTGTGCCAGCACTCAGTCGTGCTGCCTGGTCCCTTTCCCTCACAGGGTGAGCCTGACTCACCACAGTGAGCAGCCAGAGGGACAGCCAGGTGTCCCTCTTGGCACCTCAGCGTCTTTGAACTTATGTCCTTACCCACTGGGAACACCAAAGAGGGCAGAGGACCCGTCACCTAGACACAACACCTCGGTATCCTGCAGCCTTCACGTAAAGGTGCAGGGGCCATCAGTGAAAGGCTCCCCCACGGGGACTGTGAGGACAAGGACAGGAGATCTAGCTTTAGCATCTAAAGGCTGAACGTCAAGCTGCCACCTCGTCCAAAAGACCCTGGCCACACTCTGGTCTCTTAACTCCCCGGCAGGGCTGTCACGCTCACTTGGAGTGGACAAGGCGTCACACCTCGAGCCTGTGGAAGACCTGCCCCAGAGGGTCCGTGACCACAGGCCGTCCGAGGCGGTCTGTCAGCAGCAGGGCTCGGTGCCCACGCTCCCCGACACGGCCAGCGGCCACCCGCTGGGCGGTCTGCCAAGAGCTGCGGAGGCCTCTCGGGCACCCCAGAGCTGCCCGCCTGCTTGCCCGCCCACCCACCTCATCTGTTTCTGAGGGTGGGCTCTAGGAAGAGGCTGGTTTGCCACGACTTTGCGGAGGATCTCGTGCCCACTGGCACCAGGCGACCCGGACCTCCCTGGGGCTCTGAAAAGCCGGCGGGCACCCTCTGGGCCAGCAGGAGGACGGCCGACGCTGTGTTCTGCGCGGTTGGTGCTCACCCACCCACACCGTCTCTCCGCCCCTGGCTGCAAGCTTGAGGTGCAGGTTAGAGAACAGTGGGCACGGGGCCCACGGGACAGAGAGGCCCGCGGGACCCCCGCCCCAATTACCGACCTGAATGGAGGGTCCAGGCGGGTTATAAAGGACCACACCAGCCTTGGTCCTCAGCACGCTCCAGCGGGCTCTGGTCCCAGCTCTTCTCGTCACCGAGTAGCCAGGGGGTCCCAGCAGGGGGACCCGCGTGGGCGAGGGGTCAGGAGGGTGGGCAGCGGGGGTGGGGTGGGGTGGTGGCAGGTTGGGGGGTGGTCGCTTCAAACCCCGATTCACATGGAAAAACAACTCAAAACCCGTCAAAGCAACCAGGAGACGACCCTCCCCCAGGCAGGAAGAGGCAGAAACTCAAAAACAAAAGTGGGTTCGGGGGGCAGAGGAGGGGAGGAAGGAAACTCAAAAGTGAGGTGATGGGTTGAAGCACTGGGAGGGACCCCACAGTGTCAGCCACGTCAGGGTTCAGCGAGCCCAGCGCCGGGGCCTGCTGCGCGTTTTGGGGTGAGAGAAACTTGTGCTGTTTCTGCAGACCCCAAAACGGGTAGCGGGTGGGAGGGGGGGACGCCCAGAGGTGCCCAGGGACGGCAGCCTCCAGGGTCGCTGGGGCCTAGATTACACCTGTCGGGGTCGGAGGCCTGTGGCCGGCCTGGGCCCTCCCCGCCACCTGCTGGCACTGCCGCCCTCTGCCCTGAAGACAGCGGCTTGCAGGCCCCGAGGGTCCCGGACCCCAGCACAGCTGACAGCGGCCTTGCAAGCCGTGGGCGTGTGAGGAGGACGTCAGGCTGCTTCATGGACACGTATCTCTTTAATTGTCAGGGTTTTGGGGGGTGTCACCCTCTCTCTCCCGCCTTTGTGCCCCCCCTGCCAATCCACCGACTACCTCGCCCCCTCGCTGTGGCCGCAGACTCGGGCCTCCCAATGACAAGGTGTAATCTAACGTCCCCCACAGAGGAGACAGCGATGCACAGGGCGGGGTGCAGGCAGCAGGCGGGGTTCAGAGCACAGTGTTCCTGCAGGGCCCTCTGAGCCCAGGCCAGTGGGTGCCCCTCTCCCCCCGGGGAGGGTGCAGGAGGGGCCCGACTCTGCTCTCACAGCCCTGCCCGGGAGGAAGTCGGCCAGGGTGGGCCACGGCCAGCAGACACCCGAGGTCCTCCCGGTGTCACAGGAAGGACAGGTGTCCTGGGCCCTGCGTCTGTGTCCACCACTGTTTTGGGAACAGGAAGTAAGGGACATCTAGAGGTCACGTCCATCAATTCTAGGGCTTGGTGCCGGAACTTTAGTTCAAAACGTCACCTGACCCCTGAGGACAGGGGGACCACGGACGGCCACCTGGACTCCCCGACTTCGGTCAGACGGCCTGTCCCGGCCACCCGGGTCGGAACTCGAGACTCTGCGGGGATGATTCCAATCCCTTTGGCCTCCTCCAAAACACTGGAGGTGTCCTGAGTCCACTGTGGAGGAACGTCCTCCTGATGTCCACAGCTGGCACTGAGAGCCATTAAACAGGGTCCTGCTCCCCAGGATGCGGTGCAGCTGGGCCCCTGCACACGACTGATCTTAGGGCGTTGCTCCCAGGAGGCACAGGGCACGGCGGAGGGAGGGTGTCCTGCATCCGGCCACCCGCCCAGGGCCGCCAGGGGCACTGGGAAGTGGCCAGGGGTGTGGCCTTGGCCCTTTGGGTCCCAGAGGTCAACTTCAGAAAGAGAAGGGCGAGTCTGAACCCCTGTCCAGTGGAAGCCAGAGGCCAGAGGTCAGAAGCTCTGCTGGGCCCGGGACTCCTGGACAGTGGTGGCAACAGGGCAGGACACGTCCGGCGGCCTGAGCCAGGCGGGTGCCTCTGTGGGCACCTGGCTGCACCTTCCAGCCGCGCCTGGGGCTGGACTGGACTTCCGGAAAGTGGCTGGGGCCCTGGGGGAGCCACTGACCTCTGGGGGACAGGGCTGGAGCCACAGGAAACGAGACCAAGGGTGGACTTGGAAAGGCACCAGTGAGAAATGAGATCAGAGACCCCCGCCAGCTCCTGGCCCACGCGTTCCGAGCAGTTGCTACGGAGTGGACACTGAGGGGCCTCGCAGGGAAGGGAGCGGCTGGACAGGCTCTTCCCTTGAGCTCTCTGCTATATCATGGCGACAGTCCTCTGGTGTCCTTGGAGGCTGACCACATGGGACACCTGACAGGGTCAGCTCCATGGAGTCCCCCTACCCCTGGGAGCTGGGCACATTTAGGTCTTTATCATTCAGACGAAGACACATGGACTGCAAGGGTCAAAAGGCCAGCCGCGGTCTTGCAGCCGGGGAGGGGCAGAGAAAGGCTGACCTGAGGCAGCCAGAGTCCAGGCCAGAGCCTGTGCGGCACTGTCCCCAAATCCAAGTGGCTTCTGAGACCCTCAGCCCCTCAGCTGAAATCCACCCGGACGTAGCTTTGGTGCAGGGGGCAGGCCACTTCCCACCTGCGGGGCTTCCCTGAGGCCCTCTGCGGGGCCACAGCTGCTCAGTGAGGGGAAAGAAGTCCCTGCGGGCACTGGTGCCCTCCCGCCAGCTCGGCTGGGGTCTAGGAAGGGGGAGGCTGGAGAAAGCAGGTGAGGGGCAGGAGGTCAAGGAACGCAGGCCCGCAGGGCGGCCTCTGCCCTGGACTGCTGTCTACGGTGGGCAGCCGGCTGGGCTGGGCTGGGCAGAAACCCTAGTCTATGGCCGTGTGGAGCTGGTGTGAGGCTCAGGGCTTGTCTTCCCTTGGGGAGGGAGCAGGAGAGCCTGCAACTCTGAAGGTTTGGAAATGGGGCAGAGAGTGAGAGAGAGGGGAGGGGGAGGGGGGGAGGGGAGGGGGAGGGAGGGGAGGTGGGGAGGGGGAAAGGGGGAGGGGGAGGGAGGGAGAGAGACGGAGGGGGGTGGCGAGGAGAGGCCGTGTCAAGCCCTGGTTTCCCCAGATCCCACAGCTCTGATGCTCAGGGAACTCAGAAAGTGACCGTGCTGTGCGGCTAGACAAAGGCGCCTGACTGGGCGCAGAGCCTGGGGAGGAGAGGGGCCAACGTCTCCGTCTGCCCTGCCTTGCGTCTGGGCCTGTGCCAGCCAGGACGATGAAGTCGTCACACCGGCTGCCATCCTGCCATCTGGGCACCGCGTGCCAGGCATGCACTGCTCGCGCAGGCTGTGCCATTATTACTCCCCCTTTAAGGTGACCCTTCTCTTTATTTGGAAGTTTCGCTGTTTGGAGGAGGACTCTGATTCCCGCTGCCCTTCAGCGGGGACCTCCCAATTCGTTTTGTCTTTGGTGACGGGGGCAGTGGGGACAGCCCCGTGTGAGGCAGAAGAACAAGGAGACACCTGCCTGAGCTCCCTCCACCTGCTGCCCTGGTCGGGCTCTGGGCAGAGAGGGCTGTCGGCCCCCACGCCCGCCCCAGGCTCTGGCCGCCCGCTGTCCCTCTGCACACCCCCCCCCGCACCCTCTGCCAGGGCGGCCACTTTCTGCTCTGACATCTCGGCTGTGGGACCCCTGCCACCCTCCTGGGTGAGAGTCGGGACAGGAACACTGGCTTTTAAGTCACAATGCGTTCGGAGAGCAACCACGGAATAGCTCAGCCAGGGGCAGACACCAGACAGCACAGAGCAAGACAGGACAGACAGTCGCTCTGGGGGAGGGCGAGCAGGTAGAGGGGCGGCAGGGAAAAACCAACCGATCGACTTTTCCCCAAAAATGAAACAAAACTTTAAAAAAATTAGAAAAAAAAAAAGAAAGAAAAGAAAAGAAAAAAACAAAGAGAGAGAAACGGACCAGGAGACAGGAGCCCGCCAACAGAGGGCGTGGGACGCACCAGGCAGACCACGGGGCATGCAGTCTCACATTCTCCCAGCATGCATCAGGCCCGTCACCATGACGACGAGGTGCAAGAACTCAGCAACGACATGACCAACGGATGCAGAGCGACCACAATGCAAGCATCGCATGTGTGCGCCGCCTCGGCCGGGCTGGGCACGGAGGCTGTGTCTTTCTGGGTTTGCTGTCGCCGGGCGGCTTTCTGACTGTGGTGGTGCCCACTGTCTGCTCCGTTTCTGCGTCTCGGCTGTGCGTGTGCGTGTGCGTGTCTGTGTGTGTCTACTGTGCTCAGTGTGTGTCGTGTCGTTTTTTCGGAATGTAAAAATGTGGGTAAAGAAAGTAAAAAAGAAAAAAAACACACCAACCTTCTCGAAGCTCTGAGGGATGTAAAGGGGGTTGATGCGGAACACAATGACATGGGGAGAAGAGAAAAAATAGGGGAAATACAGAGAGTAAAAGAGGACTTCCCAAGGCGAAAAGCTGCATCGTCTGTTTTCTCTTTAAACCAAAAAAACTCAAATTAAAAAAGAAAAGAACAGCGACGGCTTCCTGCTCCCGCTCGGGCCGACACCGGCGCCGGCTCCCTCGCTGCCCAGGCGGTCGGAGAGTCTGAGACCGGGCAAGACGGGCCGGCTGGCCCTGCCGGGATGGCCCTGGCCCCTCCGCCCACTGCGTCTACACTGCCCTCCATCCCCACCGGCTGCAGACCCCAGTGCTGGCAGGAAAGCCCAGGAGGATGAGGACCAGTCCATCGGGGTCACGGACGCGCCAGACTCACCGGGTGCCGCGGTGGCAGATCAGACGCCCGCCCGCCCGCACCCCCCTCCCCGCAAGGCCTGCTCCTCACACAGGACGCGCCACCCGCGGTGCAGGACCCAGGAGTCGCCTCAGGGCCAGCGGGAGCTGTGGCCACTGGACCAGGGGACGAGGGTCTTGGGTGGAGGCACCGCTCAGCCCGCGTGGAGGATGACGAGGGCGGCCCCCGCGAGGGTCACTGAGCTTGGGAGGGAGTGGCCAGGTGGTTGGCCCAGAGCGGCCGGGCGGGCCATGGAGGCCGTTTCTACCACGGGTCGGGTCAGAACCAGCCCCGAGTGGGACGGGGTGGGGAGGGGACACAAAGCTTCCGAGAGGACCCAGGATCCTGACGGAGACGAGGGTCGGCAGAGTCACCCGGCCCCGCGGGGGCACCCAGGCACCTGAGGCGGTGGAGGTGGGGGAGCCCCTGGGACGGACCCCTGGCACCCGGCAGGGACCTGGCGGGGACGGGAAGCCGGGACCCACAGCTTCGCCCAAGGGGGCCACCAAGCCCGCGAGTGTGCCTGCCAGGCCCGGTCCTCCCACTGGCCCGAGCGTGAGCGCCCCGCGGGTCTCGGCTGTGGGCACGAGTGCGCTGGGCCAGCGGGCGGCCTGGACCCCAGCTCCGAGGAGGGCGCGGGGCGGGGCGGGCAGTGAAGCGGGACCACGAGGCCACAGTCGGAGAAGCACAGCCAGCACACGACACGGGGCACCACACACCACAGAAGCCACCGGGGGCGGCGGGGACAGGGCCCAGGCCCGCGGGCTCCCCCACCCTGCGGCCCGAGACTGCCCTCCCCCGCCCGCTCGAGCCCGGCCGCTGCCCAGGGCGGGCGTTCTCACGGCCAGGGGCAGGACGAAAGCCGCCCGCTGCCCAGGCCGGGAGCCGAGGTCCAGAGAGGGAGGCCGCCAGTCCCGACCCCCCGCTGGGGAGGGCGCCTGCGGGTCTGCAGGTGGGGGAGCCGGAGGCGGGGCCCTGCGGGGACCTGGGTGCCGCGCTCCCTACCTCGCACGTAGAGGTTGGCGGGCGAGGAGTAGCGCACGCCCGCGCTGTTGGTGGCCACGCACTCGTACTTGCCCTGGTCGGTCTCCTCGCTGCTCTCGATCTGCAAGGCCCCTGCGGGGAGAGGGACAACTGGCCACTGAGGGGGGCCGGCCGCGCTGGGAGGCCATCCCGAGTCCCGGCTGGCCCGTCTCTGGCGCTGGCGCAGCTGGAGAGGGTGACGACACAAGGCAGGCCCGCAGGCCCGCCGGACCCCACTTGCTGGGCTGACTGGACACTCCAGGGTGCCCGGCAAATCCTCCGCTCTCGCTGAAAGGGAGCTGCCCACGGGGCCGCGCTGCCAGGCCCAGCCCCCAGACGGGCAGCAGGTGGCCATGTTGCTGGGGTGGACGTGAGAAAGCACCGCGTGGTGCTCTCAGGGAAACGGGTGGGGCTGGCCCTCAGCCCCTCAGCCCCGCGCCCCAGGCCTCAGGGCCAACAGACGCCGACTGCGAATCCAGGAGGCTGCAGCCGCTCGACAGCACCGGAGTCCAACCCGCGGTCCGCGTCCCCTAGTGCGTGTGGAATGGGGTCTCCACACGGGGTGCCTGTGAGCACGCGGAGCAGTGTCACCTCACGATGGCTGAGGTAAAGCCACCAGGACAGGGTGCACCAAGCATGCTTGGCCTCAGTCTGGACCAGAGCCACTGTCTGGACACTGCGCAGGGGCCACGCCTCCTGGCACCCAAGTCCTCCAAATGAGTGACTGGACACGAAGACCCATGGACACCAGGCGCCGAGACCCAAGGTCCTGGTGCCCCTCGGTGTGCCTGACACTGTGGGCCCAGCCCAAGGCCCGGTGGCGCGGGGCTGCAGAGGTCGGCCAACGGAGGCCACTACACTCACAGCTGACCTGGGGCTGGGTGGCCCAGTGAGGCCAGAACCACAGGCCCGGACCTGGGCACGGGCTGCTCACGAGTGGACAGAGACGTCTGAGACGGCAGGCACTGAGGCCAGGTCTCGGTGCCCAGCGGCACGTGCCGTCCCCTCGCTGTGTTTGAGGGCACAGGCCCCGACAAGACTCCACTTCTGCCCACGTTAAGGAGTCGCTGAAGTCGCAGACCAAGTCGGTGGCCGGAGTTAGTGAACAGGAGGCCGAGACCCCCAGGGCTGTGGAGCCTGAACGGGAACGTGTCCCCATGTCACAGCGAGGCCGTGTGCCCGGAGCCCAGGCCTTCACAGGACACACGCTCACCCACACCCCACGAGACACGGGGGTCCATGGCCTCCGTTTGGCAAGAACTAAACTCCGTGAAGGTACGTTGGGACGTATGGTCACAGCCTGGACCCAAGGGCCCGCCGGCCGCGAGTTAAGGAAGGCGAGAGAGGCTCCCGCGGTGTCAGAGCTGCGAGCTTCACCAGAACCCGTGGCACAGGAGCCCCAAACCAGAGCTGTTTACGGTTGTCCTAAGAAGTGGCATGGACCCCAGACAGGGAGGTCCTCTTTGGGGGCAGCAGATAGAGGCCCCTATAGAACAAATACCTATGTTCTTCCCCGACCTCAGACTCTGAGGTAATGGGCAGTGGAGATCACTGTGAGGCCCAGAGAGGGCAGGGAGCCCGCCCTAGGTCACACAGCATTCTTCCTAGGCTTCCACCCAGGCCTACGGAGTCGCCTCTGAGGCAGTGCTGAGGGCGGGCCCAGCGTCCATCCTGGCCTTTGACAGTGCCTGCCTCGGCTCCCTCGGGCTGGACACCCCAGATGGTCACATCCAGAGGCTGCTCTGCAGCTGACCTCAGAGAGGCAGAACGGAGGCTGCAGAGGGGCTCTGCCAGGGCCCTGGGTGGCGAGGAGGTGCCGCCCCTCCCCCCAGAAGGCGGCCACCCACTTCCGCACTCGCCCGGCCACAGACAGACACAGAGACAGGAGGACACTGCAGGGTGGTGGGAGTGGGGGCCTGGGGGCCCGGAACCTGGGCAGGGCGGCGGGAGCGGGCCTCTTACCTCGGATCGGAGTGCTCTCTGCAAGGGAAGAGAGACCAGGCGAATGTCAGGGGGGCCGGGGGCCGGGGGCGGCTGGCCAGCCGGGGCCTGGAGACCCAGGAGGCCTGGCTGCAGGACAGGTGGGCAGAGCAGGCTTCCCACGGGAGGGGTCTGCGGGCCGGAGTGGCCCTGCCCTGGGGGAGGGAGGAGGCCCCGACCCCCTTCTCTCCTGGGGTCCAGCAAGGGGCTGCTTGAAGGCCCGAGTCTGGACTGGGAAGGCGGGGAGGGGAGCAAGGGGTCTCGGTCTTGTTAGAGACGGGGACAGCAGGGGTTAGTGCCCGGGGCTGGGTGTGGCAGCAGCTAAGGAGGTCACAGACAGGAGGAGGGCGGGAGGAGCCGGGATGGGGGTCAGGGCCTGTCCAGCTCCCGGAGGAAAAGAGGAAAGGGCGGGCCGCCGAGGGGACACCTGGGGACCCGGATTGGACCTCACAGTTCTGCTCTTCTTCCCTGGCTAGCCCAGCCCCTGTGACAGCAGCTGGCCACAGGAGGACAACCGGGCCCAGAAGGCCCGAGACCAAGGCAGAGCGGCCATCCTGCGCAGCCGGACGGGCACCCGAGGGCAGCTCTCCCCGTGGCCTGGGCCAGGGAACCCGGGGAACCCCAGGCCACCTGAGGCAGAGGAGGTGACCGGCTGGGGCCCACCTTCTCTCTGGGAGCGCCAGCCCTCTAGGGCCGCTCTCCGCCCTCCTGAGAGGCCAAGGGGGACTCCTGGAGGCCAGGCCAGGGAGCTGGAGGGGACCCGCGGGCTCCTGCTTCGCTGTCTCGCTGCGCTCGGGTGACCACGGCAGGAACTGGGCCGAGCTGTCACGGCCACCACCGAGCAGAAAGGGCAGGTCTCTCAGCCCTCCCCGGGGCCTGCTCCCCTCGCAGGGAAGCCAGAGGCGGACCTCCGCCGTCCTGGGCCGGCCACTCTCACCTCAGTGACAACGGGCCCAGGGTGCCCAGGCTGGGGCTGGGAGCGGAGGGTGACGAGGACGCCCGGCTGGGAAAGGTCAGCCCGGCCCCAGAGCTGGCCACCGGGGGCTTTCCACGGGGACCCCAGGGCCCTCCTTTTCCTCTTTTCCTCCGGGGCCGGTCTCCGATGCCCTGGCACCGGCTGGGAGGGGTGGCCGTGGGGGTCGGGTTAGTGAACATGCCACACACGTGGGTCGGTTACTGTCACGGTGGCTGTTAGTCTGGGAGGGTGGGGACCAGAGGCGTTAGTTGCTGGCGGGGTCAGACTTACCAAAGGTCTCTGAACGTTAGGGGACAAGAGAAGAGAAGAGACCGTTAAGGGTGCTGCCGGCCCCGGAGGCCGAGGGGTCAGGCTGACAGCCCTGGTCACGGCTGACGTGCAGCCTGCGTCTTGGGGCGGAGAATGTGCTGGGCACCCCTGGACGGGGTGGGCACCTCTCACGGGGAAACTGAGGCTGGGGAGGGCGACGTGGAGCCACCCGAGCTGGCCCATGAGCTGGCCATGCCCGCCGGTGCTGGGCTGGGCTGCAGGGCGGGCACGGGCACAGGGACCCGCAGGAGCCCCGGGCTCTCCGCCTCTGGAACACCAGCCCCGGGCCGGACACACGTGCACTGTGGCCGTCACACGCGTGTCCCCAAGCGAGGGCAGCAGGAGGTACGGTGAAGGTGGTGCCCAGGCCACCGTCGGGCGCCATGAGAGAGGCTGGTGGGAAAGACCCGCTGGGGAAGGCGGAGGGACCTCGTGTGCCACGCGGGGAGGAGGTCGGGCCAGCACCAGGGGCTGGACACAGACAGGACACAGAGCAGGGACAACGGACAGGACACACACAGCCCAACCGGCCGACGGGTGCGGGGGGAGGCTTGGGTGGCGCCTCCGCCCAGCTGGCCGGCAGTGCTCAGCCCGGGTACGCCCTGCTCGGCTGTGCCCACAGGCCCTGCCGCCTCGGTGCTGGGGGCACCCTGAGTCCTCGTGCTCCCGATGCCCTCTGGGTCTGGCCCCAACCCCCTGGAGACACCCACTGCCTCGGACCCCGAAACACCGTCCCCTGTCCCCAACTGCCCCCAACTGCCAGGGCCCTGGGCAGCTGTCCTGGGTCCTCGGCCTCCGAAGACTCTCCGCGCCACCTGCCACCTGCCCTCCCATCATGCACCCAGGCAGATGGCCTCCCGGGCCCGCTGCCACCTCTGCCCGCCTGTGCCCAGGGCTTCCCGGGTGTCCACTCCTCTGGGTCCACTGTCCACGTGCTCTGCGCCTCCTCACGGTCAGCACTGAGCCTGGAGACACTCCCTGCCCTCTAGAGCCGCCCCCTCGCCCACGGGGGCAACCCTCCTGCTGGCCACCCCTGCACGGACGGCCTGGAGATGCCCGTCCCGCGGCCCCGCGCCCCGCGGGCACCGTGCTCACCAGATCGCAGCTGCTTGATGCGCCCGTTGCTGGCGCTGGGGTCCACAGGCAGGAAGTCCTTGAACCAGGTGATCTCGGGGTCGGGGTTGCCGCTGGCGGCACAGAGCATGGTGGCCGTGCGTGTCCGCTCCACGACCTTCAGCTGCGGGCCCATGTCGATGTTGGGGAAGCCGGGGGGCAGCTGGTCCTCTGAGGGGGGAGGCGGAGGGTGGAGAGGAGGCGCCGGCAGCCGGCAGAGCCGCCGCCGCCTCTGAACCAGGCACCCGCCCGCGTGGGAGGACCACGGGCTGGGCCAACTGCCCTCCACAGGGTGACACAGCTCTGGGGCCACGCGGCAGGCCTGGACGCCTGTGGTGTCCAGCAGGAAGGGTGTCCCGGCCCCAGGCAGGTGAGGTCCAGGGAGGCTGCGCCACGCTGACCAGCGCACGGCCACCCGGCGGCAAACCTGGGGTCAGGCAGCCGCCCTGCGCTGCCCCCCAGCCTCCCTCCCTGCAGCCCAGCCCGTGGCGCCACACACCCTTGGCCACGGCGCCCAGGCCCGTCCCCCACACCGAGCCAGCTCCCTGGTCCGGACCTCCTGGGCTCTGACATCTTCTCAGAGGGTCACCCCCTGCCTGTCACGTGTCAGGACAGCCGTGTCAGCTGGGTCCCTCGCACCCTGCCCAGGGCCCCGCTGGCCGGCCAGGGTCTGGTGCCCCTGGACAGTAATGTGGGGGGAATGGAATGGGGGCACGAACTTGCTGGGAAGGGTCCCCGCAGCGGCCATGGCGGGGGCGTGGTGAGAGCCCGGGGGGGGGCGCTGACGGGAGGGTGGCCTCATCCAGGGTCTGCAGCCCACAGCGATGGCCCAGTGGCCCAGCTCCACTGGCGGGACGCTGGGCTGCAGCCAGGCGGGCCCTGCTCCACGGTGCCCTCGCTCTCTAGCCGGCCCCCTGGCTCCTCTGCTGTGGCCGATGGCCTCTAGCCCCACGTGGAAGCCCTGGACCCCAGGACCTCAGGAGGGCTGGGCGGACGCCGGCCTTTAAAGATGGATCAGGGCACGATGGCATCTTCAGCAGGGGCCCTACCAGCAGGGGACACGGGACAGGGCCTGTAGAAGGCGGCTGCGAGGACTCAGGAGGTGGCGGAGGGTGCAAGGAGAGGCCGGAGCAGCCGGGCCGCCTGGGCCTGCACCATGGGCCTCTCTAAGGTCGTGGCTTCAGGAGGCTGGGCAGACCCACACAAAGGACAAGAGCTAAAGTGACCATCACGGTGCTGACGGAACTGAGCCACAGCCAGAGGGGGTGCTGGTGGGGACAGCATGGCGCCTGCCACCCCGGAGCCCTGGGCGCAGTGGGGCAGCCCCGGCCTCATCTCCGAGTCCACCCGCAGCTCCCGAGGCGAGGAAGCCCCTGAGGCAGGGGCCACAGTGGCTTCCATCAGGGACACATGCCACCCGCGGACGGACACCCCAGCAAGCAGGAGCCGTGGCCGAGCCCAGGAGGCACTGACAGTGGCCGCGTCCAAGAGAAAGACATGGACCAGGGGGCGGCAGAGTCTCAGGGCCACCACCCTGCCGCCCTTCCCGCCATCGGCAGCAGGCCTCCCGCTGGGACAACAGAGAGAGGGGTCTGGCCACCACTTCCTCTCTGTGAAGCCCCCTCCTGCAGGGCCCAGAACGGACACCCACGTACTTGCTTAAACATGTCCAGAAGGGGCACAGGGCACAGTGAAGGGGGTGGCTGGGGACAGAGGTAGGACAGAAGCTCCTGTCCCGCGTCCAGCTGCTATGGGCAGAGGACGCCGTGCCCTCCTCGAAGGCCACGCCTGTGTTGGGGGGGTGGGGAAGCTGGGGCCACAGCAGGATGGGGGAGGGCGAGGCGCCGGAGCTGCACCCACGGGGCCTGAGGGGTTGGGGTCTGTCCCCTGGGGTCTGGGCCCCACCCATCCATCCTGGTGGGGGGGGTGGGGGGTGGGGCGGCCTCACGGGCAGCTCTGATTGGTTGCTGATGACATCACGGAGGCTCAGGCTAAGCAGCAGCCTCTCCTGTTCCCTGTGGGCACCGCTGCCTGCCCGCGGGCTCCCGGGGTGTCCCGCTTGGGGCCAGCCACGGGCGCTGCTCCAGCCCTGTGAGCGCCCCCATCCGCGTGCGCACAGCCCTGCTGGGTCCCGAGAGCTGTGGGCAGCAGCCCGCGGTGCAGGGGAGGCCCCAGCTCCTAATTAAACAGACCCGCTGGCCCGCACCAGGCGGCTCCTGGGAGTTTAATCAACGGCGCAGGCCGCTGGAGGAAGGGGCACAGGGATGGCCCTGGCCACCCGGAGGGGCTGTGGCTCAGCTGGGGGCAGGCCTGAACGGAGGCCACAGGGCAGCCCAGGGCCGAGCTGTCCAGACCCCAGGCCGGGGCTAGGGGAGCCCCCAGCGGTGGGCGGGTCGGGCAGGGGCTGGCGGTGTGCCGGGAAAGGTCAGCCGAAAGCGCCCTGGGAGGCCCCCTCGCTGCAGACCAAGCTGGGCCTCCTCAGGAGACGAGCAGGAACCTCCAGGGGGGACAGCAGGGCACAGAGCCGAGGGCCCCCGGGCAGTCCTCCGTGACCGCAGCCTGTCTGCCAGCCCAGGGGCTCCGGGGCCCAGGGATGCCACCTTGCCCGCTGCCCTAGCAGACCACACAACAGTCCCTCCAGGGAGCCACCCTCAGCTGACAGCTGCCTGTGGCTCACGCCCGTGGCTGGGACATCCCATGGCTCCAACCCACGGCTGAACCCCTCGCCTGAGGGCTGCAGACGGGCTGGTGGCAATCGTGCTGTTAAAGCTGGTGATGAAAACGCTAACTGTCCACGGTGGCACTGTGCCTCCTGCAACACCCTCTCATCTGGGTCATGGAACAACCGCTTGTGCTAGACACACATTACCCTACTGGACAGAGACCAAAACTGCAGCTCAGAGAGGCTCATTAACTCCATCAAGGTCACACAGCTGCAGAGTGATTGTCTCTAGAGACCTAGAGGCCGGAGGCTGGCCCAGGGCTGAAACCCAGCGTGGCACAGAGGGTTGCAGCTGCCTGGGGTGTGGGACAGCTGCCTGAGTGATGAGAAAACAATTTCTTGGTGGACTCCAACCCATTTGAGCCAAACCAGGAGGTGGCTCACGGGCCGGTGTGCATGCCAAGCGACAGGGGCTGGCCACGCATCTACTCAGCCTTCATTCTTTGGGGGAACCTCCATGACTAAACCATCTCTGGGAGCTGATCACCTGTGGCTCTGGGGACTGTCAAGCCAATCAGATAGTTTGTTCCTCCTAAGCTGCAGCGATTAGCTGGGAGGGCGGGTGGTGACCCAGGTTAACCGGGGTGAGGAGTCTCGCCAAGGATCAAGTCAGTTCAGAAGGAAACAGAGCCAGGAGGCAGAGAGGCTGAGCCCTGAGAACCCTGAATGAACCCCTGGATCCAGCTGAACCTGAAGCCAGACAGAATCCGCCACAGACTTTTTTTTTACACAAACGTATTAAATCTCATTTGTGCTTGAACTGGTTTGAATTGGAGCTGCCTCTTGTCATCAGAAGAGCACAGTGAAGTGACGACAGTCGCTCAGTGCTCCTTTCCCAAGAAGGCTGAACAGACCCCAACCATAGGCCCTGGGCCCCACAGTATTATGGGATGGGGAAGGAAAAATCAAAGTCCTCCACAGAGAATCCAAAGCAGGCAGGTTGGCGTCACTTCCAGGGACTCCTAGTGTCCCTCCCCAAGCCCAGAGCCCAGCTGCTGGCCACCTGCCCCGGGAGCCCATACCTCGGAGGACGGTGAGCTTGGCGTGCACAGTGATCTCCCCCACCGGGTTCTGGGCCACACACTCATACACGTTCTCGTCTCGGGGCGTCCGCAGCGGCTGGATTCTCAGCACGGCCCCCGAACTTTCGTCAAACTCGATGGTCTGTGTGGGCAGCGGAGAGGACAGGGTGAGCCCAGGCCAGGGTGGGCAGGGCCCGTCCAGCTGGGCGGGGGGAAAGGGGGTCACCCCATGGTCCCAGGCTGTGTGCACATGTGCGGGCATCCAGGTGGGCATGCGGTGGGCAGACCCAGGCCTGGACACCCGGGAGAAGGGACCGGCCTGCACTGCGTGTGGCAGGTGTGAGCATGGGAAGGCATGCTGGTGCACTCGCGTCTAACTGCAGGCTGCGCTCAGACTCCTGGCACGAGCCAGGGCTCAGAGAGAGCAGGACCTTGCTCAGGGCACACAGCTCGGGTGGCAGACCACCGGAGCCTGGCAGGGGCCCAGGTGGGAGGGGCCACCTCGGAGAGGCCGCCCAGCCAGGTCACCCCACCTGGGTCCCGCCTGTGACTCCCTCCGTGGCCAAGCTGCGGGGCCCTGAGAGAGGGTGCGCCCCGACTCACCTCAAAGCGCTGAGAGTTGACTTTCTTGCCCTTCTTGTTCCAGGTCACCCGTGGCCTGGGGTCGCCGGTGGCCTGACACACGAAGGAGGCCACACCCCCCGACACGCCAATTTGGTCCTTGGGTTCTTTGATGAACCTGGGTGGCTCTAGGTTCGGCAAGGAGAGGGCGGGCTGCGTGGGTCTGGCACTAGGCGCGCGCCCCGGCCACGCCCCAGGAACACACACCCCGGCCACGCCCCACCCCGCCCAGGAGCACACGCCCCACCCCGGGAACACACGCCCGGGCCACGCCCCACCCCGCCCAGGAGCACACGCCCCGGCCACGCCCCACCCCGCCCAGGAACACACGCCCCGGCCACACCCCAGCCCAGGAACACACGCCCCGGCCACACCCCAGCCCAGGAACACACGCCCCGGCCACACCCCAGCCCAGGAACACACGCCCCAGCCCAGGAGCACACGCCCCGGCCACACCCCAGCCCAGGAACACACGCCCCAGCCCAGGAGCACACGCCCCGGCCACGCCCCACCCCGGGAACACACGCCCGGGCCACGCCCCACCCCGCCCAGGAACACACGCCCCGGCCACGCCCCAGCCCAGGAACACACGCCCCGGCCACACCCCAGCCCAGGAACACACGCCCCAGCCCAGGAGCACACGCCCCGGCCACACCCCAGCCCAGGAACACACGCCCCAGCCCAGGAGCACACGCCCCGGCCACGCCCCAGCCCAGGAACACACGCCCCGGCCACGCCCCACCCCGCCCAGGAGCACACGCCCTGGCCACGCCCCACCCCGCCCAGGAGCACACGCCCTGGCCACGCCCCACCCCGCCCAGGAGCAATGCCCCGGCCACGCCCCAGCCCAGGAACACACGCCCTAGCACCTTCCCACCCACCACAGCTCCTGAGGGCACCAGGAGGCCCCGGGTGGGCAGCTGAACCCCGAGGGGCCTTGACAAGACCCAGAAGGGGGTCCCGTGCTGATCTGGAGCGGGGCCGCGGGAGACAGAGGCAGCAGGCAGGGACCCGGGCCGCAGCCAGCACTGGAGCCTGGAGCCCAGGGAGGCTCAGAGCCGGAGGAGGGCGGCGAGGCCCAGGCCTCCCCAACCCCAGCCTGCACAGAGGCCAGGCACAGCCCTGGTCGGCCACGCCGCCTCGGCTGTAGGCCCCATCCGCACCCCAGGACCCCCAGGTTAGCTCCCCAGCAACTCCAGCTGGAGAGCCAGAGCCATCCAAGCCCCCGCCTGGACCACGGCCATCTGGACTGTGCCCGGCCAGATCTGCGGAGGCCCCCCACCCCCCACCAGGTGCAACGCTCTTTCTCTGAAGTGACTGGTTTTGTCCTGACCTCTCAGTCACTCCATGCCCAGCTACAGCGACCGAGTCTCCCCCTGCTCAGGAGAAGTCCCTCAGGAGCCACGCTGCTGTCCAACCAAAGGGGACTGAGGAGGGGTCGGGCTTCCAGGGCCCAGCAGGGCAGGGTGAGATCCGCTAGCAAACAAGAGACAGAGAAGGGCAAGGAGGGGTGGCCAGCGGGTGTGTGTGTGTGCACACGTGTACACAGGGTCAGCCGCTGGACGGGGTGGGGGACATATCTTGGTGCCTTTCCAGGATTCAGCACTAATTAAAGATGAACTGTCTTTAAAACGAACTGATTTAAGAAAAAAGGAGGGGCTGGGATGTGGCTCAAGCGGTAGCGCGCTCGCCTGGCATGCGTGCGTCCCAGGTTCGATCCTCAGCACCACACACCAACAAAGATGTTGTGCCCCGTCGATAAATAAATAAATAAACAAGGAAAGGTCTTCAGTAAGTCAAGTCCGGGTGGAGGACACAGGCTGGACCCCCACGCTGCAGCGGCACCAGGGCTGAGCTCACCCGACTGGGTGGAGTGAGTCCAGGGGCCACACAAGTCCTTCCAGAAAGTTCTGGGAAGTTTCAGAAATACAGAGAAGCTCAAGAAGGTTGCAGGTTCCAACTCTGGGTCTCCACAGGCCCAACTCCTGCCATCTATGGCTTCAGCAGGGCCAGTCTCACCTCCTTCACCCAACACCGTGCTCCTGTTGGTATGACCTCTGTGTCTACGCTAGCCATGTCTCTGGAAAAGCAGTAGACTCCAGTGTACAGGCACCTGCAGCCTCATTTCCTGTGTGTCCTTCTGGCCCAGTGATTGTGGATCCCACTGGACAGACCTGAGGGTGCTAGGGACTTGCAGAGGTCAGAGCTCAGATGGGAAACACTGGGACTTGACCCTGGGTCTCCGTCCCTGAGCCCACATCTCGGGTTCCTGTCGGGTCCCGGCCTCGAGCCTGATCAGGACAGATGTTCTGCTCCATGTCCCTCCCTGGATGCCTGCCTGGGCCCTTCCTTCTTCCCTCAGGATGGTGACCCGGAGTCACGTGTCCTTACTCAAGAGCACAGGGAGAGTCGCCACAGTGGGTGAGGCTGGAAGAGGGGCCGTTAGTGTGCCCAGCGGCCGGTGTGGCCAGAGCCAGGACACGCCCTGCACCCTCCAACAGAGCCTGGGGGGACACGGCCCTTGTCTGGGCTGCCCTTCCCTGGCCCTCGGCCTCATCTGGCAGCCCCTCCCGCGGCCTGCAGCGGCCAGCACTGCCCTGGGGAGCTGCCGGGTTGCTGTGGGCTGGGAGGGACTTCTCTGCCCGTGACCCTGGCCCTGCTGCCCTCATCTAGGCAGTGGGCCCTGCGGCCTCAGGCCCCCTGCTGAGCAGATGCCCTTCCCAGTCCACCTCTGGGCTCCAGGCACCAGGCCAGCCCTGGAGAGCTGGCCCCGCCCACCGCGGCCGGCTGAAGAGGTTCCCCTGGATTCTTGGAATCTCTCCTGGGCCCACCCACCTCCTGTGGGCACAGGGGCCAGGCCTGGGGAGCCTGGGGGAGAGGGCCCGCCCTGGGTCACAGCTCGCCACCGGCTCCTGAGCCGCAGGAAGGGGCTTGCTGGGTGAAAGGGGCTTCGCCGCTTCGCCGCGGGGGCATCCCTGTCTCCTGGACAAAGAGGCCGAAGTCCACAGGAGGGTTCCAGTAAGTGCAGGGCCTGGGGAGGAAACCAGGCCTCTCTGGAGGCTGGGCAGGGTCCCCTCGGTGGCCTGGCTTGGCCTGATTTCTGTTTTTCCATTTCGGATTCTGCAGAAAATACTCTGGCGTGAGAGCGGGTGACCCACTCTGCCTCCCCCAGGACTGGCCCGCGGCATCCTGGGAAGGCCCAGGCCAGGGGCCGTTCCCACTGAAGAGACCCCTCCCTTGGCCCCTGGGAACACAGCAGCTGCGCAGCCCTGCCCCACAGGCCCCCAGGGACCCCCCAGCCACTTCCTGATGCTGCCAGGCGGGTCGGCCACGGTCCCTGCTGGGCCCCTACTGAGCAGCCCACTCCTGGTCCAGGGCTCTGGGCTGGGCTGGAGTTCAGGACGGCAGCAGCCCCGAGGGCCGTCCAAGATGCGACAGGTGCTGGTGACCTGGGGCGCACCTCCCTCCCTCACCTGGACAGGGGCCGCCCCAGCCAGTCCTCCCTGCAGCGGCCAGAGGAGCCTGAGAGCACTAGTGCCACGCCCCTCGCCCCCACGGCCCCCACGGCCCCGCCCCCAGGGTCAAGGCCAAGTCCTTCCCGGGCCCACAGGGCCGGCCCCCAGCCCTCTGCCCTGCTGCAGCCACTCGGCTCCTCCCGCCCGAGGCCAGGCCTGCCCCTGCCCAGGGCCTCGTCAGGCCGTGCCCTCTGCCTGGGCTCCGCTCCTCCAGGTGCCCAGAGGCACACCCCTCGGCTCCTCGGCCCCACCTCCTCCCTGGGGTCTTCCCCAGCCACCCCTCGGCCTCACCCAGCCTCGTCACCAGGCTTCCGCCAGGAGGGGTACCAGGTTCACCTGGGCCCTCGCCTCGAACACACGCTCAAGACCCGGCGGGGACACCAGCGCCAGCTGCCTGCAGCACTCGCACGCCAGGGGTCCAGCAACGCAGCCCGACTCCCCGCCGACCCGGGGAGCGCCCAGCTCCTGGTGACCAGGCCACTGTGGCCGACAGTCCTCAGGGACTACGTTCTGGCCGCCGCGGCCTGGCCATGACCAGACCTCGCGGGGCCTCGGTCTCCCCATCGGTGCAGGGATGGAGGCTGAGCTGAGCGGGTCCCCAGTGTCACCCAGAACACTGGGCTTCAGCCGGGTGGGCCAGCACGGCGGGCCTACTGTGCGCTTGGAGGTAGGCAGGGCTCACCATGCGGCACCGGGTGATGCAGGGAACCCTCCTGATGGAGCCTAAGTGGGAGGTGAGGGGCTGAGTCACTGGCCAGAGGCCACCAGGCCGAGCGACAGAAGAGCTCGTTCAAACTCAGCCGAACCCAGAGCCTCGGCCCCTTCCCAAGGGTCCTGCCCTGGCCCCGCACGTCAGAGATCCCGCCCCCGGGCCCCGACAGCCCGCACGGGCCTAAAGCCCACCGCGCCCCCGTAACAGCTGGACACCGGCCCTGCCGTCCCCGAGCCACACCAGCCCCTCCGCAGCCTGTCCCTGGCAGTCCCCGGTCCTGTCAGCAGGCGCTGCCCGCGTGCCCAGCTCCTGCCCACGGCCTCTCCCGGGAGCCTCCCCGCTCCTCTGGCCGCTGGGCACGGGCGGATGCCAGGGCTCCTCAGGGTGACCTCAGCTTAGTGCCACCGCCCCGGGGGCCGCTTTTCCTCCGGGGTCACAAAGGGTCTCCTGAGGCTCAGAAGACGCAGGGAACCGAATGTCCCTGTCACCTGCCAGCCGGCAGGCTGTGATCACTGTCCCGTGAGTCCAGGCAGCACAGCGCAGACCCCTCCCCGCGCCCGGCCCGCTCCAGGGCAGCCTCTTACCTTCGGCCGCGCAGCCTCCGGCCAGCAGCACCAGCAGGAGCCCTGTGGCGGCCACCACAGACGGGCCGGGACCCCAGGTGGGCGCCATGCTGGGCAGCGACCTCGGCCCTCTGCCCAGGGCAGGGACGGCCTGGTCCCTCAGAGAGCGGCCTCCAGCCGAGCGTCAGCCAGGCAGCGTCTGTGGAGACAACAGAGGGGCCGTGAGGGAGCAGCTCGGGGACCGTCACAGCACACTTGGTCGGGACGACGCCCTCATCTTGGACGCCCAACCTGCAGGGCCTCGGCTCGGCCCAGGACTCGGCCCGTCCACCCACCTCACCAGGGCCCTGCGTGAGGCCCGGGAAGCCCTCTGCGCCCCCAGGCCAAGGCCACCTGTGCCAGGCCACTGCTGCTCCTGCAGGGACCTGTCCTCGCAGGGCAGCGGGCCACTCTCCACCTGCCAGCCCCGGAGCGCGCTCTGCCACTCCCACCTGTGTCCACTCTGGCCAGGGTCAGGGAGAGGCCTGGAGAGGCTCGGGCGGCCCTCGTGGCCATGCACCCCGCACCCACCCCCAGGCCAGGCCCCGGGCGGGTCCAGGCCGTGGCACAGGAACCAGGGCCACGTAATGACCGAGCAGCCCTATGATTCGGCTCCCAAAATACCCTGCTGCGGTCACCTTGGCCGGCCCTGGGGCGGTCCCAGGGGAAGGCTGGCCCACAGTGGCCGGGTCACGGCCAGGGAGTGGAATGGAGAAGCCAGGGTGGGACAGGATGGCTGGGGCGTTCAGCACACGCACACTGCGCCACAGATGTCACTGCCATGCACGCAGTCAGGCCACAGGCACACAAGGACAGTAGACAATGAGATGGGAGACAAACACGTGCATCCAGGTGACATAGGTGACAGGTGGGGACATGACACCCAGCCCGATACACTTGCACACAGTCAGACCACAAATGCCAATGTGCACAAAGTCAGACCTCAGCCATACCAAGTCAGACGAGGTTCCCATGCAAGGTCACCCTGAGGCAGGCCACCTGCCCACTGTGCGCACAGTGAGACCAAAGACCCAATCACATCAGCTGCACAGGAACACACAGCCAGACGCTTGGCCAAAGGACTCCGCGGGCCACAGGTAGGCAGGTGACACAGGTGCGGACGCCCAGCAGCACACAGTCAGCCCACAGGCCCTCACGGCCGCAGACCACACCCTCCTCGCCTAGACCACAAGAGCAGAATTGCATCCCCCACGCACGCAGCCAGGCTGCAGAGACAGAGCACACAGTCAGACCGCAGTCACACGTGCTCCCAGCCGGCGGGACCAGGCCGGTGGACAGAAAGAGCCTGAGCACCGTGCCCATCCTGGTCCCCACCTGGTTCTTTAAGAGCAAGCAGCCGCCCAGCTGCAGCAGGAGGTGGGTCCCATCCCCCTGGGGGACAGACTCCAGGGAGCAGAGCCCCCAAGGCTCCCAGCTGGGGTGTCCCACATGTGGAACTAGGCGAGCCCTGGGCCACCACTGGGGTCTCCTGTGCTGTGCGTGAGGAGCAACGGGCACCCGTCCCACCCAGGCGCCGGGTCACGCGATGGTGGAGCGGCTTTGTGCGCCCACGCGGTCCAGGGAGCATGAAAGGGCGATTATGAGCCAGAGCTGGTGCACAAGCGCTGCTGTGTCACCCGCAGCCGGTCTCCTCGGGCCTGAGGACACACTGGGTGCCCCTCCCAGCGCTGACTGTAGCCACAGGGTCTCCGCATCCTTCGGAGCCCGGGACTCAGTGGGGACCCTGGGGACTCCCCCCACCTGGAAGCCAGAAGGGACCAGGGCAGGAGAGGCCGAGGGCGCCCAGGAGGGACCCCAGGGCAGCGCAGCACCCGCCCCTCGGCTGCCAGCTCCTGGACCTCGGAGCCTCCAGGGCCTTTAGCCTCCCTGGGTGTCTGGGCCACTCAAGGGGCAGCAGAACAGGGCCTGGTCACCGTGGCCAGCGAGACCCCACCCCGGAGCCTGGCAGCACTGGTGGACACGGCTGCTGGCCTGGCCCCGCCCCCCGGGCCAATGTGCCCCCCAGACTCAGGGCAGGGCCCACGCTCCTCGGTACCAAGGTGACCGTCAGTCTGTACGTATGAGGACATGAAGGCTCAGGGTGCTGTCCCCAAGGGTGCCTATGGCCAGGAGTGGGCAGGAGGAGAGATACGTCCGTGCCGGAGGGGCCGCCTGCTGGACAGACGAGGACACTGAGGCAGAGGGTGGCTGGTCACCAGGGGACACGGTGGAGGGGAGGCCTGCAGAGTCCCACCTGCCCACCTCAGCCGCCCACGCGGGCTCCAGGGAGAACTCGGACGCCGAGGTCTGGGTGCACGCGCCAGCCCCCAGCCCTCTCCGGCCTCGGGGCCTTTCAGGAAGGGACGGCAGCCTGGGAGCCACTTCTTCCCACAGGTTGCTGCTTGTCCAGCCACAGCCTGGGCCTCTGTGTCGGATCCCGTGTTGACCCGCCCCGCTGGCACCCCGCTCCTCACCCTTCCCGCTCAGCCCCAGGAGCCCAGGACTCCCTTCCCCACTTCCAAAGCCCACTGTCCCCTGGCAGCCCCGGTGCTGCCCACCTGCCTCTGCCCAGCCACCACCTGTGCCTGCCTGAGGTGCCGCTACTTGCGGGTCCCTGTGCCCCAGAGGGTTCCCTGGGTGCACTGCTCGCCCCCACCAACCCTCAGCCTCGCGCTGTCTGTCCTCAGTCCCACTGAGTGGACACACCCCTCAGGCAGCCCTCCTGGTGCCAGGACCCTGGCACCCTGTGTGTCTGCTCCATGCAGGGCTGTCCTCCCCCAGCGGGAGCCTTCTCTCCTGATCAAGAACCTGATAAAGCCTCTGCACACACTAGACGCTTACTGCATGCCAGACCCAAGCACGGGTCACCCGTCACTCCTCCATTTACAAGGGGAAACTGAGGTCCCAAGGAGGCCCGGCAGGCAGGGGAGGCCGAGGAGCTGCAGGGTGCGACTTCCTCACCCTGGTGCAGCCAGAGCCCAAAGCGCAGGTAGGTGAGTGGCCGGCACCGGGAGGCTGGGGGTGGGCAGAAGGTCCCGGACTCGGGGAGCCAGGTTTCTGGGAAGGATTTCCTGAGGCGGTGAAGGGGCGCAGGGACAGGAGGGAGCAGAGGCAGGAGAGGGCAGAGGTAGGAGGGGGCAGGGGCAGCAGCGGGAAGGCACGGGGCAGAGGCCCAGGCGCTTCGTGGAAAGGTGGGGGCGGCCCTAAGGGGCCAGCAAACAAGACCCGGCGCGGGCCCAGCCAGGGTGTTCGGGTTTTGGTTGCAATCCTGGCGGAGCAGGGTCAGTCCCAGGGCGAGGGGACAAACGCAGGGAGGAAAACTTTCTGTGGTTTGGGGGCGGCTGAGCGGGGCTCCCCCTGCGCTTCCTCCGCGGTCCTGTCGCCTCCCTCCCGGTGAGGGATGCCAGTCCCCAAGAATGCGCCCCACGACTGGCCGCTGGCGCCTGGCTTTCCCTGGAGATGGGGGAGGCGGCCGGGCAGGGGGCCAGCGTGGGAGGGGCGCGGAGCCCAAGCTCTGGACTTTTCCAAAGTGCGAGCGACGGGGCCGGCACGGGGTGGGGGGGGGCAGCGGCGGCCCAGCGGTCCCCGGAGGGCGGCCAACCAGGCCCGCGCGCTGGGCGGAGAGACGCGGGGGTCGCCTTTGCTGCGCAGCCTGGGGAAGGCGAGGAGGGGGACAAAGCCTGGCGCGGGCCACGTCGCCGCAGGGGCCCCGGGCGCACTCACCCCACTCCGGGATCCGGCCGAGCCCCGTGCCACCTCCCCGGGTCCTGCGCAGCGGGTCCGCGTCCCGCCCGCCCAGCGCGGCGGCCAGCACTCGGGAGAGGCCGCGGCCCGCGAGCTCGGCCTGGGGGCGGGGCTGGGGCGGGGAGGGGGCGCGGAGGGGCGGGGCGCCGGCCGGAAGTGGGGCGGGGGAGCGAGCCCGTCCACGGGCGCAGGACGCCGGGGTCCGCGCAGGCCCGAGCCCCCGCCCCTGGGCCCAGCGGCCCCTCCCCATGCGGCGTGGCCATGGCGACGGACCCGGCGCTGGGTGCCCGACCCAGGAAGGGGCAGCGGAGCCCTCCCAGCCTAGTGGCCGGCGGGGGGCGTCCCCCCTTCCCAGCCCCAGGCCGGGGGAGGGGCGCGGGCCCGAGAGGCTCCTTTCCCTTCAAGCCGGGGACCAGGAGCGAAGGAGCGACCGCGTGGCAGAGGCCCCCCAGCGAGGCCACCGTCCGGGGAGGGGGCGGAGAGCGGCCGATTGGAAACAGATGCGCGGCCGTGCCCGGCAGCACCGCGGGCAGAGGGGGGGCGCCCGGCGGCAGCCAATCCCGGCGCGCGCAGCCCGGGGCCCGGGTTTGAAAACTCCACTCCGGCGGCCGGCGGGAGAGCGGCCGAGGGGCAGACCAGGGCCACCGGAGCCAGCTGACCTCCTAGCTAATCCCGAGCCCGGGGCCTGCCCGGGCCACCCGCACGCGCTCTGGGAGGCTTCCTCCCCAACGCCCCAGTTTGAGGGATTGAGGTGGGGACACAGGCACGACCTTTAGGGCTCTAAGGAGGACAGGGACAGAACCTAAGGAGCGCAGGGCACCCAGAGCGCAGGGCACGGCAGGGGAAGCCGAAACCTGTTCACTGATGTGGACGCAGCAGTGCTGGACACAGCCCCTCGCGAGCCCTGCCCGCTCAGTGGGGTGAAGGAGTGACCCCAGACAGCTCATCCGCCACTCGGCCACACCCCACCTCCCCCGGCTCCCAAGCCTCCCCTGCCAGGCCCCACCAGCCTCCTGTTCAACCGCAGAACCCCCAGAACCCCGCTCTAGGCGGGCACCGCGAAGGAGGTCCCCTCCCGCCCCTGCCACAGGAGTGGAAGCAGTGCCACTGCCCGGGCACCCTGAGGCTCTTGTCCCCCACACAGCCCTACTCCAGCCAGGCACACAGTAGGTGCCTCATGGAGGCAGGCAGTGGGAAGCCCAGCAGTGCCATCACTGTGTGACCACCCTGCCAGGGGCCTGGGAGGTGCTGTCAGCAGGGCCGCGGAACTGAGCAGCACCGACCACCCCTGGCTTGGCGGGGCACACAGTAGGCCCCCAGGAAATCCCAGCAGGTACCCCACGGGTGACCAGGCCTCAGGCCCGGGGCGCAACATCAGCCAGACGTCTGTCATCAGGACCCCAGGCAGCTGTGACCTGGGCAGATGTGCCCAGCCGGCCTCTGTGGGCCTTGGGCCCGTTCTCCATGGGGACGGCCGCCTGTCCTCACCTGACAGTGACCACAGCGGGCTGGAGACGCGGCCACTCCAGTGGACTGGGGAGAGCTGGGCAGGTGGCCGCCACCTCTGCAGGGAGACCCCGTCCACAGAGCCCTGAGTGTCCCCACCACAGCTGAGTGTCCCTGAGGACCTGCTCCCCATCCAGGCTGAGTCCTCAGGGGGCAGGCGGGATGGGCAGGGCACCCAGGAGGCCCTGGAGCTGGAGCCGAGGGAGGCCGGGAGGCCGTGGGCCGTGGGCGGACCTGGCTCTGGCCCATGGAGTGGGAGCATGGAGGGCTGTGGGAGGGGACGAGGCCTGGCCCAGGCACTCACAGGGGGCCTCTGCTGCGGCTGGAGGGCAGCGGTGGGGCAGGGACGGGGGCCGGGACCCTAGGGTCTCTGCGGACCTCGAAGGTCAGCACTGCCCGCTGCGGGAACCCACCAGGTGTCCTTGAGAGTGACCGCAGGAGCCTGGACCCCTCAGGGCTCGTCCCCCTGTGCACAGGAGGCAGCTGCCCTTGGAGATTCGGGGCCGGATGGCGTCAGCCGCTGCAGCTGGGACTTGGGGTGATTTCTTTCAAAATAACTTTTCTTCTAATTGTGAAAGGCGCGTGCGGCAGCTCAGGAGACGCGCAGGGAGGAAATGAGATGAGCAGTCACCCTCCGCGGAGAGCCGCGGGCCAGGGTCACGTCCCCACAAATGCACTGCACACCCACTGAGCCCCACCAGTGCCAGGCAGTACCGAGAAGCCAGTCAGGGGACAGGAGGTCGGGGGGTGCCGCAGGGGAGGTGGGGGGGCCTTCCTGGAAGGGGCCCCATCTGCCTTTGGATCCAACTGAAGTCGGCAAACCAGCAGCTCCTGTGGGAGCCGGCCTGGGGGTGCACACCCGTCATCCAGCTGCCCCGGAGGCTGAGGCAGGAGGATCGAAAGTTTGAGGCCAACATGGACAACGGAGCCAGACCCTGTCTCAATATGAAAAGTGAAAAGGGCCAGGTGTGCAGCTCGAGGTAGAGCGCCTCCCGGCCTTCGAGGCCCTGCTTCACCCCCAGGGCGGAAGAATGGATTCCCAGGTGGAGAGACAGTGAGGGCAAAGGTCCTGGGGCCACTGCTTCCGTCCGATCCTCTGCGTGAGAAAATGGAATTTTTTCCTCCTTTAACTGGGAATCACCATCGTGGGCATGTTCCATCGTCCAGCCCACAGGCTGAGGCTGACCCCACCGTCTTCCACATGGAGTGGCCCCAAGGGACATGCTCCAATGTGCCTATGTCCACTGTGCCCAGCAGGCAACGCCCCAAGCAGGGCGGACCCACTGTGCTGTCCCCGGGCCCTGATGCGGGACCCACCGCCTCTCCCCTCCTCACACTTGGGAGCCCAAACCACCCCTGCCAACCCCCGGTGCTCGCCGGCCTCCTTCCCCAAGAGAACTGGTTGGACGGCCTCCCCCAGCCTCCCGCCCCAGCCTCCCGCCCGGCCCTCCCCACCCAGCATGGCATTCGTGCCCCGGGGCAGTGAGCCTGTGCCAACCAGCCAGGCGCCCGCCCACACACACCAGAGCCCTGGCGCCGCCTCTGCCTGCCGGGCACTGCCCGCCGCAGACACACCCAGCTCCTCGGCCTTCACCTGCTGGCCCCGCGGTCTGCCTACGCCCCGCCCCTTCTGGGCAAAGGCAGTGGGCTTCAGGAAGGGCTGGAGCCAGCACCCGCTCCTCCCGTGTCCACCGCCTGTCGCTGGGGCCAGAACCTGGGCACTGACCCCGACTCCCGGCCTCCCCTCAGCTGCCTGTGTGAGAGACTGACCGGCTCGGAGACCTTTCCTCCTCCGCGTCCCGTCCCAACGTCCCCCATTGCTGCCTCGGAGGCTCGGTGCTGTCCTCCCGGTGCTGGCCAGACTCCCGCCTGAGCCGCTGCAGCAGCCAGAGGGCACCTGTGAGCAGCTGAGGGGCCGTCCCCTGCCCCAGTGGCTCCGCTTCCCTCACAACCGGCCCTGCCCCCTCCCCGCCTCGGCCTCCCCCTCCCTCTCCTGCTGCAGCCTCTCCTGCGTGGGCTCCTCACTCTGCCCCAGCAGCCAGGCTTGCCTGCCCCAGGGCCTTTGCACGGCTGTGCCTCTGCCCGGACTGCTCCTCCTCCACGTTTTCATGAGTTTCCTTGGCGCCATTCGGCGCTCCTGAGCGCACCTCCTCAGAGAGGCCAGCAGAGCGCGGGGCTCAGAGGCGCCCCCCATCACGCACCCCTGGATTCCGTCCACCCTCACAGTCCCAGAATGGCTTCTGTCTAGCCCGAGCCGCCCAGCCCAGGCACCGAGCGCGCCGCGGGTCACTCGAGGCTCCTGGGGGCCTGCCTGCCTTTGGGGTGCCCAGGCTGCAGCTCTGGACGGAGACACACCTCCGCCCCCGCCAACGGGTCCGCGTCCGGCTCTGCGGGGCTCTCGCAGCCAGCGGAGTCGCTCAGCCCTGGTCCTGGGGCTGGGGCCCAGGGCCTGGCATACAGTGAGTGCTCAATAAGTGCTCTTTAAACGAATAAGTGGACAAATGGGTGGCGAAGGAGCCTTACAGAGCCGGCAGAGCTGGCCTGCAGGACAGGGCCCCGGGACCATCAGTGGCCCTCCCACCCTGCCCGCCTCCCCGGGTCACCAAGTGTCCACTTCCAAGGCAACGGACAGGAGGGCCAGCGGGAGCAGCCCACGGTGGACACCAGGCTGACCAAGCACCCAGGACAGAAGTGTACAGGAAGCTGCCCGCGCCCAGGGCCCAAGTGCTGACCGCCACGGGCAGAGGACAGAGGGCCAGCCACCTCCTTTCCAGCAGGAGCCCAGAGTCCCCTTCCTCGGCCCCTGCGCCTGCGGGGCCCAGTGAGGTCACGCCCAGTCCCTCCCCCGCAGCCCCACCCCGCCTGCCCCCACGGCGCAGATCCACTGTGACTTGCTCCACGGGGACACAGGGGACCCCAGCCAGGCCCCGCTCACGGGCTGCTCTGCCACGGCCCCAGCCCCGGGCTTTGTCACAGACGCAGCAGGGTCTGCAGCTGGGGACGAGCCAGGGCCTCCACCTCAGGCCTCCCCAGTCCTGTTTGTTTTCTGAGACAGGGCTCCCTAGGTTTCTGAGGCTGTCCTCCAACTTGCCATCCTCCTGCCTCAGCCTCCAGTCGCTGGGATGACTGGGGGATCCCCGCGCCCGGCAGAGCCTTCCCCTGGGACGGGCCGTGGCTCCTGGTCTCAGAGGTCAGCCCCCGCCGAGGCAGGAGGCCCAGGCTCCTCCAGCCTGTCCTGCGGAGCCAAGTGGCCCCGACAGGGTCCCGCCCACCTGTGCGCCCAGGGGACTGGCTGCTGGTGCCCGAGGCCGATGTTCATTCCAGGTCCCTGAAGACCAGGAAAAGAGACGGAGGTCAGAGAGGCCCTCGGCGCGGAGCCTGGCGCAGCCCCTCATCCCCACTGGACCTGCGGGGTCTGGCTGAATGGGCGTGGGCCAGGTTCTGGCCGTAGCTGAAATGCTGGCTCGGGGGACACAGTGTGACAAGGTCACAACCTTCAGAGGGAATCTGGGTGGTGGCCACAGCGTGTGCCAAGGTCCCGAGGTGGACAACCCTGAGTTCTGGAGGAAGGGGGCTCGTGTGGCTGCAGCGCGGTCCTCACGATGGCTCCTTTCTCCCTACCCCAGCACCTGCTGACCGCCAACTGTGTACCAGACCCCAGGCCGGGCCCTTGGGACCCAGGGTGACCTAGGCAGCCTCCCCCAGGCCTGTCGGGGAGGCAGACCCAGGAGCTCCAGGTGGGCAGGGGGCGGGGGACGGCCTGGCCAGTGGGGGATGGGGGACTCCACATCCAAGGCAAGGAGTCTGGGGACAGGGACAGTGGCCGGGCCACAGGAACCCGGGCACCAAGTGGGGGGTGAGGAGGGCCCAGGAGGGAGGCCGGATCAGCTCAGGACAGGCGGAGGGGGCCGCGCACAGGACGGTGACTGGACACACAGCCCCGCGGTGGCGGCTCACAGCGGTGGACGCTCGGGTCGGCCCATCCGTGGGAGTTCTGGTCCCTCTGTCCCTGGGAAGCAGCTGCCTGTCCTGGCCATGCCGAGCCGGGCAGCCGGGGCGGAGGGACAAGGGGACCCCCCACTCGATCGGCGGCGTCCCAGGTCCCTGCTCGCGGCGCGAGGCCAGCCCCGGTCTGCAGGGGAAGGCGCGGAGGCGGTGACAGTGACCCGCGGACCCCGACCCGGGGCGGGGCAGCTCCCCGTCCCTGAGGGGCCCAGAGCCACAGCGCGGGTGGAACTCAAGGGCCGAAAGGAAAAAGCCGGAAACTTCGCGGTGACACGGGTCACCTGTGGCTCGAGGCGACGGTGGAGGGTCTCACGGCGGGGCTGGTCTCTGAGAGCCGCAAGGCCTGGAGGCCATGTGGCCGCAGGGGGACCCAGGCCCCGACGGCATCCGGCGAGGAGGAGGCCGCCCTGGGGACCTGGGGCTCGCCCTTGTCCCGAGTCCTCCCCGTGGACCGGGTCCCCACGCGTCCAAGTGCCTGCTCCTGAGCCCCAGCGGCCCTCATCCTGGTTTCGTCCCCGGCTACAGGGGGCACACCCCCGCCTCAGAGGAAAGCCCCTCCCTCCGCCCGGTGGCCACTGCGACGTCCCCAGCACCTGCTCGGGGCTGGGCAAACAGTCGGAGCTCCATAAATGCACACTGGGTGGGCAGGAGGAGGTGGGGAGCCCGCACAGGCCAGGGCTGCAGGCAGCTGGGTCCCCGGGGCAGGCGGGCACTGACCACCAGCCAGGCTGCTCCCCCAGCCCCAGGACGGCCAGGCTCTGGGCACAGCTGCCAGCTGCGGGGAGCCTGGGGCCTCCTTCCTGGGCCTCCTTCCTGGGCCTCCTTCCTGGGGCCACGCTCAGTACTGGGAAGAGGGCAGGGCAGGGCAGGGCGCCAGCCCCGCGAGGACCATATATTCATCAGAATCTTAGACAAAAGCCCCGCAGCCCGGCAACGGCTTTTATGGTAATCAGCAATGAGTCACCCACAATGCCTGGGAGCGCGTGGCTCCTGGCCGGTCCTGGCTGATTCGCACGCTCATTCGCACGCTCGTGTGACTGTGCCCCTCCTCCCGCCCGCCTTTCCGCATCCGTGGGCAAGGAGCCTGGGTGTCGGGAGCACTCCGGCCACCGGCCTCGCTGGGTGCAGGACAGGCTGAGGCGGAGCGGTGCCAGGCTGCACTGAGGGGGGCCTGGTGTCACCGAGGACTGAGGCCGGCAGCTCTGGCCAGGGAAACACGGAGGGCGGGCTGCACTGGTTCTAGTGCTGCTGTGTGGCCCTGGGCAGTCTTACCCTCTCTGGGCTTCAGTCTCTTGGTCTGCAAACCAGGCCCTCCCAGTGCCAGACTCGGCCACCAAGCCCCAGCAGTGCGTCCTGGGAAAAAGCCAGGCAGGGCTCCACGGCTGGGGGCTGGTGACAGTGCTGGGACAGCTGAGCAGTCCCACGTCACGTGTCTTAAAGTGACGTGCCTTCAGGGTCCCCAGGGCGGGCCTAGCCAGGAGTCCCCCAGGCTGCTCCGCTCTGGGAAGCCCCACGCTGCCCGGTCCCACGCACAAACTCGAGCCAGGGACCCGGGACCTCTGGAGCCCGCCCTGCACTCCGCTCTGCTCCCGCCACGCAGGTCCGTTCCTCGAGGGCCCCCTGACTGCCCTGTCCCCTGCCCTCCCCGGCCTCTTTCCTAAGCCCAGGCAGACCCCGGGTAAAGACCCACCAGGGTGTCCCCAAGGGCCGGCTCCCTCCCATCTCCTTCACCACTCTGTTCCCAGTACCTCACCTGGTGCCCACATACAGCAGGTGCTCAATAGATGCCCACTGATGGCTCTCTAGACCCCAGCAGGGCCCTGGGCCCAGCAAGGGCACCGTGACTGCTTGCCAAACGCAGGAGGCTCTCCCCAGGGTGGGGCCAAGAGACCAGAGGGACCAAGGGCGTGCCCACGAGGGGTGGGGCACGGGTGGAATAGTACGCAGCCCTGGAGACAGCAGGCGGCTCCATCCAGCCTGGTACGCGCAGGGGAAACCTAGGATGGAGCAGGGGCCCGGGAAGAGGGCACCGGGCAGGAGCCGGCCTCTGCGGCCCCAGTCCCCACGCAACGGCCACAGTACCCGCTGCGGGCCAGGCTCGGGCCCAAGCCCCGAGGCAAGACGCTGTGCTGAATCCTCCCCACCTTACAGGGGACACTGGGCTCAGAGAGGCCAGGCCACTTGCCCAAGGCCACACAGGCTGGCAGTAACAAAAGGACGGATATGAACGCAGGCCTCCCGTCCCCAAATCCAGCCTGGGGTATGCTGTGTGGCTGGTATTCAGCAGGCGATCTACAAATGCTTTGTAGATGCCCAGGAGCAAAGTGAGTGGAGACGGGCCTGTGGCCAGGTGGATGGGCGGACAGGGACGGTGGGCAGTGCCCAGGGGAGGCCAGGGCTCGGCCCCCACCCACAGGAAGCTGGCTACAGGGGCCAGGCGGTGGGAGGGGACAGCTGGCCTGCAGGAGCCCACGGCGCAGGCGGCCAGGGTTGACGGGGCCACCCCCCCTGTCACCCGGGACGTGCTCATCAGGAGCTCGGGGACGTGGGACCACAGAGGCGGGGGCGGCAGTGCCTGGCCCCCGTCACGTGAGCCCTGGGACCCATGGTCCCTGCTCCAGGGAAGCCGCAGAGTGACCACGTGACCCCGGGCTCCGCCAGGCCTGCTGCCCGCTCTGCTCCTCGCGACCGTGTGGCCTCAAGCAGCCACTGCCCTCTAGAGCCTCGGGCTCCATCGCCGAGGTCAGGGCGCTGCCCTGGGCCGCAGTGGACAGCGGGGACTCTGGGTTCTAAGCCACGAGTCCTGTGCTGTGTGGCCTCCGACAAGCAGCTGCGCCTCTCTGGTCTGCTCCTCCATCTGTTAAAGGCTCCGTGTTGACTGGAATGAACCACCAGGCGGCCCAGCTACCCCTCGCCACACCCACAGGACTTAAGGACAGCACGCTGCAGGGACGCGGCCACGTCAACGTCCACACAGCCCGATCCACGAGAGCCAAACCGTGGAAGAACGCGGGCCTCAGTGACGGCAAGACACTGCGGGGTCTGCACACAGAGGACATCACTCAGCACTGAGGGGACAGGTGGCACTTGAGGTCAACGGATGGCCCTGGAGAAGAGCACGGAGGTGCTCTCTGAGGAGTGGACGCTGCCCGTAACTGGGGGGTGGTTTGCGGGAAGACGGAGGGATGGGGCAGGGAGGCGGTGGATGAGGTGGACATGGCCACCCTGGGAACAGGTGCGACCGCCACACCTGCTCCGTGAACTGCCCGGGAGACGGGAGGCCGTGCTGCCGTGTGCTCGGTGACCACCGCACCCTGCTGTCCCGGGACCTGGTTAAAGGACACATCAGGTGACTCGGGCCGGGCGGTGGCTCCGCGGGGCCGGGCACATGCCAGGCCCCGGGTCCGGCCCTCGGCCCCACGTGCGGATAAGTAAGTAAAGGCACGTGGCGACCGCGGCTCAAACCCGTGGCCTGACGCTGGTGTTGGGAACAGAGCTGTGGCCGCGGCCCCCGCCGGCTGCCCGCCC